>NC_141873.1:231353542-231656572 GCF_056163025.1 Triticum urartu
TTTTAGGTACATATGACATTGGTAAAGATCCGCGCTTCGACCCTTTCTGTGTATGGGGCAATGAGATATCGATGAACCAGCATCAAGTGAGGAAGCCGATAAAGATTGTTAGTAAAATGGGTCCAAAGATGGCAATTAAACAATTTGTTTATGCTTTATCCAAGACAATAGCGAACTGCAGGATGGTAAGTAAGAACTCTGCAACCTTCTTTTTACTGCCCATAATGAGTTGTGTTAGATGACAATGTCTGAATCTTTTTCCTTTGCAGTGGTTGCCAAAGCAGTTTACTCAAGATTACCTCTAAAACTACATGATTGGTGGGCATGCAAAGGTTAAAGTATTTCTACCAGAACACGATGATTATCTAGATGTTTTCATGAAGACCGTGAAGGATGGGCGGTCGGCCATCACAAGGGGTTGGACTAGAGTCATGTGTGCCTTATGCATGGAGGAGGGCAAAACATGGGCATTCCGCTTCACCTTATTCAGCAACCAGAATATATTTCGCCTCTTTCTTTACCGTCTTTAATAGTACAAGTATACAACTATGGTTCATCATTCTTTATTTGGTTCTTATGTAATTCTTGAACATATGTACCTATGAATCGAATAATGCATTGGTTGTTTGAACCTGATGGATATGAATAAAGTTGTAGCATATATTCAAATTCAAATCCAAATCCGGTACAATTTGGAAAAGCAGCAATTAAATTGGGGTGAAATTACGCTCTCCAGGTTGTTACGGCACACACGGTTGGTAAGACACAAACGTTTGCGATATGCACCATAATCCGAGACGGTTCACAGAGAGGAAACGTGTGCAAGCATGCACACAGTTGCCATTTACAAACCGTGTGCGATGTCAGACAATATCACAAACGGTGCGGGCAAAGTAAACATGTGTGTTAGTTGTCTTATCGTACACGATTTGCAACCATGAACTGTTTCTGATGAAGTATGCATCGTAAATGTTGCACCATAGGATAGCGTGTGTGATAGTTCTCGTGTACGACGATGTTATGACGGTCCGACGTTCAATAATCATGTCTGACACTCGTACGACTATTAGCTAATCTTCTTAACGGTGAACCGTTTGTGATGGGCCACGCATCATACACGTTCTATAATAGTGAACCGTTTGTGATGGGCCGCGCATCGTAAACGTAGCACCACATAATACCGACTGCAATGGCAATGCAAGCAGAAACGAGTAGGAGTTGTACTGTAGGGGCCCTATCCCCGATGGTTTCTGGGTCATGTGGGAAGGACCCCCCTATCGCCCACACTCACTTTGCGACGGTTCCAAATGTCGTCGCGGAAAGGGGTTAAAAACCATTTGTTTAGGACCGACGCGCACCAGTGCTAGCAAATAGTTTTGTAGGAGGTGAATAGTACTCAAAAGAATATGCAGAAAAGTTCTTTGATCTGTGACCATAGCGGTTAGATGAAACACGCTCATATTCATGAGTCTGATGATAATTTCCCTGCAAAACATTGGTGTTAGGGTAACCCTGCGAGGTCCTCTGTTTGTATGAAGCCTTCGGGCCATATGAAGACTTTGGTCTGGGGTTTGTCTTCTTCTCTGGTGGTGTCATTATGACATTCACGGGAAGCTTATCAAGACAACTTTTAGGAACCCGCATCTTCTTCATGGGTGGCCCATTCCTGCAGTTAGTTCCAATAAACCTGGCAAACACTTCACCATTTTGATTTTTGAACAGTTTATAGTTTGAGTCAAATGACTCATCAATGACAATAGGGTTAGCACAGGTGAAGCCAGATAAGGTGGATGGATCCACTAAAGGGCCCTTTGTAGCAACCCATGTGGTTTTGGGGTACTGCTCAGGCTTCTAGTAAGAACCATCAACATTCATTTTCCTCTCGAAACCAACACCCTCTTTCCTAGGGTTTTGGTTCAGAATCTGTTTCTTGAGGACATCACATAGTGTCTGATGCCCTTGGAGTCTTTTCTACATTCCTGTTTCAAGTAATGTCTTCAACCTGGCATGCTCATCAGCAATAGAGTGGTATCCTTAGAAGAGGGGTTAGTTACCACATCAACAGTTGAAGATATTACAACTTCAGAAGTAGTAGAACATTCAGTAACAGAGACATCATTATCACGCTCAAGACATTTTATACAAGGTGGTACAAAATCTTCCTAAGCGGAACTGATATGTTGAGCGAGTAGTGAATCGCTCTCTTTTTGAAGATCTTCATGAGACGCTCTCAGTTTCTCTAGATCTTGCTTCCTATGAAGATAATCATAGGAAAGCTTCTCATGAGTGGATGAGAGGGTTTCATGACGACTTTCAAGTTCTTCATACTTAACATGAAGATTTTTGATGTCTTCGATTAAGGACTGAGTTCGATTCATTTCCACGTCCAACAGGTCATCGCTTTTGTCTGGCAATTTTTGAATGTGTTCCATAGCAGTTTGTTGTTCAGTTGCAAGTTTAGCAAGAGTCTTATAGCTGGGTTTGGATTCACATTCAGAGTCATCTTCACTGGAGGTTTGAAAGTAAGCATCGCGTGAGTTTACCTTGGCACCTCGTGCCATGAAGCGGTAGATTGGAGCAGAGTCGTCCTCATCATCGACTTCAGCATCGGCGGCGTGACCATTATCTTCAGTGTTGAAGATGGACTTGGCGATGAATGCTAAAGCTAGAGCCAGGCTTGCCTGAAGGAAATATGCCCTAGAGGCAATAATAAAGTTATTATTTATTTCCTTATATCATGATAAATGTTTATTATTCATGCTAGAATTGTATTAACCGGAAACATAATACATGTGTGAATACATAGACAAACAAAGTGTCACTAGTATGCCTCTACTTGACTAGCTCGTTAATCAAAGATGGTTATGTTTCCTAACCATGAACAAGGAGTTGTTATTTGATTAACGGGATCACATCATTAAGTGAATGATCTGATTGACATGACCCATTCCATTAGCTTAGCACTCGATCGTTTAGTATGTTGCTATTGCTTTCTTCATGACTTATACATGTTCCTATGACTATGAGATTATGCAACTCCCGTTTACCAGAGGAACACTTTGTGTGCTACCAAACGTCACAACGTAACTGGGTGATTATAAAGGAGCTCTACAGGTGTCTCCAAAGGTACATGTCGGGTTGGCATATTTCGAGATTAGGATTTGTCACTCCGATTGTCGGAGAGGTATCTCTGGGCCCTCTCGGTAATGCACATCACTTAAGCCTTGCAAGCATTGCAACTAATGAGTTAGTTGCGGGATGATGTTGTTGGGTTTCGTAGTAATTTCAAAAAAATTCCTACGCACACGCAAGATCATGTGATGCATAGCAACGAGAGGGGAGAGTGCTGTCTACGTACCCACGCAGACCGACTGCGGAAGCGATGACACAACGTAGAGGAAGTAGTCGTACGTCTTCACGATCCAACCGATCAAGCACCGAAACTATGGCACCTCCGAGTTTGAGCACACGTTCAGCTCGATGACGATCCCCGGACTCCGATCCAGCAAAGTGTCGGGGAAGAGCTTCGTCAGCACGACGGCGTGGTGACGATCTTGATGTACTACAGCAGCAGGGCTTCGCCTAAACTCCGCTACATTATTATTGAGGACTATGGTGGCTGGGGGCACCGCACACGGCTAAGGAATAGATCATGTGGATCAACTTGTGTTTCTTGATCTCTCTTTGGTGCTAGCCCTGCCCCTCTATTTATATCTTGAGCCCTGGGGTCGAAACTTGGAGTTAAAGCCTTCACAAAGTCGGTTTCACTCGATAGGCAAGAGTCCTTCTCGGACTCCAGGGCCAGACGCCAGGGATCCCGGCGTCTGGACCCAGACGCCAGGGACCCTGGCGTCTGGCCCCTGGACTCCGCAAAACTTCCTTTTGCGCTTTCCAAAAACCTTGTGGGCTTTCCACTTTGGCCCAAATAAAGTGTTCTCGTACCCAAACATTTCGGGAAACATCCGGAACCCCTTCCGATGATTTCCGGAACCCTTCCGGTGACCAAACACTATTATCATATATATCAAACTTTATCTCCGGACCATGCCGGAGTTCCTCGTCATGTCCGTGATCTCATCTTGGACTCCGAACAATCTTCGGTACATCAAAATGCATAAACTCATAATATAACTGTCATCGTAACCTTAAGCGTGCGGACCCTACGGGTTCGAGAACTATGTAGACATGACCGAGACACGTCTCCGGTCAATAACCAATAGCGGGACCTGGATGCCCATATTGGCTCCTACATATTCTATGAAGATCTTTATCGGTCAGACCGCATAACAACATACGTTGTTCCCTTTGTCATCGGTATGTTACTTGCCCGAGATTCGATCGTCGGTATCCAATACCTAGTTCAATCTCGTTACCGGCAAGTCTATTTACTCGTTCTGTAATACATCATCTCGCAACTAACTCATTAGTTGCAATGCTTGCAAGGCTTATGTGATGTGCATTACCGAGAGGGCCCAGAGATACCTCTCCGACAATCGGAGTGACAAAACCTAATCTCGAAATACGCCAACCCAACATGTACCTTTGGAGACACCTGTAGTACTCCTTTATAATCACCCAGTTACGTTGTGACGTTTGGTAGCACCCAAAGTGTTCCTCCGGCAAACGGGAGTTGCATAATCTCATAGTCATAGGAACATGTATAAGTCATGAAGAAAGCAATAGCAACATACTAAACGATCGTGTGCTAAGCTAATGGAATGGGTCATGTCAATCAGATCATTCATCTAATGATGTGACCACGTTAATCAAATAACAACTCTTTGTTCATGGTTAGGAAACATAACCATCTTTGATTAACGAGCTAGTCAAGTAGAGGCATACTAGTGACATTCTGTTTGTCTATGTATTCGCACATGTATTATGTTTCCGGTTAATACAATTCTAGCATGAATAATAAACATTTATCATGATATAAGGAAATAAAAAATAACTTTATTATTGCCTCTAGGGCATATTTCCTTCAGTCTCCCACTTGCACTAGAGTCAATAATCTAGATCACATCACCATGTGATTAACATCGATAGTTCACATTATCATGTGATTAACACCCATAGTTCACATCGTCATGTGACTAACACCCAAAGGGTTTACTAGATTCGGTAATCTAGTTCACATCGCTATGTGATTAACACCCAAAGAGTACTAAGGTGTGATCATGTTTTGCTTGTGAGAGAATCTTAGTCAACGGTCTTTCACATTCAGATCCGTTATGTATTTTGCAATTTTCTATGTCTACAATGCTCTGCACGGAGCTACTCTAACTAATTGCTCCCACTTTCAATATGTATCTAGATCGAGACTTAGAGTCATCCAGATCCGTGTCAAAACTTGCATCGACGTAACTTTTACGACGAACCTTTTGTCACGTCCATAATCGAGAAACATATCCTTATTTCACTAAGTATAATTCTGACCGCTGTCCAGTGATCTACTCCTAGATCACTATCGTACTCCCTTGCTAAATCAGTGCAGGGTATACAATAGATCTGGTATACAGCATGACATACTTTATAGAACCTATGGCCAAGGCATAGGGAATGACTTTCATTCTCTTTCTATCTTCTGCTGTGGTCGGGCTTTGAGTCTTACTCAACTTCATACCTTGTAATACAGGCAAGAACTCTTTCTTTGACTGCTCTATTTTGAACTACTTCAAAATCATGTCAAGGTATGTACTCATAAAAAAACTTATCAAGCGTCTTGATCTATCTTTATAGATCTTGGAGCTCAATATGTAAGCAGCTTTACCGAAGTCTTTCTTTGAAAAACTACTTTCAAACACTCCTTTATGCTTTACAGAATAATTCTACATTATTTCCGATCAACAATATGTCATACACATATACTTATCAGAAATGTTGTAGTGCTCCCACTCACTTTCTTGTAAATACAGGCTTCACCGCAAGTCTGTATAAAACTATATGCTTTGATCAACTCATCAAAGCATATATTCCAACTCTGAGATGCCTGTACCAGTCCACAGATGGATCGCTGGAGCTTGCACAATTTGTTAGCACCTTTCGGATTGACAAAACCTTCTGGTTGCATCATATACAACTCTTCTTTAATAAATCCATTAAGGAATGCAGTTTTGTTTATCTATTTGCCAGATTTCATAAAATGCGGCAATTACTAACATGATTCGGACAGACTCAAGCATAGATACGAGTGAGAAACTCTCATCGTAGTCAACACCTTGAACTTGTCGAAATTTTTTGCGACAATTCTAGCTTTGTAGATAGTAACACTACTATCAGCGTCCGTCTTCCTCTTGAAGATCCATTTATTTTATATGGCTTGCTGATCATCGGGCAAATCCATTGATAGAGGCAAAGGTGTCCCGATGTTTCGATGAGATGGTGGCTATCGTTTTCTGTGGGAGTCGACCTTGACGATCCGACTACGAACGTGCGAGACGTCGCGCCTTAGCAATCGCTAAACCAACTTCCGAGGGGTTATTGACCACGCCGGAGCACGATCAACCTGACCACGAGGGCCTGTTTCCTGTGAGCAAACGAAGAACAAGCAAGAAACTGAGATTGCAATCTGGATATTGCGAATATAAGATGAAAGCTTTATTGATCAAGGTGGGGTTCTGTGACGTCTTGGTCTGGTCGTTGGACACAAACGAAGTACGCGAAGTTGCAGCTATGGCGAACTTTTAATCTAAACAAAACCCAAAGTCTAAACGACGCCCTAAGGGCTGTATATATGGAGGAAGAGAGGGGAATTTCGTGGCCCTTGAGGGTGGGGTCCGAAACCAACCCTAACTCTTGTTTCCCCCACACATACGGACTCTAAAAATAGCCTATACTTAAGTATTTCGAAATTACATGGGCCTGGCCCATTAATAAGGTGACGCAGCACCTAGAATAGCCTATGGACGAATATTATGAAGTGGCATCTTGTATATTTCGTCCATGGCTTCATGCACTCCTTATGGCGGCTTCAAAGTCCTGAAATCATCACTTGTAACTCCGTTCTTGATCCCCTTGCGCATGCCATCAACTTCATGCGTGTTCTTGCTCCAATGTTCATCCTTCTCCAAGCTAGGCCCTTCATTTGAAAGCAAAACAAATGTATCCAATTTAGGCAGCATCATAATCTCATGAACATTAGAATCATTACCAAGAAACGAAAGTACCTGGTAATTTAATTGGCGTGCGCGAGCTCTAGTAATTGGTCCAGTATATGTAACAGTAGGGGCTGTGGGTGTAACAATGGTATTGATGTCCTCATCATCCTCCCCTTCTTGAAATGAAGTCGTCCTCGACGGAAGCTCATCTTCCTCACCCAAATAAGGCTTCAAATCTGCAATATTAAAAGTGGGACTAACCCCAAAATCTGCAGGTAGCTCAAGTTTATATGCATTATCATTTATTTTCTCTAAAACCTTAAAAGGACCATCAGCACGTGGCATTAGCTTTGATTTGCGCAGATTAGGAAATCTATCTTTACGCAAATGTAACCAAACAAGATCTCCAGGTGCAAACACAACATGTTTTCTACCCTTATCTCCAGCAAGTTTATATTTAGCATTCATACGCTCAATGTTTTCCTTAGTTAACTCATGCATTTTCAAAATCAATTCAGAACGTTCTTTAGCATCAAAATTAACCTTCTCCGAAGATGGAAGAGGCAACAAATCAATAGGTGCACGAGGTAGGAAACCATACACAATTTCAAAAGGGCACATCTTAGTAGTAGAATGCAATGAACGATTATAAGCAAATTCAATATGAGGCAAGCATTCTTCCCACATTTTCTTGTTATTCTTCAAAACAGCCCTAAGCATAGTAGACAATGTTCTATTGACTACTTCAGTTTGTCCATCAGTTTGGGGGTGACAAGTAGTACTAAAAAGCAGCTTAGTCCCCAACTTAGCCCATAAACATCTCCAAAAGTGGCTAAGAAATTTAGTATCACGATCTGAAACAATAGTATTTGGCACACCATGTAAGCGAATAATTTCACGAAAGAACAAATCAGCAACATTAACAGCATCATCGCTTTTATGACATGGTATAAAGTGTGCCATTTTCGAGAACCTATCCACGACAACAAATATGCTATCCCTCCCCTTCTTTGTTCTAGGTAAACCTAAAACAAAGTCCATAGATATATCCTCCCAAGGAACACTAGGTACAGGCAAAGGCATATATAAACCATGAGGATTGAGTCGTGACTTAGCTCTTTGACATGTAGTGCAGCGAGCAACAAAACGCTCAACATCCCGTCTCATCTTTGGCCAAAAGAAATGTGTAGCAAGTATATCCTCTGTATTCTTGACGCCAAAGTGTCCCATTAATCCTCCTCCATGCGCCTCCTGCAACAACAAAAGACGAACGGAGCTAGCTGGAATGCATAGCTTGTTAGCACGAAACACAAATCCATTGTTAAGAACGAACTTGTTCCAAGTTCTCCCTTCCTTACAATTTTGCAATACATCTGTAAATTCAGCATCATTAACATATTGATCCTTGATGGTCTCCAAACCAAATATTTTAAAGTCAAGTTGTGAAAGCATAGTATAACGACGAGACAAGGCATCAGCAATAACATTTTCTTTACCCTTCTTGTGTTTAATCACATAAGGGAAAGTCTCAATGAATTCAACCCATTTAGCATGTCGACGGTTCAGTTTTGCTTGACTTTTAATGTGTTTCAAAGATTCATGATCAGAATGTATAACAAATTCCTTGGGCCATAAATAATGTTGCCATGTTTCTAAGGTCCGAACAAGAGCATATAATTCTTTATCATAAGTAGAATAGTTCAGACTAGGCCCACTCAATTTTTCAGAAAAGTATGCAACAGGTTTTCCATCTTGTAATAACACACCTCCTAATCCAATTCCACTAGCATCACATTCAAGCTCAAAAGTCTTATTGAAATTAGGAAGTTGGAGTAAAGGAGCATGTGTCAACTTATCTTTCAATACCGTGAAGGCTTCTTCCTGTGCGGTACCCCAAACAAAAGGTACATCCTTCTTTGTAAGCTCGTTGAGAGGTGCAGCAATGGTGCTGAAATCTCTCACAAAACGCCTATAGAAACCAGCGAGGCCAAGGAAACTCCTCACTTGTGTGACTGTTTTGGGCTGCGGCCAACTCTCAATAGCTTCAATCTTGGCTTTATCAACTTCAATTCCCTGTGGAGTAACAACATAGCCAAGAAAAGATACTCGGTCGGTGCAAAAGGTGCACTTTCCAAGGTTACCAAACAAACGTGCATCACGTAGAGCAATAAAAACAGCACGTAAATGTTCCAAATGTTCCTCCAAAGATTTGCTATAAATCAATATGTCATCAAAGTAAACTACCACAAATCGTCCAATGAAAGCACGTAAAACTTCGTTCATTAACCTCATGAAAGTACTAGGTGCATTAGTTAACCCAAAAGGCATGACTAACCACTCATATAATCCAAACTTAGTTTTAAATGCTGTTTTCCATTCATCTCCCAATTTCATACGAATTTGATGGTAACCACTACGCAAATCAACTTTGGAGAATATTGTAGAGCCACTCAATTCATCAAGCATATCATCTAGCCTAGGAATAGGATGACGATAACGAATAGTAATATTATTAATGCCTCTACAATCAACGCACATACGCGACGTACCATCCTTTTTCGGCACTAAAATGATAGGAACAGCACAAGGACTAAGGGATTCGCGTATATAACCTTTATCGAGCAGTTCTTGTACTTGACGCATAATCTCCTTCGTCTCCTCTGGATTGGTACGGTATGGTGCCCGGTTGGGTAATGATGCACCGGGAATTAAGTCAATTTGATGCTCAATCCCGCGAATAGGTGGTAATCCCGGTGGCACGTCTTGTGGAAAGACGTCGGCGAACTCCTGCAAAATGTTAGTGACAGCAGGAGGCAAAGAGGAAGGCACGTCCTCGAATGAAAATAATGCCTCTTTGCACACAAAAGCATAGCAAACAGATTTGCTAAAATCTAGATCATCAATATCAGATTTGGTGGCAAGTAAACATGCACTTTTCAATTTAATTTCAGAAGCAACACTAGATTGTTTATTATTATTAGGCTGCATTTGTTGCTCAAATTCTTTTGCCACAATCTGATTTTCACTCTTAGTTTTCTCCTGTTTTGCTTTATTAGCTCTATTAATATCATCTTTCAAAATGGAATCAGGAGTCATAGGAAGCAAAGTAATATTTTTATCCTTATGAACAAGAGTATACTGATTGTTTCTACCATGGTGAATAGAATTTTTATCAAATTGCCATGGTCTACCAAGTAATAAGGAACATGCTTGCATCGGTACCACATCACAATCAACATAATCAGCATATGTAGAGATACTAAAATGCACACGAACAGTACGTGTTACCTTAACCTTGCCGCTGTTGTTGAACCATTGGATGTAGTAAGGATGTGGATGTGGTCTTGTGGTGAGAGATAGCTTCTCCACCATCTCGATGCTAGCCAAGTTGTTGCAACTCCCTCCATCTATGATCACGCGAACAGAACGTTCCTTCACAACTCCCTTTGTATGGAACAAATTATGCCTCTGATTTTGCTCAGCTTGTGTAACCTGCACACTCAAAACACGTTGAGCAACTAAACATTCATACCTGTCAGCATCTTCAGGAGCCATGTATTGCGTCTCATGATCAGAATCATCTCCACCGTGTTCGTCACGTGTAATAAGAGCCAAAGTCTCCTCATCATAGTCACTAGCGGACTCATACCCACCATCCTCAGTAACAATCATCACACGCTTAGATGGGCATTCTCTCGCATAATGACCTCCACCCTTGCAACGTCGACAAATAATATCATGTGTTTGCCCTGTTGATGCCATGGATGAAGAAGAGCTCTTTGCAGGCCCAGAAGGTGTGCTCTTGGCAGATAGTGGTGATTGTGCCTGCTTTATTGTATCACGGTTGGAGGTGGCAGCCGACGGAGGCGCCGGTGAAGCAGAACGTGTGGAAGTAGATGATGCACGTGGTGTCCATGAAGAAGGTCGACCTGCAGAAAAGTTAGTCCGCGCCAATGCCTGTCGATCCTGCACTTCACGTTCAGCTTTACAAGCAAGATGGAATAAACGAGTGATATTAGTATACTCCTTATACTCTAGAATCGTCTGAATCTCTCTATTTAATCCACCCATAAAACGTGCTAGCATAGCTTCATTCTCCTCAACAATACCACATCTAATCATGCCAGTTTGTAATTCCTGATAATATTCTTCTACAGAATTTTTTCCCTGTCTTAAGCGCTGCAATTTTTGAAGTAATTCACGTTGATAATATGGTGGAACCCAACGAGTACGCATAGCAGTTTTCAAAGCAGCCCAAGTAGCAGGAATGGGATATAATCTACAATGCTCAGACCACCAAACACATGCAAAACTAGTGAATGCACAAACAGCAGCAGGAACACGTCTCTCCTCGGGATATTGTAAACATGTAAATCGTTGTTCAGTTTCTAACTCCCAAGTAAGATATATATCAGGAACATATCTACCCTCAAATGGTGGAATATTCAATTTTAGTTTAGGGAGATGGTCATGATCTCGTACCTGAGGGTGAGCCCTACCATTGCCATTATTTGCATGTGGACGACCTGATGGTTGCTGTGCTGGTGGTGGCACGTAGTTCTGATTTTGATCAACCTCATCCTCGTAATCGCCAGCAAAATCATCCTCCTCCGCATCAGCAGCAGGAGCCACAGAAGTAGCAACAGCAGCACCAACAGTTTGGCTAGGTGCAAGAGGGAGACGGCTCGCTCGGCGGAGGGCTGTTTCACGATGTGTAGGTAGTCGTCGTTGTTGTTGTTGTAGAGGTGCGTTAGGTGCAGCCGGTGGTGGTGGTGGAAGACGCGCGAGCAATTCATTAAACCTGTCATCGAGCTTTGTTTCGAACGTCTTCTCCATGTCATCTATCTTCTCCATGGCCTCTTCAAATCTGTTTAGCACATCCTGCACCTGTCCATTCATCATTTGCTGAAATTTATCATGCAACTCCTGATTCGTCATGTTCTCCCAGTCAGTCTCGTCGGCTTGTGATCCTGCCATGGTTAGCAACAATAGAAAACACACAAGAATATGATCCTACAGAATACTAACAAGAGGTGGTGGTGGCGGGTGTCACAAATCCGTCAAGCAAATCTCAAATTCTTACCAGTTCTTACCCAGCAGCAGGCGGTGATCGGCAACCGTTGTAGTCAAAACTCTCAAAAGCTTGGATAGAGCGATTGCCAGGGAGAGTCAAACGCACGACGTAGAGGTATGTGGAGCTGGGAAGGCTTATAGTATGGTAGCAAAAAGGGTCAGCAATAATCAATTCAGAGATGCAAAGTTGAATAAACGCTCAACGACGGTACTGTGCTGGTCCTAGGCTAGACCGTGCTAGAGACGCGAGCCTAGAACACTAACAAAATCACGGCGCTGCACGTAAATAAGGGAAAAGCACACTCTGGAACTTTTTTTTTCGCTTTTTTTTTGCGCTCCTCTTTTTTTTTGCGAAAAATTACTATAATGGCGAGTGTCTCAAAACTCTTCCCTCGTCAAACTGATAGGATGGGCACGAAATTTTTTTTTTCACTTTTTTTTTCGGAAATCAGGGCAGCGACGACGAAAAAGTGCGACAAAAAATCACTATGATGGCACGTGGCTCAAAAGACTCAGAAAAGCCTAAAAATAGGATAGGGAAAAAATATTTTTACCCGTGAAAATTTTGGCCTAAAAACTGCCCGGGGGTCTCCAGACTCTTTTTTTTTTCCGAGACCTACGCAGGCAAGGAAACACGAATCGGAATTGAGATTGATCTCAAAAACAAACCTAATATGAGAAGAACTCGGATTGGTGGTGGATGGATATATGGTGGTGGTATATGGCAGCGGTGGTGGTATATGGTAGCGGTGGTGGTATATGGATAGAGATTGATGGTGGTATATGGATACGGATTGGTGGTGGTATATGGATATGGATTCAGAGTGGTGGCGGATAAGCAAAAGTGGTAGATGGGCGATGATGATGGTGCGGCGGCGGCGTGACAACTTGTGACCAGAACTCGAAACTCTAAAAGACTAGACTCTAAGACCAGCAACTTGACACGACGATGCAACCGCAAATTCAACAAAGCAAAAACCCTAAAAAGATTATGCAAAGGCTCAGATTGGTTCGGATAGGATGAACTAACCCTAATTTTTTTTGTGTGGCTTTTTCGTGGACTGTAGGTATGAAGAACAGACTCGATCTAATCTACGAAAAACTGTAAAATCTCACCGAGCAACCTGGAAATCTGATACCACTTGATAGAGGCAAAGGTGTCCCGATGTTTCGATGAGATGGTGGCTATCGTTTTCTGTGGGAGTCGACCTTGACGATCCGACTACGAACGTGCGAGACGTCGCGCCTTAGCAATCGCTAAACCAACTTCCGAGGGGTTATTGACCACGCCGGAGCACGATCAACCTGACCACGAGGGCCTGTTTCCTGCGAGCAAACGAAGAACAAGCAAGAAACTGAGATTGCAATCTGGATATTGCGAATATAAGATGAAAGCTTTATTGATCAAGGTGGGGTTCTGTGACGTCTTGGTCTGGTCGTTGGACACAAACGAAGTACGCGAAGTTGCAGCTATGGCGAACTTTTAATCTAAACAAAACCCAAAGTCTAAACGACGCCCTAAGGGCTGTATATATGGAGGAAGAGAGGGGAATTTCGTGGCCCTTGAGGGTGGGGTCCGAAACCAACCCTAACTCTTGTTTCCCCCACACATACGGACTCTAAAAATAGCCTATACTTAAGTATTTCGAAATTACATGGGCCTGGCCCATTAATAAGGTGACGCAGCACCTAGAATAGCCTATGGACGAATATTATGAAGTGGCATCTTGTATATTTCGTCCATGGCTTCATGCACTCCTTATGGCGGCTTCAAAGTCCTGAAATCATCACTTGTAACTCCGTTCTTGATCCCCTTGCGCATGCCATCAACTTCATGCGTGTTCTTGCTCCAATGTTCATCCTTCTCCAAGCTAGGCCCTTCATTTGAAAGCAAAACAAATGTATCCAATTTAGGCAGCATCATAATCTCATGAACATTAGAATCATTACCAAGAAACGAAAGTACCTGGTAATTTAATTGGCGTGCGCGAGCTCTAGTAATTGGTCCAGTATATGTAACAGTAGGGGCTGTGGGTGTAACAATGGTATTGATGTCCTCATCATCCATCAAAGTCCATACTTTGTTCTCATACATGGATCATATCTCAGATTTCATGGCCTCAAACCATTTCGCGGAATCTGGGCTCATCATCACTTCCTCATAGTTCATAAGTTCGTCATGGTCTAGTAACATGACTTCCAGAACAGGATTACCGTACCACTCTGGTGCGGATCTCACTCTGGTTTACCTACGAGATTCAGTAGTAACTTGATCTGAAGTTACATGATCATCATCATTAGCTTCCTCACTAATTGGTGTAGTAGTCACAGATTTCTGTGATGAACTACTTTCCAATAAGGGAGAAGGTACAATTACCTTATCAAGTTCTACTTTCCTCCCACTCACTTCTTTCGAGAGAAACTCCTTCTCTAGAAAGGATCCATTCTTAGCAACGAATGTCTTGCCTTCGGATCTGTGATAGAAGGTGTACCCAACAGTTTCTTTTGGGTATCCTATGAAGACGCACTTCTCCGATTTGGGTTTGAGCTTATCAGGTTGAAACTTTTTCACATAAGCATTGCAACCTCAAACTTTAAGAAACGACAGCTTAGGTTTCTTGCCAAACCATAGTTCACACGGTGTCGTCTCAACGGATTTAGATGGTGCCCTATTTAACGTGAATGCAGCTGTCTCTAATGCATAACCCCAAAACGATAGTGGTAGATCGGTAAGATACATCATAGATTGCACTATATCCAATAAAGTACGGTTGTGACGTTTGGACACACCATTACATTGTGGTGTTCCAGGTGGCATGAGTAGTGAAACTATTTCACATTGTTTTTAACTGAAGGCCAAACTCGTAACTCAAATACTCTTCTCTACGATCAGATCGTACAAACTTTATTTTCTTGTTACGATGATTTTTCACTTCACTCTGAAATTCTTTGAACTTTTCAAATGTTTCAGACTTATGTTTCATCAAGTAGATATACTCATATCTGCTCAAATCATCTGTGAAGATCAGAAAATAATGATACCTGTCGCGAGCCTCAATATTCATCGGACCACATACATCAGTATGTATGATTTCCAACAAATCTGTTGCTCGCTCCATTGTTCCGAAGAACGGAGTTTTAGTCATTTTGCCCATGAGGCATGGTTCGCAAGCATTAACTGATTCATAATCAAGTGATTCCAAAAGCCCATCAACATGGAGTTTCTTCATGCGCTTTACACCAATATGACCTAAACGGCAGTGCTACAAATAAGTTGCACTATCATTATTAACTTTGCATCTTTTGGTTTCAATATTATGATTATGTGTATCACTACGATCGAGATCCAACGAACTATTTTCATTGGGTGTGTAACCATATAAGGTTTTATTCATGTAAACAGAACAACAATTTATTCTCTTACTTAAATGAATAACCGTATTACAATAAACATGATCAAATCATATTCATGCTCAACGCAAACACCAAATAACACTTATTTAGGTTCAACACTAATCCCGAAACTATAGGGAGTGTGCAATGATGATCATATCAATCTTGGAACCATTTCCAACACACATCGTCACTTCACCCTTAACTAGTCTCTGTTTATTCTGCAACTCCCGTTTCGAGTTACTAATCTTAGCAACTGAACTAGTATCAAATACTGAGGGTTTGCTATAAACACTATTAAAGTACACATCAGTAACATGTATATCAAATATACTTATGTTCACTTTGCCATCCTTCTTATCCGCCAATCACTTGGGATAGTTCCGCTTCTAGTGACCAGTCCCTTTGCAGTAGAAGCACTTAGTCTCAGGCTTAGGACCAGACTTGGGCTTCTTCACTTGAGTAGCAACTTGCTTGCTGTTCTTCTTGAAGTTCCCCTTCTTCCCTCTGCCCTTTTCTTGAAACTAGTGATCTTGTCAACCATCAACACTTGATGTTTTTCTTGATTTCTACCTTCGTTGATTTCAGCATCACGAAGAGCTTGGGAGTTGTTTCCGTTATCCCTTGCATATTATAGTTCATCATGAAGTTCTACTAACTTGGTGATGGTGACTAGAGAATTCTGTCAATCACTATCTTATCTGGAAGATTAACTCCCACTTGATTCAAGCGATTGTAGTACCCAGACAATCTGGGCATATGCTCACTAGTTGAGCGATTCTCCTCCATCTTTTAGCTATAGAACTTGTTAGAGACTTCATATCTCTCAACTCGGGTATTTGCTTGAAATATTAACTTCAACTCCTGGAACATCTCATATGGTCCATGACGTTTAAAACGTCTTTTGAAGTCCCGATTCTAAGCCGTTAAGCATGGTGCACTTAAACTATCAAGTAGTCATCATATTGAGCTAGCCAAACGTTCATAACGTCTGCATCTGCTCCTGCAATAGGTCTGTCACCTAGCGGTGCATCAAGGACATAATTCTTCTGTGCAGCAATGAGGATAAACCTCAGATCACAGATCCAATCCGCATCATTGCTACTAACATCTTTCAACACAATTTTCTCTAGGAACATATCAAAACATATGAAAGCAACAACGCGAGCTATTGATCTACAACATAGATATGCTAATACTACCAGGACTAAGTTCATGATAAATTAAAGTTCAATTAATCATATTACTTAAGAACTCCCACTTAGAAAGACATCCCTCTAATCTTCTAAGTGATCACGTGATCCAAATCAACTAAACCATAACCAATCATCACGTGAGATGGAGTAGTTTTCAATGGTGAACATCGTTATGTTGATCATATCTACTATATGATTCACGCTCGACCTTTCGGTCTCCGTGTTCCGAGGCCATATCTGCATATGCTAGGCTCGTCAAGTTTAACCTGAGTATTCTGCGTGTGCAAAACGGGCTTGCACCCGTTGTAGATGGACGTAGAGCTTATCACACCCGATCATCACGTGGTGTCTGGGCACGACGAACTTTGGCAACGGTGCATACTCAGGGAGAACACTTCTTGATAATTTAGTGAGAGATCATCTTATAATGCTACCGTCAATCAAAGCAAGATAAGATGCATAAAAGGATAAACATCTCATGCAATCAATATAAGTGATATGATATGGCCATCATCATCTTGTGCTTGTGATCTCCATCTCCGAAGCACCATCGTGATCACCATTGTCACCGGTGCGACACCTTGATCTCCATCGTAGCATCGTTGTCGTCTCACCAATCTTATGCTTCCACGACTATCACTACCGCTTAGTAATAAAGTAAAGCATTACATCGCGATTGCATTGCATACAATAAAACGACAACCATAAGGCTCCTGCCAGTTGCCGATAACTCGGTTACAAAACATGATCATCTCATACAATAAAATTCAGCATCATGTCTTGACCATATCACATCACAACATGCCCTGCAAAAACAAGTTAGACGTCCTCTACTTTGTTGTTGCAAGTTTTACGTGGCTGCTACGGGCTTAAGCAAGAACCAATCTCACCTACGCATCAAAACCACAACGATAGTTTGTCAAATAGACTCCGTTTTAACCTTCACAAGGACCGGGCGTAGCCATACTTGGTTCAACTAAAGTTGGAGAGACAGTCGCCCGCAAGCCACCTATGTTCAAAGCACGTCAGGGGAACCGGTCTCGCGTAAGCGTACGTGTAATGTTGGTCTGGGTCGTCTCATCCAACAATGTCGCCGAACCAAAGTATGACATGCTGGTAGGCAGTATGACTTATATCGCCCACAACTCACTTGTGTTCTACTCGTGCATATAACATCAACATAAATAACCTAGGCTCGGATGCCACTGTTGGGTTTCGTAGTAATTTCAAAAAAATTCCTACGCACACGCAAGATCATGTGATGCATAGCAACGAGAGGGGAGAGTGCTGTCTACGTACCCACGCAGACCGACTGCGGAAGCGATGACACAACGTAGAGGAAGTAGTCGTACGTCTTCACGATCCAACCGATCAAGCACCGAAACTACGGCACCTCCGAGTTCGAGCACACGTTCAGCTCGATGATGATCCCCGGACTCCGATCCAGCAAAGTGTCGGGGAAGAGCTTCGTCAGCACGACGACGTGGTGACGATCTTGATGTACTACAGCAGCAGGGCTTCGCCTAAACTCCGCTACATTATTATTGAGGACTATGGTGGCTGGGGGCACCGCACACGGCTAAGGAATAGATCATGTGGATCAACTTGTGTTTCTTGATCTCTCTTTGGTGCTAGCCCTACCCCTCTATTTATATCTTGAGCCCTGGGGTCGAAACTTGGAGTTAAAGCCTTCACAAAGTCGGTTTCACTCGATAGGCAAGAGTCCTTCTCGGACTCCAGGGCCAGACGCCAGGGATCCCGGCGTCTGGACCCAGACGCCAGGGACCCTGGCGTCTGGCCCCTGGACTCCGCAAAACTTCCTTTTGCGCTTTCCAAAAACCTTGTGGGCTTTCCTCTTTGGCCCAAATAAAGTGTTCTCGTACCCAAACATTTCGGGAAACATCCGAAACCCCTTCCGGTGATTTCCGGAACCCTTCCGGTGACCAAACACTATTATCATATATATCAAACTTTATCTCCGGACCATTCCGGAGTTCCTCGTCATGTCCGTGATCTCATCTCGGACTCTGATCAACATTCGGTACATCAAAATGCATAAACTCATAATATAACTGTCATCGTAACCTTAAGCGTGCGGACCCTACGGGTTCGAGAACAATGTAGACATGACCGAGACACGTCTCCGGTCAATAACCAATAGCGGGACCTGGATGCCCATATTGGCTCCTACATATTCTACGAAGATCTTTATCGGTCAGACCGCATAACAACATACATTGTTCCCTTTGTCATCGGTATGTTACTTGCCCGAGATTCGATCGTCGGTATCCAATACCTAGTTCAATCTCATTACCGGCAAGTCTCTTTACTCGTTTTGTAAATACATCATCCCGCAACTAACTCATTAGTTGCAATGCTTGCAAGGCTTATGTGATGTGCATTACCGAGAGGGCCCAGAGATACCTCTCCGACAATCGGAGTGACAAATCCTAATCTCGAAATACGCCAACCCAACATCTACCTTTGGAGACACCTGTAATGCTCCTTTATAATCACCCAGTTACGTTGTGACGTTTGGTAGCACCCAAAGTGTTCCTCCGGCAAACGGGAGTTGCATAATCTCATAGTCATAGGAACATGTATAAGTCATGAAGAAAGCAATAGCAACATACTAAACGATCGTGTGCTAAGCTAATGGAATGGGTCATGTCAATCAGATCATTCATCTAATGATGTGACCTCGTTAATCAAATAACAACTCTTTGTTCATGGTTAGGAAACATAACCATCTTTGATTAACGAGCTAGTCAAGTAGAGGCATACTAGTGACATTCTGTTTGTCTATGTATTCACACATGTATTATGTTTCCGGTTAATACAATTCTAGCATGAATAATAAACATTTATCATGATATAAGGAAATAAATAATAACTTTATTATTGCCTCTAGGGCATATTTCCTTCAGATGTATTACAGAACGAGTAAAGAGACTTGCCGGTAACGAGATTGAACTAGGTATTGGAATACCGACGATCGAATCTCGGGCAAGTAACATACCGATGACAAAGGGAACAACGTATGTTGTTATGCGGTCTGACCGATAAAGATCTTCGTAGAATATGTAGGAGCCAATATGAACATCCAGGTTCCGCTATTGGTTATTGACCGGAGACGTGTCTCGGTCATGTCTACATTGTTCTCGAACCCGTAGGGTCCGCACGCTTAAGGTTACGATGACAATTATATTATGAGTTTATGCATTTTGATGTACCGAAGTTTGTTCGGAGTCCCGGATGTGATCACGGACATGACGAGGAGTCTCGAAATGGTCGAGACATAAAGATTGATATATTGGAAGCCTATATTTGGATATCGGAAGTGTTCCGGGTGAAATCAAGATTTTACCAGAGTACCGGGAGGTTACCGGAACCCCCCGGGAGGTACATGGGCCTTAATGGGCCTTAGTGGAAGAAGAGGAGAGGCGGCCAGGGCTGGGCCGTGCGCCCCTCCCCCCTAGTCCGAATAGGACAAGGAGAGAGGTGGCCGGCGCCCCCTTCCTTCTCTCTCTCTCTCTTTTCCCACCTCGCGAATCCTATTCCAACTAGGATTGGGGGAGAAGTCCTACTCCTGGAGGGAGTAGGACTCCTCCTGGCGCGCCCTATGATGGCCGGCCGGCCTCCCCCCCTTGGTCCTTTATATACGGAGGCAGGGGCACCCCAGAGAGACACAAGTTGATCCACGTGATCATACTCTTAGCCGTGTGCGGTGCCCCCTTCCACCATAGTCCTCGATAATATTGTAGCGGTGCTTAGGCGAAGCCCTGCGACGGTAGTGCATCAAGATCGTCACCACGCCGTCGTGCTGACGGAACTCTTCCCCGACACTTTGCTGGATCGGAGTCCGGGGATCGTCATCGAGCTGAACGTGTGCTAGAACTCGGAGGTGCCGTAGTTTTGGTGCTTGATCGGTCGGGCCGTGGAGACGTACGACTACATCAACCAAACGCTTCCGTTGTCGATCTACAAGGGTACGTAGATCGCACTCTCCCCTCGTTGCTATGCATCACCTGATCTTGCGTGTGCGTAGGAAAATTTTTGAAATTACTACGTTCCCCAACATTGCCACGCCTGAATCAGACTCCTCCTCTGAATCCATCTCCTTGCTAATAAAAGCACGTGCCTTGCCAGATGAGCTCTTCTTGTAAGATGAAGACTTTGAAGAAGACTTCGAGGATTTCTTCTTCTTCCTGTCATCAGAATCATATTCCTTGCTCTTCCTCTTTTTCTTAGCTTCTTTGTCCCATTGAGGACATTTAGATATGTAGTGGCCTGGCTTCTTGCATTTGTGACAAGTTCTCTTCTTGTAGTCACGAGAGGAAGCCTCATCATTCCTTGAGCTGGATCTTGAAGACTTTTCGAAGTGATTCTTCTTGGAGAACTTTTGGAACTTTCTCACAAGCATTGTGAGCTCTTTGCCAATGTCTTTAGGATCACCAGAACTGCAGTCAGATTCTTCTTCAGATGAGGAAACAACTTTTGCCTTCATAGCACGGGATCGACCATAGTTTGGGCCATAGATATCTCTCTCCTCAGACAGCTGGAACTCATGTGTGTTGAGCCTCTCAAGTATGTTAGACGGGTCGAGATCCTGAAGTCAGGGCGTCCTTGGATCATCAGGGCCAAAGTGTCAAAAGAGTTGTCAAGTGATCTCAGTAGCTTCTTCACAATTTCATGCTTCGTGATCTCAGTTGCGCCGAGTGCGCGAACCTCATTTGTGATATCAGTGAGGCGGTCGAACGTGAGCTGGACATTCTCATTGACATTTCTCTTGAAGCAGTTGAAGAGATTGCAAAGTACATCAATCCTAGAGTCTCTCTGAGTTGAGACGCCTTCGTTGACCTTGGACAGCCAGTCCCAGACTAGCTTCGCCGTTTCCAGCACACTCACACGGCCATACTGTCCTTTGGTCAGATGACAATAGATGATGTTCTTGGCGGTTGAGTCCAATTGCGCGAACCTCTTGCCATCAACAGTGGTGACACCTTCACCGACTTTGAGAACGCGAGTCTTGATGACATACCAGAGGTCTATGTTAATAGCTTCAAGATGCATGCGCATCTTATTCTCCCAGTAGGGGTAATCAGTGCCATCGAAGACGGGGCACGCAGCGGAGACCTTGATTATCCCTGCAGTCAACATAGCTAAAACTCCAGGTGGTTAAAATGAATCACACAAAACAAGGGAGCACCTTTCTCCGATACCAATTGAAAGTGCTAGTTATCGACTAGAGGGGGGTGAATAGGCGATTTTTACGAAAAATTTCAAAACATGAGGTCTTTGAAGACAGACAATCAAATGGAACCTATATGATATGCAGCGGAAGATAAACTACTCTAAACAGACCATAGTCAAGTGAGCAATAGTGCTGAAAGCACGATGACTAATAGCAGCTAGGTAGTACAGATCGGAACGGAAGACAGTATGAAGCCAAATAGGTAATATTCTTTGCATAGTGAAGTCAAACAGATCAGGCAAACAAGCAATGACTTCACAAAGACAAACTGAAATGTAAAGGAGGTGGGGGATAAAACCAGTAGCTTCGTGAAGACGAGGATTTGGTAGACCAGTTCCAGTTGCTGTGACAATTGTACGTCTGGTTAGGGATGCTGAGATTGAACTCAGAAGACCATGTGTTCACCTTATTCCCATTGAGCTAAGGACACCTAGTCCTCGCTCAATCACTCTGGTAAGTCTTCAAGGTAGACTTCCAAACCTTCATAGACTTTGTTCACCGGTGATCCACAATGACTCTTGGATCCTCAAAACGTTGGGCCTAACCGGCTGGAGGATACACAGTCCTCAAGTGTAAAGTCTTCAGGTCACGTGGACAGAAAGACTTCAGTGATGCCTAACACTCTTTGGCTCTGGGTGTTTTGGGCTTTGTCCTCGCAAGGATTGCTCTCTCAAAGGCTTCGGAGGTGGGTTTCTCTCGAACGACAAAAGCCGTGCACTAACTCTGAGCAGCCAGCAATTTATGGTGTAGGGGTGGGCTATTTATAGCGAGGAGGCAACCCGACCTGATATGTCTGAAATTACCCTGGGTCACTAAGGAACCGACACGTGTCAAACGGTCGGATTTCAAACTCACGCGACAGCTTGGCTTGGGCTATGAGCAAGGCTGACCCATCCAACTCTGGATAATATTTGCTCTCATTGTCTTCACTCGAAGATATAAGATTTGGGTTGAGCATCACGTCAGTCTTCTGACTTTGTTCACTTGGACCCCACTTGACAGTTTGGTGGTTCCTATGACTCAATAAAGAAGAAAAGGAAACTATGAAAGAAATTATGTCTTCGCACTCCATAGTCCTTAAGTGAATATCTTCACACGTCATTATCGTCAACGTGAATGTCTTCACAAACCACCATTGTCTTCAATGTCTTCATACATTTTTAGGGGTCATCTCTGGTAAGTAAACCGAATCAATGAGGGACTACTACATGTGTTATCCTGCAATTCTCACAAACACATTAGTCCCTCAACCATGTTTGTCGTCAATACTTCAAAACCAAGTAGGGGTGGCACTAGATGCACTTACATTGGCACATGAAAAATACCAAAACACCCACATTTTATGTCACACATAAAGGGCATAAAAGGATGGCAAGTGGAGCCCCATGGGGGAGCTCCACCATTGGCCGTCCCACACCTTGTGGGCCCCCCAAAAAGGGTTCCCACCCTTCCATGTCATCCCTAGATCTTTTGCTAAGACCCCCTTTAGTGACTATCCATAAAATTCAACCAATCAATGCTTTTCACTATTCACGAAAACATTTTTCTGCTACCGCTAAATCTGAAACTTTTTTTGTAGGCCTAGAACATTTCTAGTACCCACTAAAATAAATTTGGACGTGTTCCGAAACTTTTTCAGATCAATGATTTTCATCAGCGGAAAGTAACTAAGACATTTCCAGCTGCTCCAGAAAATTTCCTGTTTTTTCTCCTGAAAAATTCCATAAGTCCCTAGAACAATTCTGGCACTTACAAAAAATTCCAAGCACATGCCAAAAACCTTTTTGGCTTAATGGTTTACTCCGAAACAACTTCTTGGTTTTACCGAAACTTTTTCGGTGTTCTCTCCAGAACTTTTTCATTGTCTCCGAACTTTTTCGGTGACTTTCTCTCAGACTCCCTGTCTAGTATTCACAGATAGATGGCCCTTAAGCGTGTGACCTTGTAGGTTCGGTGGAGTATAAACATGACCAGAACACTTTTCGATCAATGATCAATAGTCGAACCGTGGACACCCATATTGATCCCTACACCCATAGTGAACCTGTAGTTGTCGTGTGCTATTTGTGTTGCTTCACGATATGTTACAAACACCCAAGGTGAGACTTAGCGGCATCCCCGTGAATCAACTCTTGTCCACTATGCCAGTTACCTCGTTATCGGGTTT
Source organism: Triticum urartu (assembly GCF_056163025.1). NCBI lineage: Eukaryota > Viridiplantae > Streptophyta > Magnoliopsida > Poales > Poaceae > Triticum > Triticum urartu. The sequence goes on from NC_141873.1 coordinate 231,377,723, forward strand.
GTTCTCTTATCTCGTTTCCGTGTTCCGACATCCCCGTGATCAAATCACATTGTGTTTGGCCAGATGATGATGGATACCGTAACACCGAGAGGGCCCTAAGAATATCTCTCAATCGTCGGAGGAGCAAATCTCAATCTTGAGCTATCTCGTTCCTTGCCATACCTTTCCGTGAACCCGTAAGCCACCGTAATAGCCACCCAGTTACATATGGCGTTTAACAAACCCCAAAGTTCACGAAGCAAGAATGAAGGAACTCGACACTCTCATGGTCTAAGGAATTATGCAAACATTAACTTTCTCTGTGTTATTAACCATTTACTTGTGACGAATGTATCTCATAGCATAACATCAATTCGAGTCGATTCAACACACGTGTTCTCCTAACATTGTGCCCTCAAAATTGTCGGCGTAGTCATTCCCATGATCAGGAAAACAGGATCATCATGCAATACTTGAGCTAGTCTTAGAGGCATGACTAGGAATACATTTTACCGTTTATTATACCACATGTGCATATGAGTTTCACTCCGAGCCTCGTGGATATTGCAGACTCGGGAATCATTGCAATTATAGCATGGAACATAAACATCCATTACAAACTTGGAGATACAAAATAACTGTTATTACTGCCTCTAGGGCATATCTCCTACTGAGACATGTACTCTAGTAGACAACTTGGGCTAGAAGCCATGTAACCCGACTTGGATCCATGTAACCCTACCCCTCATCCACCTATATAATCGGAGGTAGGGGCCTTCCAATTCAGCACCCAATTAGTCATACGAGTCAAACACAACCGACACAAGCATACATGCAGAATGTAGGGTATTACCTCACCACGAGGGCCTGAACTTGGTAAATCCTTCTCTCATGTGTACCCTATTCTGATCCTCTATGAGTGCTCTGCCCAAGGAGCAGCTCTATGCAGGGATCTGCTAGTTTTGATACCGTCAGTTAGTCATTAGTGGCAGTATCGAAGAGATTCTCTCGAAAATTCCAAGATTATTCAGTTTGAACAATGGTGGAATGAGTACAAAAATATCACTCATCATACGCGACTAACTTAGTTGTGTGGAACTCTGGTTTAACCAAAAAGTAGTGGTTTTGGGCGGAGACTATGAATGTAGTATAGGGTTAATATTTTGAGAGTTGCAAACTATCCAGAAACCAAACTTTGGCTCATGGCACGGTGAGAAGAGCAACATAGTAACCTCAGAGTGGTAAGAGTGAAGTTATAGAATTTAATTCAAGGACAGGACGACCTAACCATAAGTGCAACGACGAGCGGCACAACTGTCGATGGAGCGGGCGCAACCAACGTGTCTGGAGTAGCAGGTGGCGCCCCCGCGGACACGTTGGGCAGGGCAGCGGCAGCCAAGGGTCGACCAACAGTGGCCGACATCATGCATGCAAGGTTGAGGACGAGCGATCGGATGGCGTTACGGCACCAATGACCGAGGCGTAGAAGAACAGCGTAGCGAGAGACGAGCACACAATGATGCAGGCACATGTGTTTGGCCGACGTGGTGTTGAACAACCACACTGAGAAGATGTGACAAACCACCAACTTTTTGCCCGATCCCCAAATTGTGTTTGAAGCAAGGCAGCCACCAGGAAGGTGTCTAGACGGAGGAAACACAAATGAAAGAACACGATGTTTGAGCATGGGCATCCACTGCCCAGGCGTGGGGGTGACACCATGGACCGCTTGCCTGCCACAGAGCAGCTTGAATGCGATCAACAATGTCGACCGTTGGGACAACCGGCTTGGAGACCATCACATGAACAAGATGAGGTGTGAGGTGGCAGCAGTAGGGGTGGAGCGGTTGATTTCAGAGCGCAGACAGCGACAGCAGCGAGAGGACAAGCAAAGAAAGAGATGTGAATCCACTCCGAGGCAATCTCAAGCTCGTGAAGGATGGCGGTGGCAACCAGAGGAGAATACAGTGAATCGAAAGGTGAACTGAGAGAGCTACAAAGGCATGAACATGTCCAACTCACCACCAAGACATGACTAGAGAAAGCGAGCAAGCATTAGACGGTCAATGCCCATGGTGGCGAACTCAACAAAGGCAACAAGGTGAATCCCGTTATCACTGTGACGGAAGAGGGACATGGGTTGTGAGAAGGCGAGCCAACCATGAGTTTGAAAATCGTAGCCCATTATCGTCACCTGCCGCGAGCTGCGCGCCGCAGATGGCACCCTGGACCGAAGAGTGATCACGGAGGGGAGGCGAGGTGAGATGAAGGTGGTTGTGGAATGGGTGGGTACCGTCGTAGGAGGAATGGCAGCGGGTGGGGATGGTAGGAGGGAAGGGAAGGGAGGGAGGGAAGGTGGAGGATCCATCAAGCTTGGCAAAAACCAACTTTGAACGGTTTTCTGCAGCCCATTTCCATCAGTTCAATATACATCCACAAAAAGATGCACCCGCGGCATTGACAAGAGATTAAAAAAGAACTTATATAAAATTAAAGAAGACCAAGGCAAGAACAATAGCGGCAGTCCTGGTTGTTAAGGCATCGTACAACATAACAAATGCAGACCAGTGCAAAGGAAAAAAAAAACAGTATTAACCACAACAGTAAAATTTCAGAGACTGTAGGAGCTGTTGTTGCCATGGTACGGAAAGATGCTTTCCAGAACAACCCGCAGGGTATGTAGAAGGGACAATTTGGACCAAAATGGAAACAAGGCCGGGGAACTAGTGAGAAGAAGAAAATGGCAATAATAATACAAACAATGACTATGAAGGCATCTCGGCTAGGCGAACTGAGCGTGGAAGTAAAAACTCAGCAAAGATGGGAAAATGTGATGATGGATAAACACCATCTATATTGTCATTTATGACTTCGCATAGTGCAGGAACCAGTGGGCGTCCTCTAAACAGTATCCAGTCAATATGCAAGTCCTGAGTTTGTCTGTCCCAGCAGAGACAAAGAGCTCTGAATACTAATTTTAGGAATTCTACCGCACCTTGTTTTTCCCCTGCATCACAGCAATCTTCCGTGTAAGATATGTAGAAATAATACGGCTACTTGAGAAGAGAAAATATTGGCAGGTGTAAACTGCAACAGAAACCAACCAGGTTACTGTTTATAATAAATTGATCTCGATATATTCACCCACTGAAAAAGTAGGTGATGCAGAAAACCCATCATTGCACAGATAAAATGTATGCATAGTAGTGAGAGATGTTGCTTTTGGAAATATAGCTAAATGTTCTATACTTCTATCTACAATATAATGATACAAATATATAAACTTCAAACAGCACATCCCTTTTATCTTTTCAATTTCTTAATTATAAGATAAGGGAATGCCAATTTTCTCTTGAAATAATCAGTTGAGCTGTTTGGCTTAAAAAACTTAAGAAAATGAGTAAGTTTGGTTATATTTACTTATATTGTAGCAAGATTGCCTTTCATACTGAAGGGGATGTTTTTTTTTTCCTTTGTTTAGCAAGTAAACCAAGACACTATGACAACAACTATATTTTCTTCCTAGATATGGGACTGGAAAAGGAGGCATCTGAGCGAAGTAAAAGGGGTACCTTTAAATCCATGATATGTGTGTATCAGTGAAACATTTTTGCGCACACGAGCATTTGGCCAAGCATCTCTCATATCACCCACAACACCATGTTCCCTGTAATCAAAATCATATGGAATTATGTCAATCAACGTAGCAAGGGAGTCATCTAAAAAATAGGAAGGGCTGGACTCAAAACATAAAAGACGCATACTCAAGGAACTATGATCTTATTCATGATTGGGGGCTCTGTCTATACAAATACCAATCATAATAAAGTGGTTAGGTCCATTTCTCGACAGAGGCAATTAAGCATTTCGAAATTACACTAAGGCCCAATCAAACCCAAATACCACTCATCCCTAACCTGATCTGCAATTAGTATTATCTTGCTCACTGTGGAACGACTATGGGGTGAACACATTTACAAGAGCTGCCTTTGCATAGAAAAACATGGACATATCACACATACGTTTAAGATTATGCATTTGATATGGGCTTGCAAAAAGAGATGGTTCTGCATATGTACTTTGTTAAACTTATTTTAGCTAACGTCGCCAAACTTTGCCCCTGGTATGGTCAGTATATTTACTTTGTATCTTTCTTTTCGAGTAGAATACTGATGAACTTGCTTAAGAGCAAAGTGTACTCACCATTCACAAGCAATTATTTCTTTGTGGAAAAACAGAGAAAATATGATATATGTGACTTGGTAGTTGCAAGATTCAGGTCTACCATCAATTTTTTCCTCTTCGCTAACATGTTCATCAAAAGATTGAACACTGGGGACATCTCTTGACAATGTTGATGATCAGTGTTATGGGGTTTCCGAAATATATAATATGGTTATTTTTTATTCTCTCTACTTTAAAGTTGACTGTTTTCTTTAAGTCTAAGCTAATTATTGTGACTACTGGATTGTACGAGTTATGTATTTTATTAATTCTGTTGGAACATATGGGAACATGATTTTTAGAAGAAAAAAATACACTTTCGGGATTTCTTAAATACTTGCAGATACTGAAATTTTGGAAATCAAACTTTTTAAAACGTTGCGACTTCATCATATATTAATAACCAAATGTATAGTAGTTTTTGACACCTAAACTCAAACTTTATTTCTGAAATTTGAATGTACAATATCTTTAACTACCTAGGTTACAGAAAAGGTTCAAATCTTTTAAAAATGTTGTTAATGGTACTTTTGCTATTTCTGAAAATATATCATAGATGATCATGCACAACATATACGTACAACAAACAGAATCGACACAAGATCCAATACAGCACAGCTATCCAATAAGATGTACTCGGCCTAATACATAATTTGAGATTTACTTCAACCATCGCTCAGACCAATAATATATACTGTGTGTCTTACAAAAAAAAATTACCTTCAAATACGTATTTGGAAGGAGTTTCCAGTGATATAATTTCTATAGCATACATCTAATATATTATTGATCTTATAGATTGTCAAAGTAAATCTTGGAACACGTATTAGGCCTTATATATCCGGATGGAGGAAGTACTCCAAAAGAACATCATGCCTATCACATCAACACAATATGTAAAGCCATATCAGCAGTTTTATTACATGGCAGATCAGGTATTTTGAACTTTTATCTTACCAAAATGCTAGAAAGAGTCTTCTAAGAAAATTGTAAAGGTATATGTTATCACATATTATTTTATATTAACATAAAAGGTAGGTTTTTACCTGACAACCATAAAACTGGAATAAGGAGTCGACATTTGTACAAATAATATTTCTATGTGAACTAGCCATGTTAATCTCAACAAAATTATCATCCTCCAACAAGTTATACCTAGATCTGCCGAGCAAAAAACGTCCCGTCATAGATTCCTTTTGTGTGTTGAAGCCCCCACAATAGATCACAGGCAAGTTGGGTGGCAAAGAAGCTATATGCTGCCACGTAAGCAAAGCACTTCGTCTACGAGCACGAGGGCTATCTTCATCAAGATTTGTATTTACAATCTGGAAACTGAACCCAGGTTGTTCTACTCTTTTGAGTTGAAACGTGTGTACATCATGTCAGTTAAGGCACAAATTTCTTCATGTTCCAATAAATTCCAGTCAAGAGACTAGGAGATGATAGAATAATATAATGACAAAAGTATCATGCAAAAGGATATTGCCCATGTAGCAATGCATGGTGCAGTAGCTCCCCATGAAATGCTTCCTGGCACTGATGGAGATTCTGATAACCAGAAGGTGCCACCTTCTGTAAGCTCCACCTTCATCAAATTCATGGTAGTTCGACTCATATACGAAAAGACATTATTCATTTCTAGCAGAATAGTATCATGTCAAGGAAAGAAAAACCTTCTCCTTTTCGTAGAATATTGTGCAATATTCATCAGTGGTGTCCTGTGAACCTTTTCTTGAAATGCCAAATTGCTCATAACCTGGATCAGTGCAACAGCTTGGTAATTCGGCCTCATACATCCTAGATGGCAGATAAACAGACAACACAGCATTGTGCTAGAAAAAGAATAGGTAGCTCTCAGGCCTTTTAGTTAATAGCTAAATTTGGTTCATCTTGGTCAAAGAAAAATGTTTTTCCCTAAAGGCACAGGAAAAGTATATAAGCCCAACAGAAATGACAGATGCGAAGAAGAATGCACCACCGCAAGCTCAGGACCGTCGCCGACGGATTACAGGCCAACCGATGGGCACGGGACATACACGGCACGATTGGCATCCATAAAATCGGGCAATACTTACAGCTCTGGCACGCAATCAGCCACACGACCCTCTCCGCCGAGCCAGACCGCCTCTCCTGGAAGTGGAACCCCCGCGGCGTCTACTCTGCCAAATCAGCCTACATCGCCACCTTCAATGGCTCCACGGGCTGCGACGCATGGAAGCTCACCTGGAAGAACTGGGCGCCCCCGCGCGTCCGATTCTTTCACTGGCTCGCCCACCTGGACTGATATTGGACGGCCGACTGCCTCGCCCACCGCGGCCTGCAACACCCCGCACGATGTCCCCTCTGCGACCAGGCCCCCGAGACCATGCACCACCTCATCCTAGTTTGCCCCTTCGCCCGGCGGATCTGGTACGAGGTGCTGCACTGGCTCCGACTCTCCTGCGCCCTGCCCGACAGCGAGACTTCTCTCAACGACTGGTGGCACACGGCGCGGCAGCACACCCCAAAGCCCATGCGCAAGGGCCTCGCTTCCGTGACCCTCCTCGTCCCATGGATGATCTGGAAGCACCGTAACGATTGCGTCTTCAACAGAGGACGGCCCTCAGCGACCGATCTGCTCACGAAGATCAAGGACGAGGCCGCCCTCTGGGCCAGAGCCGGCGCCCTAGGGCTCCGTGCCATCGTACCGCAAACATGGGACGTGCACTGATATGCCTCTGGGCACTGTAATTCCCTCCTAGGAGGATTGTAACTGAAACTCTCTTTCTTTCCAAAGCAATGAAATGCAAGCTCTCTTGCGTTTTCTCGAAAAAAAATCCCATGGTGATCAATCAAATTAAGAATATAATATATTTGACAATCAGTGCTTCTCAGTTGTTTCATTTTAGGCCAATCGTATCATCAAAATATAACACACAGAACCATATAAGTTTTAGAAAGTGCAATATATACTTCATAAACTCATAGTCATGTAACGGCCACATGTGGCCCTAGGCTCTAACATAAAGGAAATAACACCAGCATTTATTTTTCTGAATCAGAATATAATTGAACTATTCTCGCGTGCAGTTGTAGAAAGGAGATAGAGATACTATCTTTATACTTCTCATATGCAGATAACAAGGGCCTGTTATGTAGTACAAGTGTACAACACAAATGAAAAGGGGAGTATACAGATTTGATCCAAGAATTGCTTGGAAGTATGCCTCAAGTGGTTTGACAATGGCTAGCTTATACAAAGCAATCATTCGTAGACCATGAATCCTAGGGCTTAGGGGTGATTACGGCAAGATGAGGTGTCATGAAATTAATGATGACATTGCTAAGTTGTGTTGATAACAAAACACTGGCTACATCCCCTGTGGGTCTATAGCTTGAAGTTCCCCCGATGCCATAGCAGAATCAAGAGACCTACTGGGGATAAGTTCTCCATTCTGATATCCATCGATTTCACAATTGCAAAGGTTTTAGAAGGTACCTATCTACTTGTTGGTCAAGCAGATAGATTTATATATATGCTAGAATCCTGGGATATTTTTTTAAAAAAACAAAAGAAGGTGCGCAGAAATTTTTACTATACCACACTGTAAAAGGACAAGTATACTCTCAATTTTCCCAATATATTTCCTTTTTATTTTTAGCAATCAGCACGCAACAGCATATCAAATGCAGCAGTGTAACTGGCCACAAGCTGTGGTGGCAGGAGTAAAGTAACCCAGCAACAGGGACAACAGTACTAGTTAGGAAAAACAAATTAGTTCCTATTCAGTTCAATGAATCTGGTCTAACGCTCGTTCCTTGTCCAGTTGTCTCTAATATACTCCTGTGGCTGATGGTATTTGGGCCAGGGTGGTGGCACCGATGACCTCAGAGATCTCCACAAGTGCTAGTCGTCGCTCGCATGACCGTTCGTGGCAGATGACTTTGGAGGACAATGCCGAGTTGTATCATGGCTCCTTCTCTGCTCCACCTGCACCTGCCAAGGTGCCTGCCGGGACGGCCCTCGTACTCGACCCCCCGACGCACTCGCTGCCGCTTTGGTCAGAGTCTTCCTCATGGTCGTCGCCTCGGAGCCAGGTGCTTGCTGCACCCCTGACGCCCGTGCACTGTTCCCCACCGACTGCCATCGTGGTTGCATCTGCGTCGCAGGTGGACAGGCGGTTGTCGAATTTGCCTACAACTCCGCGGCCAGTGGCAGCGCCTGGGTGTGCTGTTGTACATTCTGACGCCACCTTTCCCTGATCCCTTGGTGCCAAGTTCGCTGCAGGCCGTCGGTGCGCGTAAAGCATCGCCGCAGGTTCCTACGGTGACCACGCCAGCTGTGTCAGCCGGTGCGCTGGCAACGCTGCAAGGCGCTGCAAGGCGTCGATGACTGCCAACGCCTGGTCGTCAAGACCAACACAGACGCATCGCGCCATCGCTGGGCGCGGCCTTGCTGGTTCCTCGGGGCACGAGCTCCTGAGGACTGTTCGGTGTCTTCAGCTGGGCGTGGCCTTGCCCATGGTGTCCGAGGCCACCCCTAATTGTGGGTGTGCACGTTGCACCACATCCCACCCGCAGCCCACGGTGCTGCCGCTACCAGGTCATCGTCACCTATGTTGGGACTGGGAGGACCGGCGATACTCCTGTTAGTAGCCAGGAGTTGGCTGTTGGTCATCCTCTACTGCAGCTGTCTACGCCGAGGGGTACACTGCAGGTGGCAACTACCTCCTCACCGTCCAACACGGAGGTTGCTGCATTTGGTGGCATCCCCTACCCCACATCCATCCACCGTCACTTCAGTACTAGGATTCGAGAGAAGCCTGACCCCAACGACTTGCAGACGGATCAAGCTATGTGCGCCGCCAAGCTTCAGGACATTGAGACTAATTCAGTTATGCTTTACAATAAGAAGTTTTCGGTTCTTTACTTCTCAGAAGTTGAATTCAGAAAGCTTCGAGACTAGGGGTCTCCTTATGTAATAAGGCATGAGGTGGCTTCATCAATCAATGAGTTGTTGGACTCACAGATCGATAGGGCACTGGTAATGTTACAAAAAATGGCCGCTGATACTCCCGTCGCGGATGATGGCCCTCATGGGCTCTCAATATTGTATATTCAAGACATGTGTGAGGACCTGAATCCTGAAGAGGAAAGGGTACTTGAAAATTATATGGATATTCCTCGTATTCCTGTAAAGGCCACTTAAGGCACACTAGAAAGCAATACGATATTTCTTTTGTGCAACGTAGCACGCAAAACAAATTCAAAAATAGGCTTCACGACCAATGAGATGAATTTTCTAGAATAGCAGAGGTTTTCATGACTTGGCTAAAAGACAAATTCTAACTGAGATTCCTGGAGGATAAAACTAGGACTCCATCGTTCTCATGGAGACTCGAGATACGAACTTCTTGACACGTTTTTTGAGCTGCATATGTGGTGGTCTTGGTTATGCATGGTATGCCTGCCTCCGAGAGGAAGGTCAGGTGGTATTTTGCCAGGTGTGAATTGTTAAGCTGCATGCACTAGCCAACGCAACCAAAAGTCTGAATTGATGGAAAGGGCTAGGCAGTTCACATATACACTTCAACACCACCTCTCACGTGTGACGCGGGAAGTCAACACGTGAATAGACTTAGAGGTATGGCTCAAGAGGCTTATACGTGGACATAGAGCGGGGCAGCAACAATTTTTGAATAAATCGCAAAAGCCAGGACTTGAACTCAAGACCTTAGGCCCTGATACCATGGTAAGCTTCATGCACTAGCCAACGCAACCAAAAGTCCAAAATGATGGGAAGGGCAAGGCAATCCACATGTACACTTCAACACCCCCTCTCACATGTAACGCGGGAAGTCAACATGTTAATAGACTTAGAGGTATGGCTCAAGAGGCCTATATGTGGACATGGATGCGGCAGCAGGAATTTTTGGATAAATTGCGAAAGCCAGGACTTGAACTCAAGATCTTAGGCTCTGATACCATGTTAAGCTTCATGCACTAGCCAATGCAACCAAAAGTCCAAATTGATGGAAAGGGCTAGGCAATCCACATATACACTTCAAAAATGAATTTGTTTTTGAGGTCTGTCACCATCTTCTTTGGGCTCAGCAGTGCAACGATGTTGGAGAGTGGGCCATGTTGCGCCTACTTTGACGACCAGCGGCATCTGTTCCAGGATATACTCGTGGCATGCTTGCTCCTAGGTTCTATGGACAGTACTAAGTCCTCGAACACAGTGGATTTGTGGCCTACAAATTGGATCTTATGGACGGAGCTCGAATTCTTGATGTCTACCATCTTAGCTGGTTGAAGAAATTCCATGGATGCCACCTAGTGCTGCTCCCTCTCTACCTTTTATAGAAAAGGTAAGGTAGCTCTTCATAGTCTTCGACGAGGCATGAGCCATGTTCTGATTTTGTGGGCAGGTTCATCAGAGGAAGAGACTTCCTAGGAACGTTTGGCGGAGTTTAAAGCTCACTTCCTTGGTTTTCTTCTCGAGGACGAGCTGCTTGACGAGGAGAGGAATGATGTTAGGGATCTCCAATGGTCTTCATCAAACAGACTCCCCCAAATGTCCACGGACACATCCGGACATCCAACCAGGCGAACGCCATCCAATGCTATCCCTAAAAAATTGCATATTTTTACTACCAAGCCATGCAACATTGCATATTTTCACATAGCAAAATACATTGATAGTTCATACAAATAAACCTAAATCTACTCATCCGTGTGTAAGGTGAGAATGATGACCCCCGTGCAAGACCGTTGACCTCGTCGATCGTTGGTGGCTGGCGCGGATCCGCCTTTGTGGACACGTGTGCCGCTTTGGCATCGTCGTCGTATTGCCGCTCCTTGTCTTTGTTGTCGCCGATGATGACCTCACCGTGATTGCGCTCGAACCCTACAAACGCTCTGCACTGACCCCATACCACGTGGTTCTCCGCAACAATCTCCAGGTCCATCAAGGGTGCGGTCACGGCGACGACATCTGCAATCTCCGCATCGAGTTGCTCCATGATGAGGACCCGAACCTGGGTAAACACTTTGTGTGTGATCCCCTCTGGTACCTCTGGTCTCGCACTACACCCTATCAGGACTACTGCCAGTTCCTGGTATCGTCAATGCACTCCAGGGCTTTTCCTCCTCATCCTCGCCCGAGCTCGAAGGAAGGCTAGCCACAATGTGGGTTGCGGGTCAGGCCTCAGCGGCCCGCATCTCCGCCGAGAACTCCACGAGGTGCTGTGGCATGAGCTGCGTGTAGCACGTTATCTTCGTCAGCACCATGGCGACGATGGATGCGGATGATGAGCTAGGGTGCTCCTTGCGGAGGCGAAGGGTTGGGAAAATTGGAAGAATGGGCTCGAGATAGGGTTTGGGGGGTTGCCAGCCAGCCTTCAATAGCCAGGGTAGGCTCCTCAGGCAGCTTGTCGGCTACCCGTCCATGAATGCAGTAGGCAGAGCGGTGAAGCTTCAATGTGCGAGGCAAAGCGGGTCAAAGACTACAGGAGACAACTCAGATTTTGGGTGGGACCAGGGTGTCGGAGTTTGACATGGAGGATGTCCGGACTCCACATGAGCCCCCCCCCCCCCCGATTTGGGGCCAGACTGGGGGATTTCGGATGCCCGGACCGGTCCGGTCCAATTTTGGTCGGCTGCTTTGGAGGCCTAAAAGTGTTCGGACTGTCTGGTCCAAGCATATAGGGGAGGTTTGGGCGTCCGCGTTGGAGATGCCTTGCGTGGGGGCAATCCTATTTACTTCCATGCACTATTGATTTGCTGATGGAAAGAAGTCAATTCGTAGTAGGATATGATTCCTTTAGGAAGAGAAATAGATGTAGGACTTTCCATAATGTAAGGAGAGGTGGTCTATACGGGAAACTTGATCAATCAATTATGTCAAGTCCTTTCCCCCAAGCTCTTTTTCTTAGAAACACGAGACTGAGCCGGCAGATCTTAAGATTGACGAAGTCTCCACAGGCACCTCGTAGTCGACGGGCACACGTCATACCACTAAGAGAATAGCGTCAGAAAGCCTAAATAATTCTAGGAAATATGCAAGCACCCGTGTCAAGTCTAGGACTTGAACCCGGGTGCGCTAGTTCCACCAAAAGGAACCTAACCATCTAAGCTAGGCCTAGTTCGCCCCCAAGCTCTTCTCTTCCTCCACCATTATCCCTCGACACAGGTAAGACGCCTACCCAGAGGACCTTCATCGGCCCTCGGTCACCTCCAAGCCAAGGCTACGCCCTCCAACCCCAGGACTCTAACAAAAACTTTCTCCAATTACAAAATGACACGCATTTGGCTGCACGATTCGGGCAAGAAGATGTTGCTTTGGGTAACTAGGATATTAGCAAATAGATGATAATACCAGGCAGCTTGAAAAATTCATTCTTTATAATGAAGAATATTGATGAATTCAACAGAGCGAAGAACATTTCCACCAGTTTGCAGCAAAGCCTAAGAAGGTGATATTTGAGACTACCCACGATCGTACGCTCAAAGTACAACGGTTATCCATTATAAAGTAATAGCATGCAAGGAGGACCGTGCGGGGGGCGGGAGGGGGGGGGGGGTATCATGGAGAGAGAGCATTACCAGGCAGGCACTGCTGTAGGTAGTCCAGCTGGCACCTCAACCCTGCATATGAGACATGTTATTTCAAGCCTAGAACAAACTGAAGAAGAGGTTGAAATAAAATGGGGAATGTAAGTCATGAAGTCACAGAACAAACCAATGTGAGCAAGAAAATCATGACTCTGGAACTCTAAATACAGAGTGAAGATCCAACTATAGGAACCGAACTTTTTTTTTCGAGATTGAACCAAACAATTCATTAAAGCTCGTATGGGCTGTTGAAGCTAATCCAGACACTCTTTTTCTCTTTTTGAAACAAGGAATCCAGACACTTTTATTTGCTACTAATAACAAACCTTCTCCGGACAGTAAGAGATCAAATTCCATGCGTAGTCCGTATGGATACTACTTAAATCTAACAACGGTATAAATCAAATGCACACCTCGATGAATGATTGAATCAACTCAATTACATGACACAAGAGAAGGGAACCATATTCTATAGCAGCCCCGCCCACCTTGCTGGGTGCAGAGGATGGTGGGGGAGTAACTGGTGATGACGCTAACGCAGATGTCGCGGCGCTTCTCCCAGCTGTTAGGGCTCTCGCTCGGTTGATTCCCCTCGTGCAGGTTCAGCGTCATCACCGTGATGGACAGGCTGGCCATCCCCTCTTCTCTCGCTTTCTCACTGTCGCCGCTACGGATTATTATGCAGCGGCTGCAGGTGCTCCACTGCAAGGAGGCCGGTGGTTGCTGGCGCCTGGCACGCGCTCGTCGCAGGCCGCCTGCGAGAATATCGCCCGCGATCTGGCGGGGTTGCTGAGGATTTGGGGGAAAACGGGGAGATCAGGGGAGTGCGTGTGACCTTTCCTGTCTTTGAGCCTTGTTTGACTGATATAAAAATCGAAATATAACTAGTTTATTCTTCGTTTGAGCTTCGATCAGTCAACCGGAGTGCGTAAAATTGCGCAGTACGTTCGTTTTAGGGCAACTCAATGCGGATCAGCAAATCAGATACACAGAATGTCCACACGTTCGTGGATACGGAGACGGCCATCCAAACCACGTGTATCAAAGTTCCAACTCCTTCATTTGATACAGTTTTGCTAACGCACATATAGATGTGCTATAAATATTGCAAGTTTTATATTATTGATTTTACGTGAAGATTTGTATGATATTTTCATTTTTCTTTCTTTTTTATTTTTGATGTTTGATGAAATCACTTAGATGTGCTTTAAACATTTCGTGTTTGATATGTATTAGTGACTGGGGTGCATCTCAGACGCACCTCTTAAAACGGAATTATGAGTCTAATCTTGTCTACAGACATTAGGATGGCTAATTAGCTTCATAATCTAAGCTTGGTTATGCAAGTTGGGATTCTTCAAACTTCACAATACCCAGCGCTTAGATTAGGGTGGTTGTTAGGTCCTGATCTTTAGAAATGACAAATAGTTCTTGAACTCAGCTTGACATGGTAAGAATAGTCACAACATGAATTTAGAAATGATATATGAAATTCATGTAAGAAACCTTCATTGCAGTCACAACATGAATTTAGAATTGACATATAAAAGATCTCCTTTCCAGTCACAACATGAATTTAGAAATGACAGACATAATTATAAGCCAAAAGATAATTATAAAGAGGATTTTTTTTTGGCAATCATAGCAAGCATATTATCTTTAGTATCCTTCATTGCAGGTTATCAACTGATCACATGAGAAACAACATCGGCATGTGTTGCTTCTATACTTCCTCTTATCATAATCCTCATAAAGTTAGTGTATTTCACTTGAAAATTTTGTTATCAAGGATTTGAACTAAGACCTCCCGATCCGGGTACAAATTGAGTTGCAAGCATCAGCTAGTTCATCTAAAAGATTCTAAAAGTTTAAGTTGTCTAGAAAAGTTGAGAAATATACCAATACTGCAGTAGTCCTCTTAACTCAATTTCAATGCATTAGCTAATGACTCGCTGATTTATACAAACAAAAACAATAGAATGTTTAGTTTGACATTCCCCTTCTACAATAAATTGTAACAAGATAGACAGATGCAGAGAAACCAATATCCTGTTTATGTAGAATTCTAAGATTATGACAGTTAAAACGACCAAAGAAAAGGAGTCTCACGTCATGGTCGTAGCCGTACTCAGGAACTGTGAAGGCGTTGTCATTTTGAAGAACCACATAATACACAAAGTGCCATACTCCTTCTCTTTTCTCCTGAAATTTGCAATGGCATGTACCACAAGTCTCTTCTGCCTAATAGGGAATGTTACGCATGCCACCAAATTTGAGGTGAATAATTCATAGTGTTTTCTGCATAGTATAGACATAAGTTCACCAAGCATCCATCTGCATACTGCTGCAGCTGTTTTCAGGCGCAACAAATAGTACAGCTAGTCAGCGGTATGGCCAATTCTAACAACCAGATGCAAGTATGAGATTCCTAGGGAGGGCGCACACATACCTGAACTGTGGCCAATGCGTACGCCTCCATCGTCCGGCCTCACAGCGCTTGCAGCAACTGCTGAGCACCTCCATCTTGCCCGCCCAAATGCCCTGAGACATCGTAAGAGCAGCAGCACAAATGAACTTGTTAATCTGGAGAATGTTATCCATTGACACATCTTGGGGACACGGAGGGGTAGAACACCATCCCATCGTGCTCATTAATTAGAGTAGAGAGTGAGTATTACCCATCCTGCTAATTACGAAATTGGCCATCTGAAATACCATCAGGAGAAGTTTAAAACCCGCCAACAAAAGTTAACTAATGATGCAATGAGAATCTAATGGTGCGGCAGTACAGCTGTACCTAAGAAAACATCTCTGTAAACTGTCCTTGCCTCAAAAAGAAAAGCATCTGGATCTGATGTAAAATAGCCTTTCTGAAATAGCATAACAATAATTAAGTTACAGTTTGTCTCAAAAAATAAAATAAGTTACAGACATGAGTCACATGACCTTCAAGTTGTTAGGGGAGTACTGTACTTGCGGAGAATGGGTTTCCTATAATTGGTTTCTACTAATTGTACTTCATTTTCAACACTCGTTGCTTCACAAATTCTTCATGGTTGACTCCCTGTCAAAATGTTTATGAAAAAATTAAATAAAATTTAGCAAATTTATAACTTAATTATGAAGTTTTGATCCTTATCAATTTGATTCCTAGCTACTCTAGGCATTAACACAAACATGTGCAGTAGAAAAAGGTGTATACATTTTTTTTGTACATGCACAATTCAGAATGTCAGCTTGAGGCATGAATTGAACCAAAAAAGCACATTATTAAAAGGGGAATGAGAGAGAGAGAGATAGCAACTTCTAGCAGAGAATTGGATAAGGAGAGGAAAAGTTGCATCATCTGTAAGCTGCATTAACGCAGTAGTAGTTCGACATCATTTGCAAAGAAATAGTGGCAGAAGAAACATGATAGGAGCTTTTTCTTCTCGCTAACCTACCAATTTATTGTACAATGCTTTGTATGTACAAATTTAGATGTCATTCTGTTGCTATTTATAAGGGTTTCACATTTTTTTGTTCCTTTATTGCTTTATGCAAATATATTTTTCTAAGAACTTAAGCATTACATGTATGGCAAAGAAAGATAATCTAGACATATGTTATGTTCCTATTCTAGTATTATGTACGAATAAGCTTCCTTTACCATTGTGAAGAAGGTGTTTTATAAAGCTTTAGATGATGATGGTACTACGCTGGATCTATCTTAGCCTCAAATTTCTTACTTATTGACGTTAGGGAATGCTCCATCTCTTCCTCCGTAGGACACAAAACTTCCAATAAAGCAATAATTTCTAATCTTGTATCTTTTGCTAAGTCCCAACCTAGAAAGGAAACATATCTTTAGACTATTACTAAGAGCAAAGGAGTTCTTTTAATATGATAACCAAATATGCCCCGAGACCCAGAAAAGTCAAGTGGGAGGGATTGAGAGGACTGAGCAGGAAGACAAAACGGAGGATCTTCTCATTGCCGTATCGCCAACGTCCACTCGAGCCTAATTGCAATATCTGCAATTAACAAAAGGATTTGGCCAGATGGGAATAGGTTTCTATAAAAGGATAAGAGAAAGCTTATATGCCAAGTGAGATCTCACCTTTACGGTTGATACAATAAGACGACTGAGCATAATATTTCTCTGGATCCTCATCTCTAAACCTATTGGCGAAATATTGCGGTTCTCCAGATCGCACCCAGCCACTGCACCGGCTTCCTTCGCGGCCCATGGTCTCAGCATTCTGCTCTCCTCTCCTCATCTCTCCCTCCGTCTCCTCCTCCGACAGCTACCACGCCCGGCCGTGCCCTCCTGAGTCGCTCGCAGTCACGCCTTCACTGCTGCAGGATGCTGCTAACGCGACACTACGATCAGAGACCCTTTCACGAAACTGTGTGCGATGCATTAATCACAAACGGGGATGTAAAAAACCGTCAAAAAGGTGCAAAACGTTTGCGATGGAGGATGCATCAAACACGGTTCAAATTTTAGTTGCGTGTGCGATGCAGGGCACACAGTTAACCCGTTCAAACTGTTTGCGATGAGGCAGTCATATCAATGTGTGTGCGATATACGGCATACAGTTCGCTCCGATGAACCGTTTGCTATTAGGGAGTGTAACATAAATGATTAGTCAGATCAAGGTGT
This sequence comes from Triticum urartu, assembly GCF_056163025.1. Lineage (NCBI taxonomy): Eukaryota > Viridiplantae > Streptophyta > Magnoliopsida > Poales > Poaceae > Triticum > Triticum urartu. Next base: position 231,395,166 of record NC_141873.1, read on the forward strand.
GTGTGATATAGGGCATACGGTTCACTCGGACGAACTGTTTTTGATTAGTGAACGCAATAGAAACGGTTCAACTTAACAAGATGTGTGTAATACGTGGTAAACAGCCGACTCGGATGAACTGTCTGCGATGAGAATTTACAACACAGACGGTTAATATAGTTAGTTCGTGTGCGATTTTGTGTATATAAAAAACTTTGAAAAATGCAAACTAGTTGCTTGCGGTGGCTAGGATATCGCACACGATGCGTCTGCGAGTACTCGTGTGCGATGATTAGTAAGTTACACATGCATTTCCTTATGTTAACACTTGTGTGATAAATAACACATGGCAACTACGTGGTCAACCTTCTACCATCAATAAATTTTGACCTTGTTTCTCATCACATTGCTGATTACAACGCAATAAGTAATTGCAAACCTGTTCACACCTATCAAACTAATATGTGTTCACACTTAGCACCGGGCTATAAAAACTACCCACTCGAAAATTACTTCACAGTTCCTCTCCTCATCACCCACAAAACTGGTTTTTTCTGTCAAGTCGTTCCGCCATGACCGGCAGGAGGAGTTTAGGGTGGACATATAACCAGGCAGCAAAGACCAAGGCCACGGAAGCACTTGAGAGGTCCCGCCGCGAAGCCGCAGCCGCAGCAAAGATGTCCCGGCATGCCCCGGAGCCCTCGAACGAGCTCTCACGGGCGCGCGCGGGCTCTCACAAGCGCATTCGCGGCGTCGGCCATCGCGACGAGCCGGCGTTCCTGAAGTCCTTCATCGGCGGCGACGACATTCTTGCCGATGTCACTACGCAGCAGGAGCTGGTCGCCGGCTTGATGAAGCTGCTCAAGATCAGCGATGCGTCAGTTGACAAGGCGATCGGCCTCGTCGAGCAACTCATGGGTGACAATGGTAAGCTCCTCAAGTTGGTCGCCGAGAAGGAGGAGGAGGCCGCCGGCTGGAAGATGCTGCATGAGCAGCGCAGTGCCTCGGAGATGACGCTGAAAGCGGTCGTCGAGGAACTGATGGGTGCCTTGAGGAAGCTCTGGATCGAGCGCGGGCAGGAGGTGGAGGAATCTATGGCTGCTTTCAAGCAAAGTCGTGAGGAATTGAAGAAGGAGCTGGAGGATTTCGCCGCCCGGTGATCCATCGACGAGTAGAGACAGTAGCGACCCAGATCGTTGTCTGCAATTTCCTTCTTCTCTTGCCCCCGTGTCTTCCGGGCTTTGCCGCATGTGGCATTTTAAATTATCCAGAATATGTAAGACAATTATTATCTGCGCCATTGTAAATTTGTTGTGTATTATCCGTTGCCATTTTATTTGTGGTCATATTATCCGTTGCCCTATGTGGCAATTTAAATTAGGGCGGAATACGAGTTGAAAACACGAACAAAGCAAATGTTGCCATGGGATCACAAGCAAGCACCCTCCGTCCAGGTGCTTCAATTAACCCATTAATGGAGAAGTTGTGAGCGAGGCAGGCGACGGCTGGTGCATGGAGGCCAAAGAGCTCGCTTCCCGATGAGCATGGGCGGCCTTGCTGCTCGCACGTGTCCCGTCGAGCCTGTGAGGTGGGCAGGATGCACGCGTCCCGTCGAGCTTGCGCGACATATTGCTCGCACGCGTCCATCGAGCCTGCACGGCGGACTTCTCGCGCTCGTCCCATCTAATCAGACAGCTGCACGCACGCCACCGAGTATGGTTAAATTTCGACACGGTAAATATAATACAACCGTTTGCGATATTAACGTGTCAGCTTTTTGTTTTAAAAATGACTTCATTGGCTACTAATGTGTGCGCCTCTTCTCAAACTGGACGATTTTTTACCATGGCATATATGTGCTATGTCATGAAACCATGCCAAGTTTCTTGTTTTTGGGTGACTTTTTGATTTACTGGGATTTAAAAACCAAGATTCTCAATGTTTCAAGACGACGACAAGTTTGTAATTCATTCTCATTCCTCAAACGAGACCTAAACATGCACCCAATGACACATGTACGATTTCCCACCCATTTTGCTTCATTGGAGCATGTGGTTGTAGTTCAAATTTGAATTATGGACTACATTAAATGCATAGAAAACTTAGTAATTAGTAATATATATATATATACAATGGCCAAATGAACCCTGACCAGTTCAAATTTCAGCCCGACACTCCTGTTATTCTATGTTGCCTGTAGAAAACAAAGTTCAAGGCGAGAAGAGGCAGCGGTTATCGTTTAAATTTCAGCACGGATATCATGTCATTCCATGTTGCCCGTAGAAGAAAATATAAGGCAAAAAGAGGTAGTGATTACGTTTCGCCCACAAGGGGGACACGTTTCCCTATCAGAACCACGAGGCTTCTTTGAGAGAAGCTCCAGATTTTGTAAGAGGTTTGTAATAAAGCTTGGTCCAAATTGGACAATGTTTTTACCACGACATATATGTGCCATGATGTGACACCATGCCATCTTTGATGACTTTCTAGTGAGTTTAGGATTTATGGGGACTTAAAAACCGAGATTTAAAATGTTTGAGGACGAGCCATGACACCAGTACGGTTGTAATTCATTTCCATTCCTGGCATGGGACCTAAACATGCAAGGACACATGTATGATTTTTCTAGCCATTTTGGTGAATTGGAGCATGTATTTGTAGTTCATATTTGAATTATGGACATTAAATGCCTAGGAAACTCAATTAGTGTATAAAAAGGCCAAAAGAACCCTGGATAAGTTTAAATTTCAGCACGGATATCCTGTCGTTCCATGTTGCCCGTGGAAGAAAATATAAGGAGAAAAGAGGCAGTGATTACGTTTCGCCCACAAGGGGAACACGTTTCCCTAACGGAACCATGAGACTTTTTTGAGAGAAACTCCAGTTTTTGTAAGAGGTTTGTAATAAAGCTTGGCCCAAATTGGACAATGTTTTTACCACGACATATATGTGCCATGACGTGACACCATGCCACATTACTTTCTGGTGAGTTTAGGATTTATGAGGACTTAAAAATGGAGATTAGAAATGTTTGAGGACGAGCCATGACACCGGTACGGTTGTAATTCATTCGCATTCCTGGCATGGGACCTAAACATGCATCCAAGGACACATGTATAATTTTTCTAGCCATTTTGGCGAACTGGAGCATGTATTTGTAGTTAAGATTTGAATTATGGACATTAAATGCCTAGGAAACTCAATTAGTGTATAAAAAGGCCAAACGAACCCTGAATAAGTTTACATTTCAACACGGATATCCCGTCGTTCCATGTTGCTCGTAGAGGAAAATACAAGGCGAAAAGAGGCAGTGATTACGTTACGCCCACAAGGAGGACACGTTTCCCTATCGGAACCACGGGGCTTCTTTGAGAGAAGTTCCGGTTTGTAAGAGGCTTGTAATAAAACTTGTGCCACAATGGACGAAAAAAAATTCCTCGACATATAAGTGCCATGTCGTGATACCATGGCAGGTTTCATGATTTTCAGCTTAGTTTTGGATTTATGGGGATTTAAAAACCGAGATTCTTCTCACAAAATGTTTTCAAATAGCACACGGTTCACTCACGAAAGCCGATATTCGATGAAAACTTCATGGAAACCATATTTTAAAGTTTCATAAAAATCTGAAAATGTGGGATGTTAAGAAGGTGATGTTTTATTGCGACACAAAATTTCAAGTTGAAAAACATTACGAGATGTGAGCCACGAAAAAGACAAATTACGCCCTGAATAGTGATATTACTATTTTTGGCACTATTCAACACAGATTTTGTCTTTTTCATAGCTCACATCTCGTAATGTGTTTCAACTTGAAATTTTGTGTGGCAATAAAACATCATCCTCTTAACATCCCACACTTTTTGGAATTTTTTTTGAAACTTCAAAACATTTTTTCTCGTGGTTTTCACCGGTTTCCACTGAATGTTGGTTTCCGTATGATATCCCCCCGCTGCGCGCGTGATCTGAGTCATGCGTTCTGACTGGCCAGAACCCAAACCCGACGGATCTTACGTGTGCACCGTTGGATGCTCCCAGATCGAACGGCAACCCCGAGCCCTTTCGACAGCACATGCAGTACATGGGTAAGCACTGTGCGCATGCGTCGTGTAGCTCATGCTTCCTTCTCTACTAGGTTTTCATTCAAAACAGGCTACCATTTCTTGCCACTCCTCTCATAGGTTTCCCGCCTCTTCTCCCAGATATGCATGATGTAGATGTTCGTTTAATTATTATAGTTCATCTCATCCAAAATCAATTAGTTTTATAAAAAAATATTTTAAGATTCATGGAATTGTGCATTGTAAAGGTAAAAACAGAAAGTGACAATTCATTTAGAAAAAAGGTTTGGGCAATTAAGATATGAAAGATTCTAGAGAACAAAGGAGAAGTGCTTGTGTTTTGAGGTTTGTGCATTATGCTTAAGTTCAACCATGGAGTCTTCTAGATTGTACATGTGGCGGAATCTGATGAAATGTAGATGATATCCAATGGCCAGTAGTGCTCGTATTTGCCATCTCTGTACCGTCGGATTGGCTTCATCCAACGAGCAACTTTCAAAGTTATTCGACACTATATAGGTGTATAGATATAGATGTGTGTGTGTGTATATATAGATGTGTCCCATGCTAGACAAAATAAAGTTTGAGCGCATGCATGGGATGACCCCCCCGGCCACCGCCTCGAAGTTGGGAAACTGACATCATAGGTATTGAACCAGGCTTAGAGTCGGGTACGGTGTTCGGTTTGTAATGTAGTTGGCGTGGCCCATCAAACTTGTGCATTTGGGATTTAAACACATCATACACCATCGTACACATAAATATTTTCGGGCCGCATGCAGTGTATACAGGGTCTTCTGATCGACCATTTCTCCCTTGTGCGGTGTTTTGTGATGACATGGATATCTATGGGCTCCCCGAGTGTATATATATATATCATCCCTTTGACCGATAATGAGGGGTATGTGTTGTCCATGAATGGAATCCTCCTAGTTCGTGTTAGGGCCGGTCACCGTCAAATGTTGGTCAACCAAAGCTCAAGCTCATGCGTTGTCAGGATTCCCTCCCAGATGCTCGGATTGCTGGGTTCGACCTACATCAAACCCTACGTACGTATCTCGTCCTTAACTACCTTGCCTTCATGGTTGTTGTCTGTATCGAGAGGTACACACCACATCTAAATTGTACATTATTCTATATTGAAAACACACATCACCCCTTCCCAATGTACATCATTTTGCGCCGCATGCAAGAGGTGCTGGTTTTGTGGTCCCTCTTGTGTGATTTTTATGATGGTCAATCTATTGGCCCAAGCGGTTTATCGACAACAACAACTGTCATTTGACCAAACGATAGATTCATTGGTCCGTCTTATGGTAGGTCATAGCGACATGCATGCATGACCAAAGTATCGATCATTACGTGCATCTGCCCCGCTGACACGAAGTGGGAGGTGGTGGGCCAAGCATCCTAGCTAGGTACGACATTATTTCATTATATATATCCTAGCTAGGTGGTTGTTAGGGTGCTTTCGGGTTTGTGAGGCAGGTGCCACCAAAGTTATGTATTGTGTATTTAAAGTTTTAAACATCCCCAATATTCGTACATATATTTGGCCACTTCCAGGTGGTTCTTGACTTCTGGCCCCTCTCATCGATCTTCAACGACGCGCCCAACCATGGGCCCGCAGGGTCAAAGTTGTGCATTGGAATTTTGAACATCACAGACCACCCTTTTCACTCATATATATTTGGGCCACATGCTGGTGTGGCTATCTTTTGACCCTCCCTAACGTTATATTTTGCTGCAAGACTCTGATGACCCTTAATGGACATGGGGTATAATGTCTTAACCGTGTGCGATACAAGTGTGATGTGAATCACCACGCCTGTGCAAGCACGAGAAAATTAAGGTGGAGGTACTGGATCAACCATGTGTGATGCAAGTGCGCTGAAATCACCACGACCGCGGAAGTGCGAGCAAATTATGGTGGAGGTACTGGCTCAACCGTGTGCGATGCAAGTGCGCTGAAATCACCACGACCGAGCAAGCGCGAGCAAAGGGTGGAGGTACTGGCTTAACCGTGTGCGATGCAAGTGCGTTGTAAAACCACCACCTGTGCAAGCTAAAGGCGGGTAAGTTTATTTGGAAATTAGGATGAACCGTGTGCGATAGACCAGCTAGCTAGAAATATAAAAACAAACTACCTACCTTGAGCGTTGCAAAAATCGGCGGATCCGCGCCACTTTTCCTTATTATCATACACGCATATTGTTATTGGACCGTGCGCGATCTTGGGCACTCCCGCCCCGCATCAATTCCTTTACCCAAATTTTAGTAGCCGCCATACTTCAACTGTCGCCCACACTCCTCCATTACCGACCTTATAGTAAAATTGTAGTAGCCGAGGCATTTGAACCGTCGCCCTCCCTCGTCCACCACTATCTCCACCCACCATTACTAAAAAATTTAGTAGCCGCGGCGTATCCTCAAACACCATCCCCCTCCATGTTGGGGAACGTGGTAATTTCAAAAAAATCCCTACGCACACACAGGATCATCGTGATGCATAGCAACGAGAGGGGAGAGTGTGTCTACGTACCCTCGTAGACCGAATGCGGAAGCGTTAGCACAACGCGGTTGATGTAGTCGTACGTCTTCGCGATCCGACCGATCCAAGTACAGAACGCACGGCACCTCCGAGTTCTGCACACGTTCAACTCGATGACGTCCCGCGAGCTCCGATCTAGCAAAGCTTCACGGCAGAGTTTCATCAGCACGACGGCATGGTGACGGTGATGATGATGCTACCGACGCAGGGCTTCGCCTAAGCACCACTACGATATAATCGAGGTGGATTATGGTGGAGGGGGGCACCACACACGGCTAAGAGATCAATGATCAATTGTGTGTCCATGGGGTGCCCCCTGCCCCTGTATATAAAGGAGCAAGGGGGAGGAGGCGGCCAGCCAGGGAGAGGCGCGCCAAGGGGGAGTCCTACTCCCACTAGGAGTAGGACTCCTCCTATTCCTAGTAGGAGTAGGAGAGGGGGAAGGAAAGTGAGAGGAGGAGAAGGAAAGAGGGGGCCGCCCCCCCTTGCCCTAAACTAATTCAGTTTGGGCCTTGGGGGGGCGCCCCACACTCCCCTTGCTGGCCTCTATTTCCACTAAGGCCCATGTAGGCCCATTAAACCCCGAGGGGGGTTCCGGTAACCCACCGGTACTCCGGTATATGTCCGAAACCTTCCAGAACCTTTCCGGTGTCCAAACATAGTCGTCCAATATATCGATCTTTACTTCTCGACCATTTCGAGACTCCTCGTCATGTCCATGATCATATCCGGGACTCCGAACTACCTTTGGTACATCAAAACACAAAAACTCATAATACCGATCGTCACCAAACTTTAAGCGTGCGGACCCTACGGGTTCGAGAACTATGTAGACATGACCGAGACACGTCTCCGGTCAATAACCAATAGCGGAACCTAGATGCTCATATTGGCTCCCACATATTCTACGAAGATCTTTATCGGTCAAACCGCATAACAACGTATGTTGTTCCCTTTGTCATCGGTATGTTACTTGCCCGAGATTCGATCGTCGGTATCTCAATACCTAGTTCAATCTCGTTACCGGCAAGTCTCTTTACTCGTTCCATAATACATCATCCCGCAACTAACTCATTAGTTACATTGCTTGCAAGGCTTATAGTGATGTGCATTACCGAGTGGGCCCAGAGATACCGCTCCGACAATCGGAGTGACAAATCCTAATCTCAAAATACGCCAACTTAACAAGTACCTTCGGAGACACATGTAGAGCACCTTTATAATCACCCAGTTACGCTGTGAGTTTGGTAGCACACAAAGTGTTCCTCTGGTAAACGGGAGTTGCATAATCTCATAGTCATAGGAACATGTATAAGTCATGAAGAAAGCAATAGCAAGATACAAAACGATCAAGTGCTAAGCTAACGGAATGGGTCAAGTCAATCACATCATTCTCCTAATGATGTGATCCCGTTAATCAAATGACAACTCATGTCTATGGCTAGGAAACATAACCATCTTTGATCAACGAGCTAGTCAAGTAGAGGCATACTAGTGACACTCTGTTTGTCTATGTATTCACACATGTATCATGTTTCTGGTTAATACAATTTTAGCATGAATAATAAACATTTATCATGATATAAGGAAATACATAATAACTTTATTATTGCCTCTAGGGCATATTTCCTTCAGTCTCCCACTTGCACTAGAGTCAATAATCTAGATTACACAGTAATGATTCTAACACCCATGGAGCCTTGGTGCTGATCATGTTTTGCTCGTGGAAGAGGCTTAGTCAACGGGTCTGCAACATTCAGATCCGTATGTATCTTGCAAATCTCTATGTCTCCCACCTGGACTTGATCCCAGATGGAGTTGAAGCGTCTCTTGATGTGCTTGGTTCTCTTGTGAAATCTGGATTCCTTTGCCAAGGCAATTGCACCAGTATTGTCACAAAAGATTTTCATTGGACCCGATGCACTAGGTATGATGTCCCGCGAGCTCCGATCCAGCAAAGCTTCATGGGAGACTTTCGTCAGCACGATGGCGTGGTGATGATGATGATGATGCTACCGATGCAGGGCTTCGCCTAAGCACCGCTACGATATAATCGAGGTGGATTATGGTGGAGGGGGGACCGCACACGGCTAAGAGATCAATGATCAATTGTGTGTCCATTGGGTGCCCCCTGCCCCTGTATATAAAGGAGCAAGGGGAAGGAGGCGGCCGGCCAGGGAGAGGCGCGCCAAGGGGGAGTCCTACTCCCACTAGGAGTAGGACTCCTCCTATTCCTAGTAGGAGTAGGAGAGGGGGAAGGAAAGGGAGAGGAGGAGAAGGAAAGAGGGGGCCGGCCCCCTTGCCCTAAACCAATTCAGTTTGGGCCTTGGGGGGGTGCGCCCCACACTCCCCTTGCTGCCCTCTATTTCCACTAAGGCCCATGTAGGCCCATTGAGCCCCCAGGGGGGTTCCGGTAACCCCCCGGTAGTCCGGTATATGTCTGAAACCTTCCGGAACCTTTCTGGTGTCCGAACATAGTCGTCCAGTATATCGATCTTTACGTCTCGACCATTTCGAGACTCCTCGTCATGTCCGTGATCATATTCGGGACTCCGAACTACCTTTGGTACATCAAAACACAAAAACTCATAATACCGATCGTCACCGAACTTTAAGCGTGCGGACCCTACGGGTTCGAGAACTATGTAGACATAACCAATAGCGGAACCTAGATGCTCATATTGGCTCCCACCTATTCTACGAAGATCTTTATCGGTCAAACCGCATAACAACATATGTTGTTCCCTTTGTCATCGGTATGTTACTTGCCCGAGATTCGATCATCGGTATCTCAATACCTAGTTCAATCTCGTTACCGGCAAGTCTCTTTACTCAGTTCCATAATACATCATCCCGCAACTAACTCATTAGTTACATTGCTTGCAAGGCTTATAGTGATGTGCATTACCGAGTGGGCCCAGAGATACCGCTCTGACAATCGGAGTGACAAATCCTAATCTCAAAATACGCCAACTTAACAAGTACCTTCGGAGACACGTGTAGAGCACCTTTATAATCACCCAGTTACGTTGTGACGTTTGGTAGCACACAAAGTGTTCCTCCGGTAAATGGGAGTTGCATAATCTCATAGTCATAGGAACATGTATAAGTCATGAAGAAAGCAATAGCAAGATACAAAACGATCAAGTGCTAAGCTAACGGAATGGGTCAAGTCAATCACATCATTCTCCTAATGATGTGATCCCGTTAATCAAATGACAACTCATGTCTATGGCTAGGAAACATAACCATCTTTGATCAACGAGCTAGTCAAGTAGAGGCATACTAGTGACACTCTGTTTGTCTATGTATTCACACATGTATCATGTTTCCGGTTAATACAATTCTAGCATGAATAATAAACATTTATCATGATATAAGGAAATAAATAATAACTTTATTATTAGGGCGTATTTCCTTCACTCCACAGTCCCCCACCCGCCCCTCCTCCCTCGAACCCTAGCTCGTGGCCGCCGCCGGCGCCGCCGCCAACCCCTGTCGGTCTGCCCGTTCCTCCTAGCTTAGATAATAAAGTTCAGGTTACCTAGTGATTCCCATACCGTCGCCCCACTCCCCTGAGTTTTTAGATGAGGCATGCGGTGTCCCTCCCCGCTAGATCCACATCCCCTGCTCCAGAATGTCGCAACCTAAGCTCAACCATGTATCCCGTGGAGCCCGACGAGCGTTCGGCCAAGAAGAGGTTTATCACGGCCTCTCCGGTGGATGTTGGCGAGGTGGCTGTCGTTCGTCCCGACTGTCGATCCTGGAGCAACACGTCGCCCTGGAAGATGGCGAAGACGTTGACTACGTTGCCATGCCGAAGGCTTCATCTCAGCGTGCTAGCGTATTACTGTATCTCGGGAAAGCTGGCTACGACATCAAGCTCGTCCACACCGACGGCTTCACGCGGGACATGTCACAGGTTAAGTGGTCCATCCCCAACCCCTCTGGTTCAACCATTGTTGATCTCTTTGACGGCCCTGCCGCTGATCTCCTCCGTCAAGTGGTCAAGGATTTGCGAGCTTTATACGCCATCGAGCCCATTTTGTCACTTTTCAAGGACACGTTCTACGGCGGCGGCTTGGGATCCTCAATTGCCAAGTCAGATCTCATCGACCACGACCACGACCACGAGGAGGGCACCCACGAAGGTTCTTCCAAGGTGAAACAGCCCATATGTGACATCAAAGAGCGCATCATGGGTCTGTGCTTTTCCAACTGAAAGGATCCCATCCATGAAATGTGAGGCAACATTCTATCAGCAAATCTTACCTTTTCTAGCTTGCCAACCCGTACCCTTTGTTGTAGTAGCATTTGTCGTGCGGTGCTTTAACTGTGCCGTGTTTAATTATTTCAGTTATGCAAAAATGTATTGTTCAATAGGTCTATGTGATGTTTAAGTATGAATTGTCCACTTCAGTTTCACGAATGGCTATATTTGGTTGTTTATAGTGAGTAGATGCCTTGTTTATCTGTATTTGGTTGTTAGGTTGGTTTGAGTGAGCATTTTTCCAGTTATCGAGCAGATGCCTTGTTTATCTGTATTTGGTTCTTAGTTTGGTTGCAGTGAGTATTTATCCAGTTATCAAGCAGATGCCTTGTTTGTCTGTATTTGGTTGTTAGGTTGCTTTTTTAGCATTTGTCCAGTTATCGAACAGATGCCTTGTTTATCTTTATCTGCTTGTTAGGTTGGTTGAAGTGAGTATGTGTCTAGTTTTCAAGCATATGCCATGTTTATCTGTATTTGCTTGTTAGGTTGGTTGTAGTGAGACTTTGTCCAGTTTTCAATGGCTATATTTGGTTGTTATACTGGTCATTTATGCCTTGTTTATTTCAGTCATTCATAATGTGTTGTTCATTATGTGCAAGTCGGAACTGTGCCGCTCGACTACATCCATACCAGTTTGAACGACTATATTTGGTTCCAGTTATTCATGGTGTAGTTAACACATGCCCTTTATTTCAGTTTTACACATTTATCCTATGTGATGTTTAAGCATTACCTACGTTCTATTCATTTTCAACAATACCAGTTTGAATTGTAATATTTGATGGCTGTTAAGCCTGCTGTCGGTAACATTGCCTTCCATTTTATATCTTCTTTAACATCATGCTGAAACCAACACATTCAAGCTATCATTTGGAGATGATGTTGTTTACCTTTGCTATATTTGTTTGATGTTAAGATTGTTGTACTTATTATGCCTTTCCACTACTTATGCAGGACAACAACGGGAGTGGGCACCATTTTCCGCCGAGGTTAGCTTCATCCCTCGCCGAGGTTAACACATGCCCTTTATTTTCAGTTTTACACATTTATCTAGTGTGATGTTTAAGCATTACCCGCGTTCTATTTATTTTCAACAATACCAGTTTGAATTGCAATATTTGACGGCTGTTAAGCCTGCTGTCGGTAACATTGCCTTCCATTTTATATCTGCTTTAACAGCATGCTGAAACCAACACATTCAAGCTATCATTTGGAGATGATGTTGTTTACCTTTGCTATATTTGTTTGATGTTAAGATTGTTGTACTTATCATGCCTTTCCACTACTTATGCAGGACAACAACGGGAGTGGCCACCATTTTCTGCTGAGGTTAGCTTCATCCCTCGGTTTGTACTCCCCCATCGTTCCATAATGTAGTGCATATAGATCCAGGCCTGGACACTAGTTAGCTTCTAATATTGACTTGTTGCTTGTAGGTACATATGCCCTTGGCAAGGATCCACACATTGACCCTTTTTGCGTATGGGGCAATGAGATATTGATGAACAAGCATCAAGTGAGGAAACTGATAAGGATTATTAGCAAAAAGATACGAATGGTGGTAAGCAAATTATTTGTCTATGCTCTATCCAACACAACAGTGAGCTGTAGGATGGTAACTACAAACTCTACAACCTTCTCTTTTTACTGCCCATAATGAGTTGTTAGACAGCGATGTCTGAATCTTTTTCGTTCCCAGTGGTTCTCGAAGCAGTTCACTCAAGATTACCATGCAAAGTACATGATTGGTGGACACACAATGAAGGTTAAAGTATTTCATCCAGACTACAATGAGCATCGAGAAGTCCTAATGAAGACAGTGAAGGATGGACGGGCAGCCATTACAAGCGGTTGGCCTAGAGTCGTGCGCGCATTACGCATGGAGGAGGGCACAATATGGGCATTCTGCTTCACCTTCTCCAGCAACCAGAATGTCTTTCGCCTCTCTCTTTACAGTCTTTAGTACAACTTTGGTTCATCATTCTTTACTTGGTGCTTCTGTAGTTCTCTAGTATATGTACCTGTGCATCGAATTATGGATTCTTGGTTGAACCTGTATTTGTAATAAACATGGTTGGATATGAAATAAGTGATTGCCTACTTTCAAATTCAAAACATGCGATTTTTAAATTAGGTATTAATTAGGGATTACACTGCACACGGTTTGCGAAAGCGAAACGTCTGTGATATACATGGAGATCAGAAACGTTTCTACGATCCACTATGTGTGCGATCAATCTCCACTGCACACACGACTTTCTCTCACTATTGCAGGATGCTGCTAACACGACACTATGATCGGAGACCCTTCGAGAAACTGTGTGCGATGTAGTAATCGCAAACGGTGGTGTATGAAAACCATCAAAAAAGGTGCAAAACGTTTGCGATGGAGGATGCATCAAACATGGTTCAGATTTTAGTTGCGTGTGTGATTCAGGCCACACGGTTAACCCGTTTGAACCGTTTGCGATGAGGCAGAACAACAGAAATGGACAGCCATATCAATGTGTGTGCGATATATGGCATACAGTTTGCTCCGATGAACCGTTTGCTATTAGGGAGCGCGACATAAACAGTTAGCCACATCAAGGTGTGTGTGATATAGGGCATACGGTTCACTCGGACGAACTGTTTTCGATTAGTGAACGCAACATAAATGGTTCAACTTAACAAGATGTGTGTGATACATGGCAAACAGCCAACTTGGATGAACTGTTTGCGATGAGAATTTACAACATAGACGGTTAATACAGTTAGTTCATGTGCGATTCTATGTGTACAAAAAACATTGAAAAATGCAAACTAGTTGCTTGCAGTGGCTAGGAGTATCGCACACGATGCGTCTGCGAGTACTCATGTGTGATGATTAGTAAGTTACACATGCGTTTGTGAGTACATGGTCGCAAGGGTGCTATGCTGATCATGGAGTCCGAGAAGACCATCGTCGGAAGGCCGCCAGCTCAGCCTTTTAGCTTATATTTTATTATAATTGTATGCATATGTAGGTCGTGGGTGTTCTGGGCCTTGCCGCCTTTGGCATTTTAAATTATCCTGAATATGTAAGACAATTATTAAGAATTATTAACAGTTGCCATTGCAACTTTGCCTCAACGGCGAGCATAGCGCGTGCAGGGACGCCAGAGCGGAGCGCACCGCGGCCGCCTCAACGGTGAGCAACCACGTGGTCAACCTTCTGCCATCAATAAATTTTGACCTTGTTTCTCGTTACATTGCTGATTACAATGCAATAAGTAATTGCAAATATGTTCACACCTCTCAAACTAATATGTGTTCACACATAGCATCGGGCTGTAAAAACTACCCACTCAAAAATTACTTCACAGTTCCTCTCCTCATCACTGACAAAACTGGTTTTCTCTGTCAAGTCGTTCCGCCATGACCGGTAGGAGGAGTTTATGGTGGACATATAACCAGGCAGCAAAGACCAAGGCCGCAGAAGCACTAGAGAGGTCCCGTCGTGAAGCCGCAGCCGCAGCAGAGATGTTCGGGCGCGCCGCGGAGCCCTCAAACGAGCTCTCACGGGCACGCGAGGGCTCTCACAAGCGCATTCGCGGCGTCGGCCATCATGACGAGCCGACGTTCCTGAAGTCCTTCGCCGGTGACGACGAAATTCTCGCTGGCGTCACTACGTAGTAGGAGCTGGTCGACGGCTTGATGAAGCTACTCAATATCAGTGATGCCTCGGTTGACAAGGCGACCGGCCTCGTCGAGCAACTCATGGATGACAATGCGAAGCTCCTCAAGTTGGTCGCCGAGAAGGAGGAGGAGGCCACCGGATGGAGGATGCTGCATGAGCAGAGCAGTGCCTCGGAGATGACACTGAAAGCGGTCGTCGAGGAACTGATGGGTGGCTTGAGGAAGCTCCGGATCGAGCGTGAGCAGGAGGTGGAGGAATCCATGGCTGCTTTCAAGTAAAGTCGTGAGGAATTGAAGAAGGAGCTGGAGAATTTCGCCGCCCGGCGATCCATCGATGAGTAGAGATAGTAGCGACCCAGATCATCGTCTGCAATTTCCTTCTTCTCTTGCCCCCGTGTCTTCCGAGCTTTGCCGCATGTGGCATTTTAAATTATCTGGAATAGGTAAGACAATTATTATGTGCGCCATTATAAATTTTTCATCGTATTATCCGTTGCCATTTTATTTGTGGTCGTATTATCCATTGCCCTATGTGGCAATTTAAATTAGGGCGGAATACTAGTTGAAAACACGAACAAAGCAAATGTTTCCATGGGATCACAAGCAAACACCCTCCGTCCAGGTGCTTTAATTGACCCATTAATGGAGAAGTTGTGAGCGAGGCGGGCGGCGGCTGGTGCATGGAGGTCAAAGAGCTCGCTTCCCGGTGAGCATGGGCGGCCTTGCTGCTTGCATGAGTCCCGTCGAGCCTGCGAGATGGACAGTATGCACGCGTCCCGTCGAGCCTACGCGGCGGACTACTCGCACGCGTCCCATCGAAGCTGCACGGCGGACTTCTCGCGCTCGTCCCATCTAATCGAACAACTGCACGCATGCCACTGAGTATGGTTAAATTTCGACACGGTAAATATAATACAACCATTTGCGATATTAACATGTCAACTTTTTTTTCAAAAAGGACTTCGTTGGCTACTAATGTGTGCGCCTCTTCTCAAACTGGACGATTTTTCCTACCACGGCATATATGTGCCATGTCATGAAACCATGCCAAGTTTCATGTTTTTTGGGTGACTTTTTTATTTACTGGGATTTAAAAACCGAGTTTCTCATTGTTTCAGGACGACGGCAAGTTTGTAATTCATTCTCATTCCTTAAACGAGACCTAAACATGCACCCAATGACACATGTATGATTTCCCACCCATTTTGCTTCACTGGAGCATGTAGTTGTAGTTCAGATTTGAATTATGGACTACATTAAATGCATAGAAAACTTAGTAATTAGTAATATATATACAATGGCCAAATGAACCCTGAACAGTTTCAAATTTCAGCCCGACACTCCTGTTATTCTATGTTGCCTGTAGAAAACAAAGTTCAAGGCGAGAAGAGGCATCGATTATCGTTTCGCCCACAAGAGGGGCATGTTTCCTTACCGGAACCACGACGGTTGCGATAGGCTCCAGTTTGTAAAAGGCTTGTAATATAGCTTCGCCCAAATTGGACAATTATATATACCATGTAGTGACACCATACCAAGTTTCATGATTTCCTGGTGAGTTTTGGATTTACAGACATTTAAAAACCGAGATTCGCAATGTTTGTGGCCAGGCCAGGATGACGAGATGGTTGAATTCGTTCCCATTCATTCCATGGGACCTAAACATGCACCCCAAGGAAACATGTACGTTTTTTCTAGCCATTTTGGTGCACTGGAGCATGTATTTGTAGTTCGATTTTGAATGATGGACATTAAATGCATAAAAAACTCAATTAATGAATTAAAAAGGTCAAACGAACCCTGAATAATTTCAAAGTTCAGCCCGAATCTCCAGTTTTCCTTGTCACGTGTAGAAGAAACTACGAGGCTAGAAGAGGGAGTGATTATCGTTTGGCCCACAAGGGGACACGTTTCCCTATCGAAACCACGAGGGTTCTTGCGACAGGCTCCGGTTTGTAAGAGGTTTGTAATAAAGCTTGGCCCAAATTGGCAATGTTTTTACCACGACATATACGTGCCATGACATGACACCTTGCCATCTTTGATGACTTTCTGGTGAGTTTAGGATTTATGGGGACTTAAAAACCGAGATTCGAAATGTTTGAGGAAGAGCCAGGACACCGGTATTGTTGTAATTCGTTCCCATTCCTGGCATGAGACCTAAACATGCACCCAAGGACATATGTATAATTTTTCTAGCCATTTTGGTGAACTGGAGCATGTATTTGTAGTTCAGATTTGAATTATGGACATTAAATGCCTAGGAAACTCAATTAGTGTATAAAAAGGCAAAACGAACCCTGAACTAGTTTAAATTTCAGCACGGATATCATGTGGTTCCATGTTGCCCGTGGAAGAAAATACAAGGCGAAAAGAGGCAGTGATTACGTTTCGCCCGCAAGGGGAACACATTTCCCTATCAGAACCACAAGGCTTATTTGAGAGAAGCTCCAGTTTTTGTAAGAGGTTTGTAATAAAGCTTGGCCCAAATTGGACAATGTTTTTACCACGACATATATGTGCCATGACGTGACACCATGCCACATTTGATGACTTTCTGGTGAGTTTAGGATTTATGGGGACTTAAAAACCGAGATTCGAAATGTTTGAGTACGAGCCATGACACCAGTACGGTTGTAATTCGTTCCCATTCCTTGCATGGGACCTAAACATGCACCCAAGGACACATGTATAATTTTTCTAGCTATTTTAGTGAACTGGAGCATGTATTTGTAGTTAAGATTTGAATTATGGACATTAAATGCCTAGGAAACTCAATTAGTGTATAAAAAGGCCAAACGAACCCTGAATAAGTTTAAATTTCAGCACGGATATCATGTCGTTTCATGTTGCCCGTAGAACAAAATACAAGGTGAAAAGAGGCAGTGATTACGTTTCGCCCACAAGGGGACACGTTTTCCTATCAGAAGAACCATGAGGCTTCTTTGAGAGAAGCTCCGGTTTGTAAGAGGCTTGTAATAAAACTTGTGCCACAAAATTCCTCGACATATAAGTGTGATGTCGTGACACCATGGCAGGTTTCACGATTTTCAACTTAGTTTTGGATTTACGGGGATTTAGAAACCGAGATTCTTCTCACGAAATGTTTTCAAATAGCACATGGTACACTCACGAAAGCCGATATTCAATGAAAACTTCGCGGAAACCATATATTAAAGTTTCATAAAAATCTGAAAAAATGTGGGAAGTTAAGAAGGTGATGTTTTATTGCGACACAATATTTCAAGTTGAAAAACATTACGAGATGTGAGCTATGAAAAAGACAAATTCCGCCCTAAATAGTGACATTACTATTCGACACTATCCAACACTGATTTTGTCTTTTTCATAGCTCACATCTCTTAATGTGTTTCAACTTGAAATTTTGTGTGCCAATAAAACATCATCGTCTTCACATCCCGCATTTTTTAGATATTTTTTTGAAACTTCAAAACATCTTTTTCTCGTGGTTTTCACCGGTTTCCACCGAATGTGTTTTCATATGATATCCCCCTCGCTGCGCGCGCGATCCGAGTCCTGCGTTCTGACTGGCCAGAACCCAAACCTCATGGATCGTATGTGTGCACCGTTGGATGCTCCCAGATCGAATGGCAACCATGAGCCCTTTCGACAGCACATGCGGTACATGGGTAAGCATTGTGCGCATGCGTTGTGTAGCTCGCGCTTCCTTCTCTACTAGGTTTTCTCTCCAAACAGGCTACCGTTTCTCGCCACTCCTCTCATCGGTTTCCCGTCTCTTCTCCCAGATATGCATGATGTAGATGTTCGTTTAATTCTTATAGTTCATCTCATCCAAAATCAATTAGTTTTGAAAAAAACTATTTTAAGATTCATGGAATTGTGCATTGTAAAGGTAAAAACAAATAGTGACAATTCATTTAGAAAAAAAAGGTTTGGGCAATTAAGATATGGAAGATTCTAGAGAACAAAGGAGAAGTGCTTGTTTAGAGGTTTGTGCGTTATGCTTAAGTTCAACCATGGAGTCTTCTAGATTGTACATGTGGCAAAATCTGGTGGAATGTAGATGATATCCAACGGCTAGTAGTGCTCGGATTTGCCATCTCTGTACCGTCGGATTGGCTTCATCCAATGAGCAACTTTCAAAGTTATTCACACACTATATAGGTGTATAGAAGATGTATATATATATATAGATGTGTCCCATGATAGACAAAATAAAGTTTGAGCGCATGCATGGGATGACCCCCCCGGCCGCCGCCTCGAAGTTGGGAAACTGACATCATAGGTATTGAACCAGGCTTGGACTCGGGTACGGTGTTTGGTTTGTAATGTAGTTTGCGTGGCCCATCGAAGTTGTGCATTTGGGATTTAAACACATCATACACCATCGTACACATAAATATTTTCGGGCCGCATGCAGTGTATACAGGGTCTTCTGATCGACCATTTCTCCCTTGTGCGGTGTTTTGTGACGACATGGATATCTATGGGCTCCCCGAGTGTATATATATATCATCCCTTTGACCGATAATGAGGGGTATGTGTTGTCCATGAATGGAATCCTCCTAGTTCGTGTTAGGGCCGGTCACCGTCAAATGTTGGTCAACCAAAGCTCAAGCTCATGCGTTGTCAGGATTCCCTCCCAGATGCTCGGATTGCTGGGTTCGACCTACATCAAACCCTACGTACGTATCTCGTCCTTAACTACCTTGCCTTCATGGTTGTTGTCTGTATCGAGAGGTACACACCACATCTAAATTGTACATTATTCTATATTGAAAACACACATCACCCCTTCCCAATGTACATCATTTTGCGCCGCATGCAAGAGGTGCTGGTTTTGTGGTCCCTCTTGTGTGATTTTTATGATGGTCAATCTATTGGCCCAAGCGGTTTATCGACAACAACAACTGTCATTTGACCAAACGATAGATTCATTGGTACATGCATGCATGACCAAAGTATCGATCATTACGTGCATCTGCCCCGCTGACACGAAGTGGGAGGTGGTGGGCCAAGCATCCTAGCTAGGTACGACATTATGTCATTATATATATCCTAGCTAGGTGGTTGTTAGGGTGCTTTTGGGTTTGCGAGGCAGGTGCCACCAAAGTTATGCATTGTGTATTTAAAGTTTTAAATATCCCCAATATTCGTACAAATATTTGGCCACTTCCAGGTGGTTCTTGACTTCTGGCCCCTCTCATCGATCGTCAAGGACGCGTCCAACCGTGGGCCCGCGGGGTCAAAGTTGTGCGTTGGAATTTTGAACATGACATACCACCTTTTTCCCTCATATATATTTGGGCCACATGCTGGTGTGGCTGTCTTTTGACCCTCCCTAACGTTATATTTTGCTGCAAAGACTCTGATGATCCTCAACAGACACGGGGTATAATATCTAAACCGTGTGCGATACAAGTGCAATGTGAATCACCACGACCGCGCAAAGCGCGAGCAAATTAAGGTGGAGGTACTGGCTCAACCGTGTGCGATGCAAGTGCGCTGAAATCACCACGACTGTGCAAGCGCGAGCAAAGGGTGGAGGTACTGGGTTAACCGTGTGCGATGCAAGTGCGCTGTAAAACCACCATCTGTCGAAGCTAAAGGCCGATAAGTTTATTTGGAAATTAGGACGAACCGTGTGCGATAGACCAGCTAGCTAGAAATATAAAAAACAAACTACCCGCCTTGAGCGTTGCAAAAATCGGTGGACCCAGAAATCAAAGGTTCCACACAAGCTCCTGTTCTGCGGTGTGGTGGCAGGACCGGTAGGGGATTGGCTCCGGGTGTAGGTAGGGTCAAATCCACAGGGGTCATGCAAATACATAGGCCCCTTCCCTTCTGCCGAGTTGTTTAGAAGGCGCTTTCCGTTCTTTCCTTATTATTATCATACACACATATTGTTATTGGACCGTGCGCGATCTTGGGTACTCCCGCCCCGCATCGATTCCTTTATCCAAATTTTAGAAGCCTTCGTACTTCAACCGTCGCCCACACTCCTCCAACACCGACCTTATAGTAAAATTTTAGCAGCCGAGGCATTTGAACCGTCGCCCTCCCTCGACCACCACCATCTCCACCCACCATTACTAAATTTTTCAGTAGCCGCGGCGTATCCTCTAACACCACCCCCTCCACAGTCCCCGATCCGCCCCCTCCCCCCTTCAAACCCTAGCTCGCGGCCGCCGCCGCCGCCAACCCTGCCGATCTACCCATTCCTCCTAGCTTAGATAATAAAGTTCAGGTTATCCAGCGATTCCCATACTGTCACCCCACTCCCTTGAGTTTTTAGATGAGGCATGCGGTGTCCCTCCCCGCCAGATCCACATCCCCTGCTCTAGAATGTCGCAGCCTAAGCTCGACCTCGTATCCCGGGGAGCCCGGCGAGCAGCCAAGAAGAGGTTTATCATGGCCTCTCTGACGGACGTTGGCGAGGTGGCCGCCGTTCGCCCCGACCTGTCGATCCCGGAGCAACACGTCACCGCGAAAGCCGACAAAGATGTCGACTACGTTGCCATGCCGAAGGCTTCATGTCAGCGGGCTAGCGTATTACTGTATCTCGGGAAAGCTGGCTGCGACATCAAGCTCGTCCACACCGATGGCTTCACGCGGGCCATGTCACAGGTTAAGTGGTCCATCCCCAACCCCTCTGGTTCAACCGCCATTGATCTCTTCAATGGCCCTGCCGCTGATCTCCTCCGCCAAGCGATAAGGATTTGCGAGCTTTATACTCCATCGAGCCCATTTTGTCACTTCTGAAGGACACGTTCTACGACGGTGGCTTGGGATCCTCAATTGCCAAGTCAGATCTCATCGACCACGACCACGACCACGAGGAGGGCACCCACGAAGGTTCTTCCAAGGTGAAACAACCCATCTGTGACGTCAGAGAGCACACCATGGGTCTGTGCTCTTCCAACTGGAAGGATCCCGTCCATGAAATGTGAGGCAACATTCTATCAGCAAATATTACCTTTTCTAGCTTGCCAACCTATTGGGGATATTACTACTAAGTATAAACCGGCCATGAGGGGCCGGGTTATGACCACAATGAGTTAGTCATGTTTGAAGCCCATGAAGACAAGAAGTATGGCGCTTTATAGGGGAGATCTAACATGAAGGCCCAAGGCCCGAAGGCGGGTTAGGGCCCGTAGACATTGAAGGAAATATGCCCTAGAGGCAATAATAAAGTTATTATTTATTTCCTTATAATCATGATAAATGTTTATTATTCATGCTAGAATTATATTAACCGGAAACATAATACATGTGTGAATACATAGACAAACAAAGTGTCACTAGTATGCCTCTACTTGACTAGCTCGTTAATCAAAGATGGTTATGTTTCCTAACCATGAACAATGAGTTGTTATTTGATTAACGGGATCACATCATTAAAAGAATGATCTGATTGACATGACCCATTCCATTAGCTTAGCACCCGATCGTTTAGTATGTTGCTATTGCTTTCTTCATGACTTATACATGTTCCTATAACTATGAGATTATGCAACTCCCGTTTACCGGAGGAACACTTTGGGTACTACCAAACGTCACAACATAATTGGGTGATTATAAAGGAGTACTACAGGTGTCTCCAAAGGTACATGTTGGGTTGGCGTATTTCGAGATTAGGTTTTGTCACTCCGATTGTCGGAGAGGTATCTCTGGGCCCTCTCGGTAATGCACATCACATAAGCCTTGCAAGCATTGCAACTAATGAGTTAGTTGCGAGATGATGTATTACAGAACGAGTAAAGAGACTTGCCGGTAACGAGATTGAACTAGGTATTGGATACCGACGATCAAATCTCGGGCAAGTAACATACCGATGACAAAGGGAACAACGTATGTTGTTATGCGGTCTGACCGATAAAGATCTTCGTAGAATATGTAGGAGCCAATATGGGCATCCAGGTCCCGCTATTGGTTATTGACCGGAGACGTGTCTCGGTCATGTCTACATAGTTCTCGAACCCGTAGGGTCCGCACGCTTAAGGTTACGATGACAGTTATATTATGAGTTTATGCATTTTGATGTACCGAAGGTTGTTCGGAGTCCCGGATGTGATCACGTACATGACGAGGAGTCTCAAAATGGTTGAGACGTAAAGATTGATATATTGGAAGCCTATGTTTGGATATCGGAAGTGTTCCGGGTGAAATCAGGATTTTACCGGAGTACCGGGAGGTTACGGGAACCCCCCGGGAACCATATGGGCCTTGATGGGCCTTAGTGGAAAGGAGAAAGGGGCAGCCCAAGGTGGCCGCGCGCCTCCCCCTTCCCCTAGTCCTATTAGGACTAGGAGAGGTGGCCGGCCCCCCTCTCTCTCTTTCCCCCCTCAAGGAATCCTATTCCAACTAGGATTGGGGGGGGGGGAATCCTACTCCCAGAGGGAGTAGGACTCTCCTGGCGCGCCTCCTATGGCCGGCCGGCCTCCCCCCTCTAGTCCTTTATATACTGAGGCAGAGGCACCCCAGAAACACACAAGTTGATCCACATGATCTATTCCTTAGCCGTGTGCGGTGCCCCCAGCCACCATATTCCTCGATAATACTGTAGCGGAGTTTAGGCGAAGCCCTGCTGCTGTAGTGCATCAAGATCGTCACCACGCCGTCGTGCTGACGGAACTCTTCCCCGACACTTTGCTGGATCGGAGTCCGGGGATCGTCATCAAGCTGAACGTGTGCTCGAACTCGGAGGTGCCGTAGTTTCGGTGCTTGATCGGTTGGATCGTGAAGACGTACGACTACTTCCTCTATGTTGTGTCAACGCTTCCGCAGTCGGTCTGCGTGGGTACGTAGACTACACTCTCCCCTCTCGTTGCTGTGCATCACATGATCTTGCGTGTGCGTAGGAATTTTTTTGAAATTACTACATAACCCAACAGTGGCATCCGAGCCTAGGTTATTTATGTTGATGTTATTTGCACGAGTAGAACACAAGTGAGTTGTGGGCGATATAAGTCATACTGCCTACCAGCATGTCATACTTTGGTTCGGCGGCATTGTTGGACGAGACGACCCGGACCAACATTACGCGTACGCTTACGCGAGACCGGTTCCCCCGACGTGCTTTGCACACAGGTGGCTTGCGGGCGACTGTCTCTCCAACTTTAGTTGAACCAAGTGTGGCTATGCCCGGTCCTTGCGAAGGTTAAAACGGAGTCTATTTGACAAACTATCGTTGTGGTTTTGATGCGTAGGTGAGATTGGTTCTTGCTTAAGCCCGTAGCAGCCACGTAAAACTTGCAACAACAAAGTAGAGGACGTCTAACTTGTTTTTGCAGGGCATGTTGTGATGTGATATGGTCAAGACATGATGCTGAATTTTATTGTATGAGATGATCATGTTTTGTAACCGAGTTATCGGCAACTGGCAGGAGCCTTATGGTTGTCGTTTTATTGTATGCAATGCAATCGCGATGTAATGCTTTACTTTATTACTAAGCGGTAGTGATAGTCATGGAAGCATAAGATTGGCGAGACGACAACGATGCTACGATGGAGATCAAGGTGTCGCGTCGGTGACAATGGTGATCACGACGGTGCTTCGGAGATGGAGATCACAAGCACAAGATGATGATGGCCATATCATATCACTTATATTGATTGCATGAGATGTTTATCCTTTTATGTATCTTATCTTGCTTTGATTGACGGTAGCATTATAAGATGATCTCTCACTAAATTATCAAGAAGTGTTCTCCCTGAGTATGCACCGTTGCCAAAGTTCGTCGTGCCCAGACACCACGTGATGATTGGGTGTGATAAGCTCTACGTCCATCTACAACGGGTGCAAGCCAGTTTTGCACACGCAGAATACTCAGGTTAAACTTGACGAGCCTAGCATATGCAGATATGGCCTCGGAACACGGAGACCGAAAGGTCGAGCGTGAATCATATAGTAGATATGATCAACATAACGATGTTCACCATTGAAAACTACTCCATCTCACGTGATGATCGGTTATGGTTTAGTTGATTTGGATCACGTGATCACTTAGAAGATTAGAGGGATGTCTATCTATGTGGGAGTTCTTAAGTAATATGATTAATTGAATTTAAATTTATCATGAACTTAGTCCCTGATAGTATCTTGCTTGTTTATGTTGATTGTAGATAGATGGCTCGTGCTGTTGTTCCATTGAATTTTAATGCGTTCCTTGAGAAAGCAAAGTTGAAAGATGATGGTAGCAATTACACGGACTGGGTCCGTAACTTGAGGATTATCCTCATTGCTGCACAGAAAAATTACGTCCTATAAGCACCGCTGGGTGCTAGGCCTGCTGCTGGAGCAACACCAGATGTTATGAACGTCTGGCAGAGCAAAGCTGATGACTACTCGATAGTTCAGTGTGCCATGCTTTAAGGCTTAGAATCGGGACTTCAACGACGTTTTGAATGTCATGGAGCATATGAGATGTTCCAGGAGTTGAAGTTAATATTTCTAGCAAATGCCCGGATTGAGAGATATGAAGTCTCTAATAAGTTCTATAGCTGCAAGATGGAGGAGAACAGTTCTGTCAGTGAGCATATACTCAAAATGTCTGGGTATAATAATCACTTGATTCAATTGGGAGTTAATCTTCCGGATGATTGCGTCATTGACAGAATTCTCCAATCACTGCCACCAAGCTACAAGAGCTTCGTGATGAACTATAATATGCAAGGGATGAACAAGACTATTCCTGAGCTCTTCGCAATGCTGAAAGCTGCGGAGGTAGAAATCAAGAAGGAGCATCAAGTGTTGATGGTTAACAAGACCACTAGTTTCAAGAAAAAGGGCAAAGGAAAGAAGAAGGGGAACTTCAAGAAGAACAGCAAACAAGTTGCTGCTCAAGAGAAGAAACCCAAGTCTGGACCTAAGCCTGAAACTGAGTGCTTCTACTGCAAGCAGACTAGTCACTGGAAGCGGAACTGCCCCAAGTATTTGGCGGATAAGAAGGATGGCAAAGTGAACAAAGGTATATGTGATATACATGTTATTGATGTGTACCTTACTAGAGCTCACGGTAGCACCTGGGTATTTGATACTGGTTCTGTTGCTAATATTTGCAACTCGAAACAGGGACTACGGAATAAGCGGGCACTGGCAAAGGACGAGGTGACGATGCGCGTGGGAAACGGTTCCAAAGTCGATGTGATCGCGGTCGGCACGCTACCTCTACATCTACCTTCGGGATTAATATTAGACCTAAATAATTGTTATTTGGTGCCAGCATTGAGCATGAACATTATATCTGGATCTTGTTTGATGCAAGACGGTTATTCATTTAAATCAGAGAATAATGGTTGTTCTATTTATATGAATAATATCTTTTATGGTCATGCACCTTTGAAGAGTGGTCTATTTTTGATGAATCTCGATAGTAGTGATACACATATTCATAATGTTGAAGCCAAAAGATGTAGAGTTGATAATGAAAGTGCAACTTATTTGTGGCACTGTCGTTTAGGTCATATCGGTGTAAATCGCATGAAGAAACTCCATACTGATGGACTTTTGGAACCACTTGATTATGAATCACTTGGTACTTGCGAACCGTGCCTCATGGGCAAGATGACTAAAACACCGTTCTCCGGTACTATGGAGAGAGCAACAGATTTGTTGGAAATCATACATACCGATGTATGTGGTCCGATGAATATTGAGGCTCGTGGCGGATATCGTTATTTTCTCACCTTCACAAATGACTTAAGCAGATATGGGTATATCTACTTAATGAAACATAAGTCTGAAACATTTGAAAAGTTCAAAGAATTTCAGAGTGAAGTTGAAAATCATCGTAACAAGAAAATAAAGTTTCTACGATCTGATCGTGGAGGAGAATATTTGAGTTACGAGTTTTGTGTACATTTGAAAAATTGTGGAATAGTTTCGCAACTCACGCCACCCGGAACACCACAGCGTAATGGTGTGTCCGAACGTCGTAATCGTACTTTACTAGATATGGTGCGATCTATGATGTCTCTTACTGATTTACCGCTATCGTTTTGGGGATACGCTCTAGAGACGGCCGCATTCACGTTAAATAGGGCACCATCAAAATCTGTTGAGACGACGCCTTATGAACTGTGGTTTGGCAAGAAACTAAAGTTGTCGTTTCTTAAAGTTTGGGGCTGCGATGCTTATGTGAAAAAGCTTCAACCTGATAAGCTCGAACCCAAATCGGAGAAATGTGTCTTCATAGGATACCCAAAGGAGACTGTTGGGTACACCTTCTATCACAGATCCAAAGGCAAAACATTCGTTGCTAAGAATGGATCCTTTCTAGAGAAGGAGTTTCTCTCGAAAGAAGTGAGTGGGAGGAAAGTAGAACTTGACGAGGTAATTGTACCTGCTCCTTTATTGGAAAGTAGTACATCACAGAAAACTGTTTCTGCGACACCTACACCAATAAGAGAGGAAGCTAATGATGATAGCCATGAAACTTCAGATCAAGATACTACTGAACCTCGTAGATCAACCAGAGTAAGATCCGCGCCAGAGTGGTACGGTAATCCTGTTCTGGAAATCATGCTACTAGATCATGATGAACCTACGAACTATGAAGAAGCAATGGTGAGCCCAGATTCCGCAAAGTGGCTTGAAGCCATGAAATCTGAGATGGGATCCATGTATGAGAACAAAGTATGGACTTTGGTTGACTTGCCCGATGATCGGCAAGCAATTGAGAATAAATGGATCTTTAAGAAGAAGACTGACGCTGATGGTAATGTTACTGTCTACAAAGCTCGACTTGTCGCGAAAGGTTTTCGGCAAGTTCAAGGGATTGACTATGATGAGACCTTCTCACCCGTAGCGATGCTTAAGTCCGTCCGAATCATGTTAGCAATTGCCGCATTTTATGATTATGAAATTTGGCAAATGGATGTCAAAACTGCATTCCTGAATGGATTTCTGGAAGAAGAGTTGTATATGATGCAACCAGAAGGTTTTGTCGATCCAAAAGGAGCTAACAAAGTGTGCAAGCTCCAGCGATCCATTTATGGACTGGTGCAAGCCTCTCGGAGTTGGAATAAACGCTTTGATAGTGTGATCAAAGCATTTGGTTTTATACAGACTTTCGGAGAAGCCTGTATTTACAAGAAAGTGAGTGGGAGCTCTGTAGCATTTCTGATATTATATGTGGATGACATATTACTAATTGGAAATGATATAGAATTTCTGGATAGCATAAAGGGATACTTGAATAAGAGTTTTTCAATGAAAGACCTCGGTGAAGCTGCTTACATATTAGGCATAAAGATCTATAGAGATAGATCAAGACGCTTAATTGGACTTTCACAAAGCACATACCTTGACAAGATTTTGAAGAAGTTCAAAATGGATCAAGCAAAGAAAGGATTCTTGCCTGTGTTACAAGGTGTGAAATTGAGTAAGACTCAATGCCCGACCACTTCAGAAGATAGAGAGAATATGAAAGATGTTCCCTATGCATCAGCCATAGGATCTATCATGTATGCAATGCTGTGTACCAGACCCGATGTGTGCCTTGCTATAAGTCTAGCAGGGAGGTACCAAAGTAATCCAGGAGTGGATCATTGGACAACAGTCAAGAACATCCTGAAATACCTGAAAAGGACTAAGGATATGTTTCTTGTATATGGAGGTGACAAAGAGCTCATCGTAAAAGGTTACGTTGATGCAAGCTTTGACACTGATCCAGACGATTCTAAATCGCAAACCGGATACGTGTTTACATTAAACGGTGGAGCTGTCAGTTGGTGCAGTTCTAAACAAAGCGTCGTAGCGGGATCTACATGTGAAGCGGAGTACATAGCTGCTTCGGAAGCAGCGAACGAAGGAGTCTGGATGAAGGAGTTCATATCCGATCTAGGTGTCATACCTAGTGCATCGGGTCCAATGAAAATCTTTTGTGACAATACTGGTGCAATTGCCTTGGCAAAGGAATCCAGATTTCACAAGAGAACCAAGCACATCAAGAGACGCTTCAATTCCATCCGGGATCTAGTCCAGGTGGGAGACATAGAGATTTGCAAGATACATACGGATCTGAATGTTGCAGACCCGTTGACTAAGCCTCTTCCACGAGCAAAACATGATCAGCACCACGGCTCCATGGGTGTTAGAATCATTACTGTGTAATCTAGATTATTGACTCTAGTGCAAGTGGGAGACTGAAGGAAATATGCCCTAGAGGCAATAATAAAGTTATTATTTATTTCCTTATAATCATGATAAATGTTTATTATTCATGCTAGAATTGTATTAACCGGAAACATAATACATGTGTGAATACATAGACAAACAAAGTGTCACTAGTATGCCTCTACTTGACTAGCTCGTTAATCAAAGATGGTTATGTTTCCTAACCATGAACAATGAGTTGTTATTTGATTAACGGGATCACATCATTAAAAGAATGATCTGATTGACATGACCCATTCCATTAGCTTAGCACCCGATCGTTTAGTATGTTGCTATTGCTTTCTTCATGACTTATACATGTTCCTATAACTATGAGATTATGCAACTCCCGTTTACCGGAGGAACACTTTGGGTACTACCAAACGTCACAACGTAACTGGGTGATTATAAAGGAGTACTACAGGTGTCTCCAAAGGTACATGTTGGGTTGGCGTATTTCGAGATTAGGTTTTGTCACTCCGATTGTCGGAGAGGTATCTCTGGGCCCTCTCGGTAATGCACATCACATAAGCCTTGCAAGCATTGCAACTAATGAGTTAGTTGCGAGATGATGTATTACAGAACGAGTAAAGAGACTTGCCGGTAACGAGATTGAACTAGGTATTGGATACCGACGATCAAATCTCGGGCAAGTAACATACCGATGACAAAGGGAACAACGTATGTTGTTATGCGGTCTGACCGATAAAGATCTTCGTAGAATATGTAGGAGCCAATATGGGCATCCAGGTCCCGCTATTGGTTATTGACCGGAGACGTGTCTCGGTCATGTCTACATAGTTCTCGAACCCGTAGGGTCCGCACGCTTAAGGTTACGATGACAGTTATATTATGAGTTTATGCATTTTGATGTACCGAAGGTTGTTCGGAGTCCCGGATGTGATCACGTACATGACGAGGAGTCTCAAAATGGTCGAGACGTAAAGATTGATATATTGGAAGCCTATGTTTGGATATCGGAAGTGTTCCGGGTGAAATCAGGATTTTACCGGAGTACCGGGAGGTTACCGGAACCCCCCGGGAACCATATGGGCCTTGATGGGCCTTAGTGGAAAGGAGAAAGGGGCAGCCCAAGGTGGCCGCGCGCCTCCCCCCTTCCCCTAGTCCTATTAGGACTAGGAGAGGTGGCCGGCCCCCCTCTCTCTCTTTCCCCCCTCAAGGAATCCTATTCCAACTAGGATTGGGGGGGGGGGGGAATCCTACTCCCAGAGGGAGTAGGACTCTCCTGGCGCGCCTCCTATGGCCGGCCAGCCTCCCCCCTCTAGTCCTTTATATACTGAGGCAGAGGCACCCTAGAAACACACAAGTTGATCCACGTGATCTATTCCTTAGCCGTGTGCGGTGCCCCCAGCCACCATATTCCTCGATAATACTGTAGCGGAGTTTAGGCGAAGCCCTGCTGCTGTAGTGCATCAAGATCGTCACCACGCCGTCGTGCTGACGGAACTCTTCCCCGACACTTTGCTGGATTGGAGTCCGGGGATCGTCATCAAGCTGAACGTGTGCTCGAACTCGGAGGTGCCGTAGTTTCGGTGCTTGATCGGTTGGATCGTGAAGACGTACGACTACTTCCTCGGTCTGCGTGGGTACGTAGACTACACTCTCCCCTCTCGTTGCTCTGCATCACATGATCTTGCATGTGCGTAGGAATTTTTTTGAAATTACTACATAACCCAACAGACATAAACCGCCCTATGATATGTAACTTATGTTGTAAGGCAAGGAAAGGTAGAAACCAAGCCAGGCACGTTCATGAGCCGGCCTCGGGATTCTGTAAACCGCCGGGCGTCAACCTGTGTATATAAAGGGACGACCCGGCGGCGGTTTAGGGACAGACAACAATAACTCGAGAGCCAGGCAAAGCGGATTCGCTCCCTGGTCATCGAAACCCTAGCAATTCCATCACAATTGGAGTAGGCTTTTACCTTCATCGTAAGGGGCCGAACCAGTATAATTCCTTGCGTCCCTTGTCCGCTTTAACCCCTTTAAGATAACCCGTGGCGATGGCTCCACGACAGTTGGCGCCCATCGTGGGGCTATCGCACGATGGTTTCGAGTTCTTGAAGGGCAGCTTCGAAGGACTCAAGGGATACGCTATGGGCCGGATGACCAAGAGTCGTCGCGGCAAGCTCTACATCGACGACGCAGGCTGCGGCCCTGAGGCCAGCTCGATTGAGTACGGGTACCAGGTCCCCTTTGGTGGAATACATGTTTTCATTAGCAAGATCGGCGAACCGGGCCTTGAGGCGGACATCTGCACCGACATCATCGAGACGGCTCAGCGTGCAAGACCTACCCGATTTCAGCCTATCGTAAAGTGTGCCTTCGTGGGAGTCATCCATGGAGCGGAATCTGAGGATAGATCGGTATCTGGTGGCGAAACCGTCATTTACTCTGATGACGAGTCTTCAACCGGAGAGATCGAGTCGCTGTATCAGCTGCATGATGGCCGGATTAGTGGCGGTTCTGATTGCGACAGTATTCCGGACCTCTTTGATCCCTGAGCCGAGTTGCGATTTTCATGGCCGGTACACAGTCGGTGCAACACTCTTCTACTGTAGCAGCAATGATTTCTGGTTCAGTAGCTGCAATACCCGCTGGGGTAGGAGGCCCCGCGCTGGCGCCGGTTCAGGTTTTGTCCAATTTATTCGATACTTTGGCAACATTGCTGGCGGCTGAGGTTAATCCGGCAGATCAGGATCAACATAACACGGAAATCGCAAAGGTGAAGGATCAGATAGCTCAAGCTAAGGTAGATCTGGCCGCACAGAACACCAGGATGGCCGCAGAGTGAGCCGAGTTAGAGGCACAGGCTTATCGGCTTATGCTGGATCAGAGCGCATCAAATGATCTCATGAGGAGAAGGTACCGGTCTCACCTGCCTCTGGTTTACGAGGGAAGGAATCTCTTTAATACGCCAGGAGCGGGAACCAGCAACCAGCCAGTGGTAAACCGGGTGGAGGCACCTGGAACGGGGGCGCCGGTTCAGCCGCATGCGATGGATCCGCCTCGCCAGAAAAATGTCTTATCACATCATGTCTCAACGCCTCCGGGTCATTACTCTAACCCGTTGGATAACATCGTCGCCGCCGCTTCACGATTGGTAGCTCTCCCGATCGAAGGTGAGTCTCAAGTAGCAGTTGAAACACGACGGGCTAGAGAGCTCCTTCAGACAGCTTTGACCCAACAGTAGGCTTATCCGCACAGTCGTGAGAGGATTCACTCCACCCCCGCCCAAGTCGGAGCTACAGCAGGCATATTGATGAACCGACTGTATCAAGCAGTGCGCGAAACCATAACCCGCCGCGAGGGCATAACCCGGCGGGTGGCGGTGCTAATGCCCAGGATGTGGTGGATCACGGTCGAGCACGTTGAGAAGCCGAGTTAGCAGCGCAATACGCGGCTCATCAGCTTACTCTGGTTCGTCCGACCACTTCAGTGGAACTAGGTGTGGTTTTTAGTTCTTTGGGGGTGTCGTGTCTCACCCAGGCCTTGCGTAATGTGTGGCTGCCCAAGGACTTCAAGGGTCCTCGTAAGGTGCCCAATTACAATCCCGATTTACCCCCTAAATTATGGGTCGAGAGCTATGAGATGGCAATGGAGATGCTGGACGTGGATGATGCGGCATGTGCTAAGTACTTCACCATGATGCTGGAGGGGACAACTCGTACTTGGCTAAAAAGTTTACCAGCTAACTCCGTTGGGTCATGGGCTGAGTCAAAAAGCCGGTTTATCCAGAATTTCAAAGATACGTGCAAGCAACCCATGTCAATTGTGGACTTAGCCGCTGATACGTCTCCAGCGTATCTACAATTTTTGATTGCTCCATGCTATATTATCTACTGTTTTGGACATTATTGGGCTTTATTATCCACTTTTATATTATTTTTGGGACTAACCTATTAACCGGAGGCCCAGCCCAGAATTGCTGTTTTTTGCCTGTTTTAGGGTTCCGAAGAAAAGGAATATCAAACGGAGTCCAAACGGAATGAAACCTTTGGGAACGTGATTTTCTCAACGAACAAGACCCGGGAGACTTGGACCCTACGTCAAGAAATAAAAGAGGAGTCCACGAGGTAGGGGGCGTGCCCACCCCCACCAGGCGCGCCCTCCACCCTCGTGGGCCCCCTGTTGCTCCATCGACGTACTCCTTCCTCCTATATATACCTACGTACCCCCAAATGATCAGATGCGCAGCCAAAACCCTAATTCCACCGCCGCAACTTTCTGTATCCACGAGATCCCATCTTGGGGGCTGTTCCGGAGCTCCGCCGGAGGGGGCATCGATCACGGAGGGCTTCTACATCAACACCATAGCCCCTCCGATGAAGTGTGAGTAGTTTACCTCAGACCTACGGGTCCATAGTTAGTAGCTAGATGGCTTCTTCTCTCTTTTTGGATCTCAATACAATGTTCTCCCCCTCTCTTGTGGAGAACTATTCGATGTAATCTTCTTTTTGCGGTGTGTTTGTTGAGACCGATGAATTGTGGGTTTATGATCAAGTCTATCTATGAATAATAATTGAATCTTCTCTGAATTCTTTTATGTATGATTGGTTATCTTTGCAAGTCTCTTTATTTTTACCATGAAGACTGCAGGGCTTGCACCCCACAGCATTTTATTAATAAAAGCAAAAGGCATACAGGGTTTCCTCAAGGTGAGGAAAGAAAGAAAAAAGAGAAGAGGAAAGGCTCTAAAGAAGGCTATACAGAGAAGGGGTGGTGTGCACTATACCTAATAATTACAAAGAAACAAAGAAGGAACTCTCCTCAAGGAGGAAGAAAATCAATCCACTTAAGAAGGGCGTCTCTATATTTCCGTTTGATTCGATGAGAGAGCAGAGTAAGATCATGAATGAAGCCATTCCTCCATGCCCTAAAAGATGGTTGGATGTTCCTGAAAGCTCTATCATTCCTGATCTTCCAAATATTCCACTAGGCCGTGAAAACCACCTCCCCAAAGAAAGGCTTGTTGAAATCCTTCCTAGCATGACGAGCAATTTCCACCATGTCATCACAATCTTTCCATTCAATTTGCAGATAGTTCCACACTCGAACACTAAGATTGCACTGGAAAAAGAGGTGGTTTCTGTCCTCCAGTATTCCAGTCGGGCAAAGAACACATTCTGGTCCTTCATTAATCTTCCAATGCCTCCTCTGAATCATGTCCTTGGTGTTAACCCTGTCCATTATAACAAGCCAAGCAAATATCTTGATCGACATAGTGCAGCAACTTTTCCATATCCACCCCAGAATGGGGTTTGATACCATTGGCTGATAGAAAAAATCATAAAACCTTTTTGCAGTATATTCTGATTTCTTGCCATGCCTCCATCCCCAGTGGTCATGGGAGTTACTGTCCAAATGGAAAGACCCCATTAAAGAGGAAAGCTGCTGTAGTTCCTGAAAAGCTTGTTCAGTAAGGGGCAAGTAAAAAAGGTCCTGGAAACTACTAGTCTCAAAGACTTCCTTGACTGAGAGATTTTTGTGGAGACAAAAAGAATATAGCCTAGGAAATCGATCTTGCAGAGGGACAGAACTGTTTCCAATTTGCCAATAGTCAGACCAGAATTGCACCGTATCTCCACTATGAACATCAACCGAAGTAACTGCCCTGAAAGTCTCCATCAACTTATAGACACCTCTCCACCAAAAAGAGCCACAAATAACAGTATCATGTGGAATCCTTTCAAAATAGTAAGAATCCCAAACTAACTGCACCCAGGGCACATCCATCTTGTTATAAAATTTATTGAGATGTTTCAGAAGAAGAGCATCATTCTGCAAACCAAGGTTTAAGATTCCAAGCCCCCCCTTCGATTTAGGCCTGCAAACAAGTGGCCAAGCCGCCAGTGAATGTCCCTTTTCCTGACCATATTTCCTCCATAAACACTATGTCTGAATTCTTTCCAATTGTTTCAAAATACCCTGAGGAATTGACAAACTGCAAAGGAAGAAGATAAGCAATGAAGAAATGACAGAGTTAACTAACTGCAATCTGCCCCTTGAGGCAAGAACCAAGAACTTGCTGTCAATCTTCTCTCCATACAATCCACAAGTGGAAGAAGGTCCACAATTTTGGGCCTGGTGGTCCCCACTGGCAGACCCAGATAAGTAAAAGGCATATTGCCTAATTTGCAACCAAAATAGGCAGCAAGGTCAGAAGCATCCTGATCACTTACATTAATGGGATACATGGAGGATTTGTGGAAATTAATCTGAAGTCCAGTTGCTTGTGAGAAGGAATGCAAAACTGATTTCAGAGCCCCCAATTGATCTTTATCAGCATTTAAGAAAAGCAGTGTGTCATCAGCATATTGGACCACTGGGAAATCAGGATCATGGGTAGGCAGAGGCCTGCTTATTAAACCTTGGTGAAGAATATCATTAATCAATGTCTGCAAAAGATCAACCGCAATAACAAAGAGCAAGAGAGAAATTGGGTCCCCTTGCTTAACTCCACATTTGCATTTAAAGTGGCTACCGGGAACTCCATTCAGAAGGACAGAGGAAGTGCCAGAAGACAGAATCAAAAGCCTTTTCAAAGTCTAACTTAAGCAAAAGGATGGGCCTTTTAGACTGGTTGCACTGATGGATATACTCAAAGGTCCAAGCAAGACAATCCTGGATTGTTCTGGATTTTATGAAACCATATTGATTTTTATGCACACATTTGGTGATCTCCTGTTGGTATCTGTTAGCAGCAAGCTTTGTCAGGAACTTCAGACCAACAGAGGTTAGTGAAATTGGCCTAAAGTCTCCCACACACTCAGGTGTCTGCTTCTTTGGAATTAGGGTAATGTATGCATCATTCAAATTTTCTAACTGCACTGTTCCAGCATGAAACTCCTTAACCAGCTGTATAAAATCAGCGGAAATTATATGCCAGCACTTTAAAAAAAAAAGCCCATTAAAGCCATCAGGACCAGGGGCCTTATCAATAGGCAAATCCTTAATTACCTGCTCAATTTCTTTTAATTCAAAAGGTTTTGTAAGCACCTCCAAACCCTGTACCCGAGGTATAAGAGACAGTATGTTTTCGTCCAACAAAATGGATCTAACTGTCCCCATTTTGCTTTTGAAGGATGACAAAAATTCTTTGGCCATTTCCTCATGGTTTGACGTTACTGTTCCATCAGACAACAACAAACTAGTAATAGAGTTTTTTCTATATCTCTCAGTTGCCATGGCCTGAATGAACTTAGAGTTTTCCTCCCCCACTTTGATATACCTAATTGTACATCTCTTCCTCCAGTACAGGTATTGCATGTGCAGCAGATGTTC
Source organism: Triticum urartu (assembly GCF_056163025.1). NCBI lineage: Eukaryota > Viridiplantae > Streptophyta > Magnoliopsida > Poales > Poaceae > Triticum > Triticum urartu. Next base: position 231,431,129 of record NC_141873.1, read on the forward strand.
ATGGTGCAATTTTGTGATTTCCCTGAAATTAAACTCAGGCCTGGACAGAGATCTCATATCCTCAAGATTGTCCAACCAAAGAATTACCCAGTTACACTTCTCAATTAACCTTTTAATATGTGATAAACCTTTCTGCCATTTCTTCAATGCAAACCTCAACGCCTTTAGTTTGTCAACAATTATTGCAGAAATATGGGTCTTACGAGGGGGACGAGTCCAAACCTCCTGAACACACTCCATAAAACCAGCCTGATGGATCCAAAAAATTTCAAACCTGAAGATATGTGCTTTCGGAATTGATGTACTAATGGCCACCAGACAAGGCACATGATCAGACGCGGTCTTGGCCAAAGGGGTCAGTTGAGTCATGGGATAAATGTTAATCCAACTTGTAGAAGTGAAAACCCAGTCCAACTGTTCGAGAAGAGGCCTGTCCTGCATATTAGACCAAGTAAATTCTCGTCCTTTTAAAGGAAGTTCCAACAGTCCCAAATGGTCAATTATTTCATTGAAAATAAACATATCAGTTATATCGCCCCAGGGAGATTCCTATTATCAATGGAACGGATGTAGTTGAAGTCTCCCATCAACATCCACAACTGATCCGGGTCAATGTCCAAGTTGTAAATCCAGGAAACAAACTCCTCGCGCAACTCACCCTGACATGGACCGTATACATTAACCAGAAACCATTGCTCATTATTATGAACCGAGGTAAATTGCATAACGATAGCGTAGGGTTTGACTTCGAGCAGGGTTCCACAGAACACATCAGATCGCCACGCTGTTAAAAGACCCCCAGAAGCTCCACTAGAGGGAGACTCAGCAAACTGATCAAAGCCATGAGGACAAATGCTTTTCATGATTGAACGCGAGCAAGAGGATAGCTTAGTTTCTTGCAAACAAAGCACTGAACACCGACTCTCTGTTACTTTCTCCCTGACAGAGCGCTGCCTAGCATCCGAATTCAGACCGCGAACATTCCAACATAAAACTTTCCAACTACGCGTTGTCACACGATTCATGAATAACCATTGCGTAGAGTAGCAAAAAGAGCATGGCACATAATGCCATACCATCCAAAATAAAGTAAAGTTCAGAACCCCAATGTGCCACATCCCAGACCGGACTCAGTTCAACAGAAAAGAAAACAAGCATAACAGGCGCCCTCGGCCTAGACATAGAAGATAACATAAATACTAAGCAGAAGATGCAGACGAGTCCTCCTGTGGATTAGCCATAAGCTTGTCCACCGATAGAAGCGAAGGATCAATCTCTAGCTCCGCGCCCACAGCTTGGAGAACATGAAGCGGGGTGTGTGGTGGTGAAGTAGGCCGAGCATCTTCAGAATCCTCCGCAGAAGTGGGCTGGGCCTTGTCCTCCATGGGCCTTGCACGGGGGCGTTTCTTAGATGGCTGTAGAGAAAGCTGCTCAAAAACCACATTTTTGTAGCCATCCAACTTTGCCGTGCTCCGAGTGCAACGCCTTAGTGACGTATCGACAACAGGAGCCTTCTTCTTCTCTCTCCGCTTACGCGCAGAAGTTTGTTCCACAGAGAAAACCAAAGGTGATGATTGAACCGAGACAGGAACAGCAGAACTATCAGACACAACTTCTTCAGAAACAGAATCTGAAAAAGGCGGGAGCGCCTCAAATAAAGCTCTGGCCACCGGGCGCTTCACCGTGACAGGTGTTCTGACAGCAGGAACCACGGGCAGAGAAGCAGTTAAACCAGAAATCATCCTTGATTCGTCAAACGCAATGGACCACGACCTCTTGGAGTAGATGATTGTGCCCATCGGCTTGAAGAAGATAGACCTTGGTACTTCCTTAACTGAGAAATCAAACATAAGGTTATGGAAAGACCTTTTCCAAACCATCTCTGGAGGAAGAGGAGGTCCAGCCACAATGCGTGCCATGCCAATAAAGATTTCCTGCTGCTGGATCACAGGAGGTTGGTAGGGCACAATGGCAAGTTGATTCTCCTCAAAGACAGGGTGCTGAATTTCTGGGAGTGGTAAATCATGCTGTTGTTGGATTTCAACTTCTTGTTCTTGCTCTATAGAAGCAGATCCTTCGGGCTGATCAATCACTATTAAAACTTGATCCTGTTCGGGAGCAGCAGGGTGTGGGGCCTGCTCATTCCCAGCTTCATCTCCCCACATGGCATTGCCCCAACCAGGCACTTCGTCATTCATAGGTGGAGGAGGCGGAGCGAGAGGTGCGTCATTCCAGCCCAACATTGGGTATGGCGGTAAGACAAACATCAAATTATCCTGAACCAGATTACCGGGCAAAGGGTGAGGGTTTCCATCCAAGGGCATAGGGTCTTTGTCATTTAGCATCTGATCTGCAAAATCTGCACCTAGAACATAACAAGCAGCAGTCCAAGACACTTGAGCCCCTCCATACTCCGCATAATCACCAAAAACAACGTCTCTTGGAACCAACGGCGTATCTGGGAAACTAGCTTCAACCAAAGTCCGGACAAGATAAGGATCCTCACTATCCCAAGAGATAAACTTTCCAAAAGTGCCTACGGCCTGCGAGATGTATTTAGTGGTGCCATAATCCAGGGGAATCCCAATGAACATTAACCAACCCTTGCGAAAACCATGTGTTCCTTTGAAATTTTCTCCCTCATCATGCTTCATAAATCTGAAAAAATGATCATTGCCCAATGGAAAAGGTGCATGCTGAACCAAGGAATACCTAACTGTCGGATCCCTGACTTGAAACAGCCCTACTCCATGAAACCACGGCTGACCAGATCAGACAAAAATACCTCTATTTTGCAGAAACTGGACAACTTCTTCCCGCATCGGGCCGAATGGCCCCTCCGGTGCCGGCATCACCTCGGCAACCATGAAGTCCTCATGCCGACGGGGCGGGCGTGCGGCGGGCGTGAAGAAGGTGCGTGGTAGCCGACGATCGCCACCATCAATGATGAGGTGGCCAGGGGGCACAAAGCATTGTGGATCGAGCTCGTAGTTCGCCATGGAAGAGCTAGAAGCTTGTCGGGGGTTTTCTTTGGCTTGGGGAGAGGGAAGATGCAATGGAGGCGGCGGTGATGGGACTGGACAGTCTATCCCAATAACTCCGGCTCTGTTCCCATGAGAAGCAGCAGATTCCGATAAATTCGTTTTTTGTTGCACCAAAACTGGCCTCCAAACCAATCCATTGGAGCGCGCGAAATCATTACAGCCATGGATAGAGTGACTAGGGAGAGAGCAAGCCGTACAGACTACTCGCATTCCACAAGTCGTTGACAAGTGGCCCTTCTGAGAACAAATAGTGCAGGTAACCACACGGTCCACCATGTCATCGACCATAGCTTCAAACTGCCTCGCAGCCTCCTGAGATGTAGGGATATCTGGACAATGGCCCAGAGTAGTTGGGATCGGAGGCGTGGAAGGCCCAGGGGCAGATGGGCTAAGCAGCAAATATTGGGTAAACACCTGACGAGCCTCCAAAGCACTGGGTCAGAAACCTGACAATTGTTTTGAACGGGTGACAATCCCGCCTCTACGAAACTTACGGGCGAAATCTCAGCATGCACGGGGGAAAGTTCCTCCGAAACCGGATCAATTACCGGTGAAGATGATTCCGGCCGGCCTAACTCCGGCAAAGGAGTGACTGTACCAAAAACAATAGGTGGACGAGCCACCATCCAAAACAAGTCCGCGGGTGGCGATTGATGTATGACTACACGTTCATGAGCAGGAAGATCATACCCAACATCTCTCATGGTGTCAATGCACTCTTGCGTAGCCGGATATCTATACCCTTTGCAAGCAGAGTACCGCTCAAACGTGGCAAAAGAAAGCTTTTTAGGAACAGATGCCACAGTCTTAATAGCTGATCTAACCAGGGGATTCATGGCCAAAAGACCTAAAGATGATCGACGCTTAGTAGGACTAACTAGAATCCATTCAGCGTCACATTCCTTCCTCCAGATCCGGAGCTCTCTAATCCAATTAGGTCCCCCATTTCCCCACAAATGAAAATAGCACTTGAATAGATCACATGCATAGGAACGGAGATCCATAATAAGAAAACCAACTTGCTTGCAAGAGACATGAAAGGAGTAAACCTTATCTTTGATGTGATCAACATGAAGATCAATTGCCGAACCTCCAATTACTACCTCCAAAACCGTGGCCACAGAATCCTCCGAGAGGCGAAAGGCATGGCGGCTGAATGAAACCACTAAGATGAATGATCTCCTGTGCCCTGAAGGATGGACCGTATGCCCAGTAGATCTGAAAACTTCATCTGCAAAAACCCTACCCTTGGAGAAATCCAAGCCAAGGGTAGATCCACCAGAAGAACCCATTGGAGATGGGTATTTCCTTGATCTAGAGAGGACGCCGGAGCGGATGATCGGTGGGAATCCACCAATTAGTGGAGAAAGAGGGAGATCGCCGGAGAGGGTGGGAGAGCCGTGGTGGAGGGTGGGAGCGCCATCGATTTGGCACTCCTGTAGTCGCCATTGCCGTTGCAAGTCTCTTCGAATTATCAGTTTGGTTTGTCCTACTAGATTGATCTTTCTTGCAATGGGAGAAGTGCTTAGCTTTGGGTTCAATCTTGCGGTGTCCTTTCCTAGTGACAGTAGGGGCAGCAAGGCACGTATTGTATTGTTGCCATCGAGGATAACATGGGGTTTTCTTCATATTGCATGAGTCTATCCCTCTACATCATTTCATCTTGCTTAAGGCATTACTCTGTTTTTAACTTAATACTCTAGATGCATGCTGGATAGCGGTCGATGAGTGGAGTAATAGTAGTAGATGCAGGCAGGAGTCGGTCTACTTGTCTCGGACGTGATGCCTATATACATGATCATACCTAGATATTCTCATAACTATGCTCAATTCTATCAATTGCTCAACAGTAATTTGTTCACCCACCATAGAATACTTATGCTCTCGAGAGAAGCCACTAGTGAAACCTATGGCCCTCGGGTCTATCTTCATCATATTAATCTCCTACTACTTAGTTATTTCCTTTGCTATTTACTTTGCCTTTATTTTACTTTGCATATTTATCATAAAAATACCAAAAATATTATCTTATCATATGTATCAGATCTCACTCTCGTAAGTGGCCTTATAGGGATTCACAACCCCTATTTGCGTTGGTTTCAAGGATTTATTTGTTTTGTGCAGGTACGAGGGACTCGCGCGTAGCCTCCTACTGGTTCTCAAAAACTGAGGGAAATACTTACACTACTTTGCTGCATCATCCCTTCCTCTTCGGGGAAAACCAACGCAGTGCTCAAGAGGTAGCAAGAAGGATTTCTGGCGCCGTTGCCGGGGAGGTCTACGCAAAAGTCAACATACCAAGTACCCATCACATACCTTTATATCCCGCATTACATTATTTGCCATTTGCCTCTCGTTTTCCTCTCCCCCACTTCACCCTTGCCATTTTATTCGCCCTCTCTCTCTATCCTCCCTCTCTTTCTCTATTTGCCTCTTTTTGCCCGCTTGCTTTTTGTTTGCTTGTGTGTTAGTTTGTTTGCCTATCGTTATGGCTAGTCCCTTATCTTCTCCGTTATCTCCTGAGCATGAAATTCTAAATTTTAAGCAAAGGGAGGGAGAAAATCTAAAAGATGCTTGGTATAGAATTTGCAATGCTCAAATTAGATCTACTAGGAAGCAATCTACTTCCGTTCTTCTTCGCAATTTTTACGTAGGCATTACTCCTTGGCACCATTATGTTCTTGATACTATCACCGGAGGGAACTTTTTGGGTAGCCATACTTTTGATTCTTATAATGCTATGTTAGATTTATTTGGCTCACCCCCTCTTTTGCTATATTAACTTTGGAGCATGTAATGCAAAGGCTTGAAATTATTGAAAATAAGGTTGCTACCTTAGAGTTAATTGAAAATTTGGATAAAAAGATCCACAGCCGAATCTCTCAATATGGATCTAAAGTAGGAGTTACTTTGAAAGATATTAGAGAAAAGGAACCCATAGTTAATGAGAAAATAAATCACGATTCCATTAGGATCGATAAACTTGAGGATATCATTACCAACTTGGGAACCGATTTTTCTTCCATAAAGAATACTCCAAGTCCTTCACTAAAGTTTCCAAGCTTATGTACGTTCCTAAAAATAAGGGTGAATCCTCTAGTAAGGATGCAGATCTCAAATCTATAAGTATTCATCCCAATCTTTTTGCTATCATTAAAGAATCATTTGTTACAAATGAATTTTTAGATCTTCTGCCTAAAAGTTTGATAATTAATAAAAATAAAGAAATTCCTGAATATGGTAGATGCCTAATTGAAGAATTGCCTACCAAAGATGGCAACACCTAGATCTATTCTTGCTTGTTATGCCTAGCTAGGGGCGTTAAACGGTTGCGCTTGTTGGGAGGCAACCCAATTTTATTTTTATTCCTTGCTTTTTGCTCCTGTTTAGTAATAAATAATTTATCTAGACTCTGTTTTGGTTGTGTTTTTTGTGTTTAATTAGTGTTTGTGCCAAGTAGAACCGTTGGGAAGACTTGGGGAGAGTCTTGTTGAACTTGCTGTAAAAAACAGAAACTTTAGCGCTCACGAGAACTGCTGTCATTTTTATTTGGAAAGTGATATTTAGTTAATTCTTTTTTAAGATTATTAATAGATAAATTCCTCACGTCCAGAAATTTATTTTAGAATTTTTGGGGTTCCAGATCTTGCGCTAGCTACAGATTACTACAGACTGTTCTGTTTTTGACAGATTCTGTTTTTCGTGTGTTGTTTGCTTATTTTGATGAATCTATGACTAGTAAAATAGTTTATAAACCATAGGGAAGTTGGAATACAGTAGGTATAACACCAATATAAATAAAGAATGAGTTCATTACATTACCTTGAAGTGGTCTTTTATTTTCTTTCGCTAACGGAGCTCACGAGATTTTCTACTTTAAGTTTTGTGTTGTGAAGTTTTCAAGTTTTGGGTAAAGATTTGATGGATTATGGAACAAGGAGTGGCATGAGCCTAAGCTTGGGGATGCCCATGGCACCCCCAAGATAATCTAAGGACACCTAAAAGCCAAAGCTTGGGGATGCCCCGGAAGGCATCCCCTCTTTCGTCTACTTCTATCGGTAACTTTACTTGGAGCTATATTTTTATTCGCCACATGATATGTGTTTTGCTTGGAGCGTATTGTATTATTTGAGTCTTTGCTTTTTAGTTTACCACAATCATCCTTGATGCACACACCTTTTGAGAGAGCCATACATGATTTAGAATTTTGCTCTAGTACTTCACTTATATCTTTTAGAGCACGGTGGTGGATTTGTTTTATAGAAACTATTGATCTCTCATGCTTCACTTAGATTATTTTGAGAGTCTTAATAGCATGGTAATTTGCTTTAAATACTAATATGCTAGGTAGTCAAGAATAAAAAAAATTCTCTTATGATTGTGTTGAATACTATGATAAGTTTGATACTTGATAATTGTTTTGAGATATGGAGATGGTGATATTAAAGTCATGCTAGTTGAGTAGTTGTGAATTTGAGAAATACTTGTGTTGAAGCTTGTGATTCCCGTAGAATGCACGTATGGTGAACCGTTATGTGATGAAGTCGGAGCATGATTTATTTTTTGATTGTCTTCCTTATGAGTGGCGGTCGGGGACGAGCGATGGTCTTTTCCTACCAATCTACCCCCCTAGGAGCATGCGCGTAATACTTTGCTTTGATAACTTGTAGATTTTTGCAATAAGTATATGAGTTCTTTATGACTAATGTTGAGTCCATGGATTATACGCACTCTCACCCTTCCACCGTTGCTAGCCTCTCTAATACCGCGCACCTTTTGCCGGTATCATACACCCACCATATACCTTCCTCAAAACAGCCACCATACCTACCTATTATGGCATTTCCATAGCCATTCCGAGATATATTGCCATGCAACTTTCCACCATTCCGTTTATTATGACACACTCCATCATTGTCATATTGCTTAGCATGATCATGTAGTCGACATCGTATTTGTGGCAAAGCCACCGTTCATAATTCTTTCATACATGTCACTCATGAGCCATTGCATATCCCGGTACACCACCGGAGGCATTCATATAGAGTCATATTTTGTTCTAAGTATCGAGTTGTAATTGTTGAGTTGTAAGAAAAATGAAAGTGTGATGATCATCATTATTAGAGCATTGTCCCAGTGAGGAAAGGATGATGGAGACTATGATTCCCCCACAAGTTGGGATGAGACTCCGGACGAAGAATAAAAAAAAGGAAAAAAAGAAAGAAAAGAGGCCATAAAAAAATAGAAAAGGCCCAAATAAAAAAAATAAAAAAATGAGAGAAAAAGAGAGAAGGGACAATGTTACTATCCTTTTACCACACTTGTGCTTCAAAGTAGCACCATGATATCCATAGTAGAGAGTCTCTCATGTTATCACTTTCATATACTAGTGGGATTTTTTCATTATAGAACTTGGCTTGTATATTCCAATGATGGGCTTCCTCAAAGTGCCCTAGGTCTTCATGAGCAGGCAAGTTGGATGCACACCGACATAGTTTCTTTTTGAGCTTTCATATACTTATAGCTCTAGTGCATCCGTTGCATGGCAATCCCTACTCACTCACATTGATATCTATTGATGGGCATCTCCATAGCCCGTTGATACGTCTAGTTGATGTGAGACTATCTTCTCCCTTTTTGTCTTCTCCATAACCACCATTCTATTCCACCTATAGTGCTATATCCATGGCTCACGCTCATGTATTGCGTGAAGATTGAAAAAGTTAGAAAATGTCAAAAGTATGAAACAATTGCTTGGCTTGTCATCGAGGTTGTGCATGATTTAAATATTTTGTGTGGTGAAGATAGAGCATAGCCAGACTATATGATTCTGTAGGGATAACTTTCTTTAGCCATGTTATTTTGAGAAGACATAATTGCTTTGTTAGTATGCTTGAAGTATTATTATTTTTATGTCAATATGAACTTTTGTCTTGAATCTTTCGGATCTGAATATTCATACCACAATTAAGAAGAATTACATTAAAATTATGCCAAGTAGCACTCCGCATCAAAAATTCTGTTTTTATCATTTACCTACTCGAGGACGAGCAGGAATTAAGCTTGGGGATGCTTGATACGTCTCCAACGTATCTATAATTTTTTATTGCTCCATGCTATATTATCTACTGTTTTGGACATTATTGGGATTTATTATCCACTGTTATATTATTTTTGGGACTAACCTATTAACCGGAGGCCCAACCCAGAATTGCTGTTTTTGCCTGTTTTAGGGTTTCGAACAAAAGGAATATCAAACAGAGTCCAAACGGAATGAAACCTTTGGGAACGTGCTTTTCTCAACAAACAAGACCCGGGAGACTTGGACCCTACGTCAAGAAAGAAAAGAGGAGGCCACGAGGTAGGGGGCGCGCCCACCCCCACCAGGCGCGCCCTCCACCCTCGTGGGCCCCCTGTTGCTCCACCAACGTACTCCTTCCTCCTATATATACCTACGTACCCCCAAACAATCAGATATGGAGCCAAAACCCTAATTCCACCGCCGCAACTTTCTGTATCCACAAGATCCCATCTTGGGGCCTGTTCCGGAGCTCCACCGGAGGGGGCATCGATCACGGAGGGCTTCTACATCAACACCATAGCCCCTCCGATGAAGTGTGAGTAGTTTACCTCAGACCTACGGGTCCATAGTTAGTAGCTAGATGGCTTCTTCTCTCTTTTTGGATCTCAATACAATGTTCTCCCCCTCTCTTGTGGAGAACTATTCGATGTAATCTTATTTTTGCGGTGTGTTTGTTGAGACTGATGAATTATGGGTTTATGATCAAGTCTATCTATGAATAATATTTGAATCTTCCTGAATTCTTTTATGTATGATTGGTTATCTTTGCAAGTCTCTTCGAATTATCAGTTTGGTTTGGCCTACTAGATTGATCTTTCTTGCAATGGGAGAAGTGCTTAGCTTTGGGTTCAATCTTGCGGTGTCCTTTCCCAGTGATAGTAGGGGCAGCAAGGCACGTATTGTATTATTGCCATCAAGGATAACAAGATGGGGTTTTCTTCATATTGCATGAGTCTATCCCTCTACATCATGTCATCTTGCTTAAGGCGTTACTCTGTTTTTAACTTAATACTCTAGATGCATGCTGGATAGCGGTCGATGAGTGGAGTAATAGTACTAGATGCAGGCAGGAGTCGGTCTACTTGTCTCGGACGTGATGCCTATATACATGATCATACCTTCTCATACTATGCTCAGTTCTGCCAATTGCTCAACAGTAATTTGTTCACCCACCGTAGAATACTTATGCTCTCGAGAGAAGCCACTAGTGAAACCTATGCCCGCCGGGTCTATCTTCGTCATATTAATCTCCTACTACTTAGTTATTTCCTTTGCTATTTACTTTGCCTTTATTTTACTTTGCATCTTTATCATAAAAATACCAAAAATATTATCTTATCATATCTATCAGATCTCACTCTCGTAAGTGGCCTTATAGGGATTCACAACCCCTATTTGCATTGGTTGCGAGGATTTATTTGTTTTGTGCAGGTACGAGGGACTCGCGTGTAGCCTCCTACTGGATTGATACCTTGGTTCTCAAAAACTGAGGGAAATACTTATGCTACTTTGCTGCATCATCCGTTCCTCTTCGGGGAAAACCAACGCAGTGCTCAAGAGGTAGCAGCCGCCCGTGTTCAAGAGGAAGGGGAGTCTACAACCCATTGTGTAAAGTGAGTCTCAGCTATTTTGCATTCATTAGACCGCATCAATGCTGATACGGTAGTCTTGATGTTGGAAGGCAATTGCCGGTTTACTCCTTTGAAACTAAAGTTGGGAAGGCTCAAGCGTCACTGCAATGACATGGCTATGCTTATGGCAGCTCAGGTTAAGTATGCCAATTCGGATAGTACCAAGGACCCTGAGTCTGAGGATGAAAAGCCGAGGAAGGGAAAGAAGAATGGCGGTGCCAAGGGGCAGCAGCATAACCCGACGGGTCATGGGAACAACGGTAAGCGCAAGGCGGATAATAGCTTGGACTTTGTGGCTAACACCAACACCCAGGATAATGGTCAGCGCCGTAAGGGTAAACCACCCCAGCGGGGTGGGGGATCAGGTCCCAATCTTGAGAGCCTGTTAAATCAGCCTTGCCCGAAGCACGGGTCGAAGGAAAGGCCAGCTACGCACCTTTGGAAATATTTCTTCATTATGCGGGAGTTCAAAAATTCAAATCTCTTTCAATACGACCATGGACCACCTGGCGGTTTAGGAGGCGGTTTTCATGGGCCGGGTTATGGTGGAGGCAGCTCTGGTTCAGGATTCCAAGGCAACCAAACCGGACATGGCAATCAAGGCAGTCAGGGCAACCAGGGAGGTTATAATCATCAGGGGAGTCAGCAGCAGCAACAATCGGGTTATCAGAGTAAGCCGAAGCAGTTGAATAGTGGGCAGTACCATGTCTTCACCACTAGTTTGTGTAAGCGCGATCAGAAGCTTCATAAAAGGGTAGTAAACTCCGTTGAACCAGCAGTGCCCCGTTATCTGCGCTGGTCTGAACAACCCATTTTGTGGAGTCGAGAGGATCATCCACCCCGGGTTGATAATCCGGGTCACCTGGCATTAGTGGTGGCACCTTAGGTTGGGGGGTACAAGTTCACCAAGGTACTCATGGATGGAGGGAGCAGTATCAATATCCTTTATTATGAAACCTTCCGTCGCATGGGGTTGACAGATAAAAATCTTAAACCGTCAAACACTGTCTTTCATGGTGTGGTGCCTGTTAAATCGGTGTACCCAGTTGGTAAGATAGCTCTAGAGGTTGCTTTTGGATATGATCATGATTCAAGATCAGAAACATTGCCTTTTGAAGTGGTGAAAATCAAGAGCCCATATCATGCCCTGTTTGGACGGCCGGCTTTTGCTAAGTTCATGGTAAGGCCCTGTTATGTTTATCTCCAGCTTAAGATGCCGGGTCATAAGGGGACCATCCCAGTGCATGGGAGCCGGAAGATTGCTTTGGAATGTGAAGAAGGTGATGCGGCCTATGCTAAGTCGGTTTGTGCAATAGAGGATTTGAAGTTTTACAAAGACAATGTTGATCCGACAGATATGACTTCTCTGAAAAAACCAACTATAGAGCATGATCTGGCTTTGAAGTTTAAATCGGCCGAGGAGACTAAGCTGGTTGACTTTGTTCCTGGCGATTCATCCAGGCAGTTCAGCATCAGCGCTAACCTGGATCCAAAATAGGAAAGCGCGCTCATCGAGTTCATCCATGAGAACCGGGACATCTTTGCATGGAAACCTTCTGATATGCCAGGTGTACCGATGGAACTCGCTGAGCACACTCTTAATATAGATCCTAAGTTTAAACCAGTCAGGCAGTTTCTCCGCCGCTTCAATGAAGAAAGGCGCAAGGCTATTGGTGAGGAGGTAGCCCAGCTTTTGGCAGCATGGTTTATTGTGGAGCTCTTTCACCCTGAGTGGCTAGCTAATCCGGTGCTGGTACTTAAGAAGAACGACACTTGGCGTATGTGTGTGGACTACACATATTTGAACAAGGCCTGTCCAGCTGACCCCTTTGCTCTCCCTCGTATTGATCAAATCATTGATGCTACGGCGGGTTGTGACCGTTTGTGTTTTCTGGACGCTTATTCTGGTTACCATCAGATCAAAATGGCAGTTAAGGACCAGGAGAAGACATCTTTTATAACTCCCTTTGGAGCCTTCTGCTATGTATCTATGCCTTTTGGGCTCAAGAGTGCCCAGGCGACTTATCAGCGCTGTGTACAGAATTGTCTTCCTAATCAGATTGGGCGCAATGTTCATGCTTATGTGGATGATATTGTGGTAATGTCCAGAAAGGAGGAAACATTGATAGATGACTTGAAGGAGACTTTTGATAACCTCCGGGTTTATAAGATGATGCTTAATCCGGCCAAATGTGTCTTTGGTGTACTGGCAGGCAAGCTCTTGGGTTTTCTGGTGTCTAACAGGGGCATTGAAGCTAATCCAGAGAAGATCAAGACTATTACGTCCCTGGCTAAACCGGCGTGTATTAACGATGTCCAGCGTCTGGCGGGTCGTATTGCAGCATTGAGCCGGTTTATCAGCCGTTTGGGAGAAAAGGAAATTCCTCTGTATCAGATGATGAAGACAGACCATTTTGTCTGGAGTGATGCTGCCAATGAAGCCTTTGAGAGTTTAAAGCGGCAGCTAGCTGAGCCGCCTATCTTTGCTGCTCCTGTTGATAAAGAGCCCTTACTGTTATACGTGGCTGCTAATGCCCGGGTTGTTAGTGTGGCTATTGTTGTGGAGCGTAAGGAGGCCGGAAAGGAGTATCCGGTTCAACGACCGGTTTATTATATCAGTGAGGTGCTTATTGAGTCCAAGCAAAGGTACCCACATTGGCAGAAACTGGTGTATGGAGTTTTCATGGCAAGCCGGAAGCTCAAGCAGTATTTTCAGTGTCATCCTATCACTGTGGTCAGTTCTGCCCCCTTGGGGGATATCATCCAAAATAGGGAAGCAACTGGCCGGGTTGCCAAATGGGCCATTGAGCTTGGAACTCACGGGTTAAAATATATGCCTCGCACAGCAATCAAGTCCCAAGCACTTGTGGATTTCATCAACGACTGGACATAGTTGTAGGCACCAGAGGAAAAGCCAGATAACACTTATTGGACTACTCATTTTGATGGGTCCAGACAATTGGAGGGCTCGGGGGCTGGAGTCGTATTAACTTCCCCACGAGGTGATAAGTTTTGTTATGTTCTCCGTTTAATGTTCCCTTGCACTAATAATGCAGCTGAATATGAGGCCTTGCTCCATGGTCTTCGGATGGCTAAGGAGATGAATTTAAGCCGGGTTAAGTGCTTTGGTGACTTGGACCTGGTAGCTCAACAGGTGTCTGGCACTTGGGATTCCAAGGATCCACTCATGGCGGTGTATCGACGAGAGGTGGGCATAGTGGCTGGTCATTTCAGGGGTTATCAGGTTGACCATATAGACCGGCGAAAGAATGAAGTGGCGGACGCTTTAACTCGCTTAGGCTCTCAACATAAACTGGTGCCACCCAATGTCTTTCTGGATGTGCTACATAATCTGTCGGTCAAGATACCTACAGAGGAGGATTTGGCTGTTCCTGACCCGGAGGCTCAATTGGTGGCGGCTCTTCATGTTATCCTGGATTGGACAGTCCCATACTTGGCGTACATGAACCCGGGCGAGTTACCGGAGGATGAAGACTTGGCCAGGCAGATAATCCGGCGATCCAAATCAATGACCATTATCAATGGGGAGTTACATCATTGTAGTGTAACAGGGGCGTTTCAGCATTGTGTGTCTCCTCAAGAAGGCTGTGAGATTTTGCGTGAGATCCATGAAGGAGATTGTGGTCACCATGCCGGTTCAAAATCCTTGGTAGCTAAGGCTTTTCGTCACGGCTTCTATTGGTTGACGGCTCATGCTGATGCTGAGGATTTGGTAAAGAGGTGTGACGGTTGTCAGAAGTTTGCACGCCGCGCTCATGTTCCAGCTCAAGAATTAAGGTTGATTCCAATCACTTGGCTATTTGCAACTTGGGGGCTGGATATGGTTGGGCCTTTTAAGAGGTCCAAGGACAAGAAGACCCACCTACTGGTAGCGGTTGATAAGTTCACCAAGTGGGTAGAGGCAGAGCCAGTCAGTAAGTATGATGCAGCTACGGCGATTCAATTCATCAAAAAAGTGATCTTCCGTTTTGGTTTTCCACACAACATCATAACCGATAATGGTACTAATCTGTCCAAGGGTGCCATGGAAGAATTTTGTCAATGTGAGCACATCCGGCTTGACGTGTCATCAGTGGCTCACCCCCAATCTAATGGTCAAGCAGAGACAGCCATTCAAGAAATTTTGAGAGGCATCAAGCCCCGGCTTATGGTTCCTTTAAAGCGGACGCCGGGTTGTTGGGTGGAGGAGTTACCTTATGTGTTATGGAGTATCAATACCACACCAAACAGATCTACGGGTTACACGCCTTTCTTCATGGTTTATGGAGCAGAGGCGGTTCTCCCTAGTGACATCCGTCATGACTCGCCCCGTGTGGCGGCTTATGTTGAAGCTGATAATGAGAAAGCACGTCAGGATTCACTGGACCTGTTAGATGAGGAGCGTGATATTGCAGCAGCTCATTCAGTGATTTACCAACAAGACCTGCGATGTTATCATAGCCGCCGGGTTAAAAACCAGAACTTTTCAAGAAGGTGATCTAGTGCTCCGGCTCATCCAGGATCAGACTGATATGCACAAGTTGTCCCCACCTTGGGAAGGGCCTTTTGTGGTCAGCAAAAATCTGCACAATGGATCATACTACCTTATCGATGTTCGAGAGCACAAAGACTCACGTAAATCGGAGGAGGGGACCCAACGGCCGTGGAATATAGCTCATCTTCGGCCTTACTATACTTGAGCCACAGGCTCTTCTTATGTACATAGTTATGATAATGTATATATTATGATCAATATAATAAACCGGAGCCTTAGCTAAATCGGGGTCTCTGTTGTTTTTATTACATCATGTGTGGTTACATGGGGGCTTCTGTTTATAAAGAGGAGTTTTATTTGCCATTGATCCAGCTTATAAAGCCACATATATCAAAGGAAATCACTTGGGGGCTTGGTCGTATTCGAACCATAGCTACATCTCTTGATTGGCATAAGGCCATTAGGGAAATCACTTGGGGGCTTGGTTGTATTTGAACCATAGCTACACCTCTTGATCGGCATAAGGCCAAAAGGAAATCATGTGGGGCCAAAGAGAGTGTTGCAACAGCACAACTCAAACATAGGCACCCACCGAGCACAGCTCAAATGTTGCTTGGGGGCTCTTTGCTTCTCAAAGAACAAAGAGCTTACACCCTTGCAATAGGCTATCAAGCCAGGCTTGGAAGCCAGGTGTATTCACCTAAAACCCCGGGTTATCCTGCCTTTTTAAGTAAGCCACTCCGTCCAGGTAATCCTGGTATGACCCGCCGAACGTTTCATAAGTCAATCTCATAGACCCTGAACTTGTCAAAGTTAAAACGACGATTGGTTAATGTGAGGTCCATCTTAAAAGGCTCCGAAAAATGGTTTAACTCAGTGGCCTTGCAGCCCATGAAAAGCCTCGATTTAGGGCCTGGCAGCCCATGAAAAGCCTTGGATGTTCTTTTTGTGTTTTTATTTGCCAAGTTTTTTTCTCCTTTGGTGAGATTTTTAATATCTTATGATAAATCAACGTTTATTGACCCGGGTTGGCTTTCAACGATAAGTTGTCAGTACATGATCAATTATAATCTGACATTTATTGATCCGGTCTGGTTTCGACTACAAGTCACCAACATTATATGTGGATACACCGGTGTTTATTATAACCCGGTATGGTTTTATCATAAACCGGCAAACATGGAAGGAGTTATCGATACTCAAGATTGGGGTTATCACCCTTAATATACAAAAGTTGGTCAACCAACGGTGTGATTCAATATCAAAGGTATCATTTCTTCATCATCTTTGATTATTTTCAAAGTACAGCCTGGGTTATAAACCCTGGCTATATATACATTTGGGCATCATGACCCGTCTTGTGGTAAGCCGCCAAGACATTTTCAACTTGTTGTATGCAGGAACAGTTTGAATCACACGGCTATGGATTATGAACATAATATATCCTAAAACATGGTGGATTCATAGTATCAGGCAAAATAAGTATGCGCGATGGCATAGCAGACCAAGTGTTTTGAACTAGCCTATTAGAAGGCGTTTTAATGCCCAAAAAGAATAATTGTTTTCAGCAAGTGTGGCAGTACGCAAAAGGCTAAACCGGCTGCCGGATCATGACTCGTCACCAGGCTGACTTGAAGGCTGTGGATTGTCTTGCGCTGGCGCATCCTCCTCCTCTCTACCCAGTGGCTGGATGTCAATGGTTGCCCAATCGATTCCAGTTAAAGCTTGGAACAAGCTTCATCGCTTATAAGGTTGGAGGGGTCAACATCAGGGGCATATGTGTGCTTACGAATTGGCAGAATAAGATCTTCTACATCATGTGTTGGCGCAGGAAGTCTTTTATGATCAGAATCATAAACCAGCTGATAGTGAGAGAGATCTGTTTCTTCAGCCAATTTTCTCGCTAAGGGGCGCATTTCCCTTGTTAACCTTCAAAGATCATCATTGTTGAACTCTGAACCATCCTCCTTTACGCCAGGGTAGCCGCCGCCTATATCCGACGACTCAAGATCTGATATCCATGCCTTAGCCCGGATTAGTGCAGTCAGCGCACCTGACCTTGCAGCTGATCTTTTTAATTCGTCCAACCAGGTAGGCAGCACTGACAGCTTCTCAAGGGTTTCCTTTATAAAAGTTGGAGGTGGTTTGTTGAAAGAACATGCGGTGCCCCCATGTTTGGTTTTGGTAATTGATGACAATCTCTATGGACTAATGGTTGCCTTGAGTTATATTTGAAGGTTTTGTCCATAGGCTTTTCTTGGAGTACATGTGTTGGTTTCAAGGAGAGTTTGTGTCGACCAAGGTGCTATTCAAGGAGTTACCTAAAGATTGGTCTTGTGAGAGGTTGATCAAGACTAAGTTAAAGAGTGAATCAAGATGATCAACCCACAAAGCGTAGAAGATGTACCGAGAGGGATCAAGTGATCCCATGGTATGGTAAGCATTGTCAATTACGCTTTGTGTACTAACCCATGATCTTCGTGAGGGTTCTTTGTGGGGTTAGGTTGCGGTGTGCAAGTTCAAGTGGAGCACCACGAAGAGATCAAATGCTTGAAGCTTGTTGTCCTTTGTGGTGACAATGGACCTGTGAAGATGTGCGGAAGAGTAGCTCGCCCATAGTAGAGTATGGGGGAGCAATCAACTAGTCTTCATCGACTCAACACAATCAAGAAAGGTTGCGGTGCAAGTTCAAGTGGAGCATCACGAAGAGATCAAATGCTTGAAGCTTTCCGTCCATTGTGGTGACAATGGACTTGTGAAGATGTGCGGAAGAAAGGCTCACCATAGTGGAGTATGGGGGAGCAATCAACTAGTCTTCATCGAGCCAACACAATCAAGAAAGGTGGTCCAACTTGAGGGAGTCTAGATCGTCACCATCTAGCTCAAGTGGACCATGTGCAAGGCAAAGGTTTGCCCTTGATAGGTTTTCTATTTTACCGGTCCCATGATGGTAGTTGGGAGACCGGGTTATAGGATCGATTGCCATACTATCAAGGGGGCCCCTCAATGAGTAGCTTGATCATATCGTTCGTTGAGAGCTCAAACCATTGCATCCTTGCATCATCTTTCTTGGTTCTTGTTTGGTTCTCTTTGTGAGTCTTAGAGCTTACGGTCATCTTGTTGGCAAGCTTGAGTTCATCGAAAACGGAGTTCGCTTGCATCTTCTATGATGTTTTCGATGTTGGAGGTTTTGCCGGTTCTTCTCGGTTGGAGGTTTCACTCATCTTTCTGTTAGGCATACCTCCCCTGCCTCCTCGCTGTTTTGATGCTACTCGTCGTCTTGTTTCCAACAAGCTTGAGTTTGCTCAATTCGGAGCTCATTTGCAGAAGTTATGGCAGTTCTGGTTTTCTTGAGTGTGGTTTTTGTCAGGGTCCCAGTGGTAGTACCGTGGTACCCAGCGGTAGTACCGCTGAGGAGTCACAAGCGGCAGTACCGCTCCGCAGCGGTAGTACCGACGGTGACTCCGCAGTAGTACTACCGTTGGCTTACCAGGTCCCTACCGCGTCGATTCGAGGGGTCTTTTTCTGTGTCGGATTGTGTGGTACCTCGCTGCGGCAGTAGTGCGGCAGTACCGCTCCTTAGCGGCAGTACCGCCCTTCCTCCGCGGTAGTACCGCCCGGTTCCCTCTTTCCCTTTCCCCTTCGTTCTGCGCGACAGTACCGCCCAAGGGAGCGGTAGTACCGCTTAACCCAGCGGTAGTACCGCTGTCTCCTGCGGTACTACCGCCCCAAGGTTCATGTTTTGTTGCTCCTTTTCCCTGTTTCTTCTGCCTGAGTGGTAGTACCGCTCGTGGAGCGGTAGTACCGCTCGTGTGCGGGCTAAGCACATAACGGTTGGATTTTCCCCCTCCTATAAAAGGGGGTCTTCTTCCCCAATGAACCTAATCCTTCGAGCTCGTGTTCTTCCCCCATTGTTGACCTTCTTCAAGCTTGCTAACTCTCAATCCCTCCATGGATTCTTGCTAGTTTTTGAGGGAAAAGAGAGAGGAGATCTAGATCCACATTTCCACCAATCACTTTCTCCTCTATGTGAGGGGAACCCCTTGGATCTAGATCTTGGAGTTCTTGGTGTTCTCTTTCTTGTTGTTCCTCTCATTTTCCTCCCTAGCATTAGTTGCTTCGGTGGGATTTGAGAGAGAAGGACTTGGGCACTCCGTGTGCCCTTGCCATTGCATTTGGTGCGTCGGTTTGAGGCTCAACGTGATACGTGGAAGTTACAAGTTGAGAAGCTTATTACTCTTGGGTGCTTGGTACCCTTGAGCTTGTTCCTCTTGGGTGCTTGGGCGCCCTAGATGGTTGTTGGTGTTCAGAGCTCAATCATTGTGGTGCAAAGCTCCGGGAAAGCGTCGGGGTCTCCAATTAGGTTGTGGAGATCGCCCCGAGCAATTTGACGGGTATCGGTGACCGCCCCAAAGGGTTACCAAAGTGTACGGGTTCGGTGACCGCCCCCAGGGGTTGCCATTTGTACGGGTTCGGTGACCGCCCTCAAGGGTCCCTTAGTGGAATCACGACATCTTGCATTGTGCGAGAGCGTGAGGAGATTACGGTGGCCCTAGTGGCTTCTTGGGGAGCATTGTGCCTCCACACCGCTCCAAACGGAGATTAGCATCCGCAAGGGTGTGAACTTCGGGATACATCGTCGTCTCCTCGTGCCTCGGTTATCTCTTACCCGAGCCCTTTACTTATGCACTTTACTTTGTGATAGCCATATTGTTTCTTGTCATATATCTTGCTATCACATAGTTGCTTATCTTTCTTAGCATAAGTTGTTGGTGCACATAGGTGAGCCTAGTTGTTTTAGTTTTTGTGCTTGGCAAATTAACCGCTAGGTTTATTCCGCATTTGTTCAAGCCTAAACCGTAATTATTTTAAAACGCCTATTCACCCCCCCTCTAGGCGACATCCATGATCTTTCATTTGTTATGAGAAGCAGTGCAAATGGCCCGTTGGGCTCCGAGATATAACTGCTCTATAAGGGTATAGGCAGCCTTCAGCTTTATCCGCATGTCAGAGCCCAGATGGGTAATGCGAGTTCCTGCGTCATTGCGAGCATCAGTAAACCGGTAACTGATGAGATAATGTATGTTGAAAACTTAGGTGAGGATACTTACCAAATACAACAGCGGTCTTGGCATTTATCTGCCGCTTTAAACCGGTCAGCTCTTCGGCCACCGGTTTAAGGGCTGCTTCTGCGTCTTCAGCTCTCTTTTGTAATGCGGTTTTCTCTATGCCCCAATCCACCCGTTCCTTCTTAAAGGTTTCCTTCAGCTTCTCCATGGCTACTAAGGCACTGGTCAGTTCCTCTTTCGCTTTGGAGGTTTCTGCTTGCTGGGATTTGATATTCTCTTGAAGATCAGCGGTTTGGGCTTCCTTTTTGCTCAGCTCAGCCTATGAGAGAAAGACATATTATGAGGTGGCAGTGAATATTTGAAGTACCAAGCACATAACAAGTTATATACTTGGCACTTCGGAGCTAATGCCTATTCGCTTGATTATCAGAATTTTTTTACAACTCCCAAGCGCAATACAAGTATTATTCTTGGCACTTGGGGGCTAATGTACATTTGCTCAAAGTAACATTGGTCAAAGTCACGGTTCAACTTGGAAAGATAAACCGGCCCTTGGGAACTACACAGGCGAAAGTTGAAAGATTACAATTCTAAAGTACCGGTTCATCTTCAACAGATCAACCGGCCCTTGGAGGATAAGCATGCAAAGTTGAGATATTACAAAGTCCCGGTTTAGATTGGCATCATAAATCGGCCCTTGGGGGCTACTGGAGTTGGTACTGGAAATTGGAAATAAGAGAGAAATAGTTATGTAGTTACCTCATATCGCTCCTTCATCAGATTCACTAAACCGGCTTCGTAATCAAGACTTGTGTACAGACGGTTTAAAAAACCAGAATGAAGTTCTTGGGCGTTGAGGTGGGCGTAGCTTGACAAGTCTGTGTTCCACTTGCCTTTTCCCATAGCAGAAAGCTCTTCCTTGGCACTATGTTTTGATAAAGCAACATGATTGCCAGGAGTGGTGTGGCCAAAGCCGGTAATCGTAATGTCATCTTCCTTGTCATCAGCAGCCTGCACTAGAGTTGACGATTTATCAGTAGCCTTAGCCGGACTTGACGGTTTATCATTAGTGCGGACCGGGCTTGTCGGTTTATCAGCATGGCCTGTTGCGTCAACTTCTACTTGTTCAACAAGAAAGTCATGATCTTGAGGTGGCGGATCATCAAGCATGGCGTCAGCATTGGTTCCTTCCGGTTCTGGAGTTCTTTCCGGTTCAATAAGCACATCGTCATCAGAAGGTTTATTTACCCAAGCTTTCTTGCTGGGTCTGGCCTTGGCTCTGAAAGAAAAATATATAAAGGTCAGTATAGCACGCAAGTATAAAGCGTCAAAGGATTAAGTTTAAAGTGTTTACCCATGAACAGTCTTAAGAGGAGGGAGCTGTGTGGCCGTTGTTCGCCAGATGATGAATGAGGTGTTCCCTGATAATTTGAATTGGACGGATTAAGAGGTTGTCGAAAATAACCTGCCTTGGGATAAGAAGTATCGGAAGTGTGTAAGACCTCATATTGACGTTTCCGAACAGGAGTGTTCGGTAAACCGGCTGAAGTAACTACTTGGTCGCTGTGCCGGGTTGTGCGGCGAGCTTCATGTTGCTGCTTCTTCAAAAGAAAGTGTGGGTCCAAGTGAGCTAGGGGGTGAGAAATTTTTACTTTCCGGATTGCTTGACGGATTTTTTGTGTTGGCAGAGGGTCTGAACCGGAGGAAAGGATAATTACCTCTACGGCATCAGCTTGGCTGCCTTCAGCGTCATCCTGATAATAATCATTGTCAATGAGGTGTATGAAAAACGAACCAAGAGAGTCATGTTCTACCTCTGAGTCCGGATTATCCGGGTCATCATCAACGTCCGGTTCAGAGGGTTCAGTAGTTTTCTTCTTGGCATGTCTTTTAGTAACCTTGGTCTTGGGGCGAGGTGTCTTGGCCGGTTTATCTCGAGGTTTCTTCTTCCAAAATGAGTCGTCACCCTGTTAAAAGATTGACAAAGGATATAAGAGATTACACAGTTAAGAATATCAAGTACAAGCAGGAGTGAGGCAATTCTTACAGCTGGCGGTTTATTCAAAGTATAGAAGGGACTTAACCCGATCTTGCTACAGACAGCCTCCGATTCATTCAGTATTTTCTTAACAGACTCAGTAACTTTAGCCTCTGTTAGCTGAATGTCAATATGTCATTGAGGATCTTTTGAGTCCCCTGTGTACTCACACATTAAACCGGGGCGACGGCTTAATGGTAAAATACTCCAAGATATCCAGCAACGGACAAAGTCAACTCCTGTCAAACCATTAGCCATAAAAGCTCTGAGCTTGGCGAGCTGTGGTGCATATGTGGCCCATTCCTTGGCAGTCAGCCTTTGCGGAAATGGATGTGTGTTGGTAAGCCGGTGAGGACGATAACCAGGCAGAGGGTTCTCATCATCAAGGGAAGTATCCTTACAGTAGAACCAAGTCTGGTTCCAATCCTTGGGATGACTATGAAGTTTGGTGTGAGGGAAGCTGACGTCCTTCCTTTTCTGAATGGAAACGCCGCCAAGTTCACTGTTGGGTCCGTCTAGAAATTCAGTACGATGGTTCAAGTAGAAAAAATCCCTGAACAATTCAATGGTTGGCTCTTCTTGCAGATAGGCCTCACAAAACACTTGAAAGTTGCAAATATTGGACACCGAGTTTGGTCCAATATCTTGAGGGTGGATCTGGAAGCTGGCAAGCACATCACGAAAAAACTTGGATCTGGGCGGTTTAAAACCGCGGCTCATATGATCAACAAATACCACTACCTCGCCATCCTTGGCGGTAGGAGGATTTTCTGGGCCGGGAACTCGCCAGTGGATTTCGCTTCGTTTTGGTAAAGCGCCAGTTCTGACGCATCCATCTAGTTGCTCTTCGGTAACCCGGGAAGGGACCCAGTTGCAAGCATAAAATTGTTTGGCCATTTCAAAAGAAAAGCTAGAAAAAGATCAAATGCCGGTTTAGGGTTTATGACAGACACACATAAAGCGATGCAATATCAGAAGGAGAAGACAGAGACCGATGCACATTGTTAAACCAGAGCCTAATGTTGGAGGGGTTACAAAGATAAACGAATTGGCGGTTTAAAAGGGGACTAATGGTACCTGCCGGATTATCATTCTTTACATACCGGATTATTATTTCCTAAAAAAGTTAAACCGCCTATATTGGTGGGGAAGGTACAGATCTGAAGCAAAAAGATGACTAAGTGGGGAAAACAAGTTTCACGGTTTCACATCGGAATTTTGGATCTACCGCATGTCAGGAAAAGATTTAGACCTAAAAGTTGGTGCTTGAGCAGTTCGCAAAGTTCTAGATCGGTTTTCATACACAAAAGGCATGGTTTGACAGGCAAAATAAGGACTGTCATTGCTACCGCACGAAAGTACATCAAGTTTGAAGTCCGTCATATAGGATCTAATGAAGAACAAGGATAGAACACCATGAAGCTTTTGTGAACTCGCGAAAACCCTAGCGGGTCTACAGAGGAAAAGAAGAGGAACTCATCAAAGCTGTTGAAACAGCGGAGGCGCGCCGCGTTTCTCTGGAACGTTCAGGTTGATGCAGCGGCCGGAGATGAAGACGAGGGCGGAGCTTGACGACGGCGACTGTGCGTGAGGGTCGGGTCGTCGCAAGGAAGAAGAAGCGAGGAGGCAAGAGGGGAAAATGAAAAGGACCCCCGGTCTTATTTATAAGGTGAAGGGATAAGTGACAGGCGCGAAAATCGAGGAGCCCAAAAGTTGGATATGTGACAGAGCGGTCGCCTCGATTGTCGGAGGCTCATTAATGAAGGTGAGGTACATTCAATTTTTAATAACGGGTGACGTCATGGCAGTTTATTACGAACCTGGAAGATGACGTCATGGCGGTTCATAAGATTAACGCGAAGGTGCTGAAGGAGGAATTTTTCTAAGTGTTGAAGATTGACATAAACAAGTTCAAATCAATCTGGGGCCTAATGTTGGGGATATTACTACTAAGTATAAACCGGCCATGAGGGGCCGAGTTATGACCACAATGAGTTAATCATGTTTGAAGCCCATGAAGACAAGAAGTATGGCCCTTTACAGAGGAGATCTAACATGAAGGCCCAAGGCCCAAAGGCGGGTTAGGGCCCGTAGACATAAACCGCCGTATGATATGTAACTTATGTTGTAAGGCAAGGAAAGGTAGAAACCGAGCCGGGCACGTTTATGAGCCGGCCTCGGGATTCTGTAAACTGTCGGGCGTCAACCTGTGTATATAAAGGGATGACCCGATGGTGGTTTAGGGATAGACAACAATAACTCGAGAGCCATGCAAAGCGGATTCGCTCCCTGGTCATCAAAACCCTAGCAATTCCATCACAACTAGAGTAGGCTTTTACCTTCATCGTAAGGGGCCGAACCAGTATAATTCCTTGCGTCCCTTATCCGCTTTAAACCCTCTAAGATAACTGATGACCCACAAGTATAGGGGGTCTATCATAGTCCTTTCGATAAGTAAGAGTGTTGAACCCAACGAGGAGCAGAAGGAAATGATAAGCGGTTTTCTGCAAGTATTCTCTGCAAGTACTGAAATAAGTGGTAACAGATAGTTTTGTAATAGGATAAATTGTAACGAGCAACAAGTAACAAAAGTAAATAAAGTGCAGCAAGGTGGCCCAATCCTTTTGTAGCAAAGGACAAGCCGGAACAAACTCTTATAATAGGAAAAGCGCTCCCGAGGACACATGGGAATATCGTCAAGCTAGTTTTCATCACGTTCATATGATTCGCGTTCGATACTTTGATAATTTGATATGTGGGTGGACCGGTGCTTGGGTGCTGTTCTTACTTGAACAAGCATCCCACTTATTATTAACCTCTATTGCAAGCATCTGCAACTACAACAAAAGTATTAAGGTAAACCTAACCATAGCATGAAACATATGGATCCAAATCAGCCCCTTATGAAGCAACGCATAAACTAGGGTTTAAGCTTCTGTCACTCTAGCAACCCATCATCTACTTATTACTTCCCAATGCCTTCCTCTAGGCCCAAATAATGGTGAAGTGTTATGTAGTCGACGTTCACATAACACCACTAGAGGCTAGACAACATACATCTTATCAAAATATCAAACGAATACCAAATTCACATGACTACTCATAGCAAGACTTATCCCTTGTCCTCAGGAACGAACGTAATTACTCACAAAGCATATTCATGTTCATAATCAGAGGGCTAATAATATGCATATAGGATCTGAACATATGATCTTCCACCAATTAAACCAACTAGCATCAACTACAAGGAGTAATCAACACTACTAGCAACCTACTAGCACCAATCCCTGACTTTGAGACAAGAATTGGATACAAGAGATGAACTAGGGTTTGGAGATGAGATGGTGCTGGTGAAGATGTTGATGGAGATTGCCCTCTCTCGATGAGAGGAGCGTTGGTGATGACGATGGTGATGATTTCCCCCTCTCGGAGGGAAGTTTCCCTAGCAGAACAGCTATGTCGGAGCTCTAGATTGGATCCGTCAAGGTTCCGCCTCGTGGCGCGGAGTCTCGTCCCGAAAAGTTCCCTCTTATTTTTTTTCTCATCGAAAGACCTCATATAGGAGAAGATGGGCATCGGAGAGCCACCAGGGGGCCCACGAGGTAGGGGGCGCGCCCTAGGGGGGCACCCCCACCCTCGTGAGCAGGGTGTGGCCCCCCTGTCCTTCATCTTTGGCGTGGATTTTTCTTTATTTCTTTTAAGACATTCCGTGGAGTTTCAGGACTTTTGGAGTTGCGCAGAATAGGTCTCTAATATTTGCTCCTTTTCTAGACCAGGATTCCAGCTGTCGGCATTCTCCCTCCTTGTGTAAACCTTGTAAAATAAGAGAGAATAGCCATAAGTATTGTGACATAAAGTGAAATAACACTCCATAATGTGATAAATATCGATATAAAAGCATGATGCAAAATGGATGTATCAACTCCCCCAAGCTTAGATCTCGCTTGTCCTCAAGCGAAAAGCTGATAACAATAAATAAGTCCTCATGTTTAGAGGTAGAGGCGCCGATAAAAATAAAATACGGACATGAAGGCATCATGATTATTCTCATAACAGCAACATATATAGGTTTTGTCATATGATTACTTATGTTCAAGTGATGATCTATTCACAATGCAAGAGTATAAATCATAAACCTTATTGGGCTCCGACAAACTGTAATCTCAGTCATTGAAGCAATTGCAATTTATCATAACATCGGAAAGAGTCTATGTCAGAGCTAAAAAGCAAGTCCACATACTCAACTATCATTTAGTCCTCCATAATTGCTAACACTCACGCGATACTTGTGGTTACGGAGTTTTAATCGGACACCGAGAAAGATAGGGGCTTATAGTTTTTCCCCACAACCTTTTACCTCAAGGGTAATGTCAACAATAATGGTTCATGCTCCCCTACATCCAATTATATATATATATATATATCATGTTCTTTCCAACATGTTGAGCTTGCCAAAGGATAAAATGAAAAAGAAAAGGTGAATATCACCATGACTCTTGCATAAGGTAGAAGATAATAATAAAGGATAGGCCCTTCGCGGAGGGAAGCAGAGGTTGCCATGCGCTTTTATGGTTGGATATATTAAAATCTCAATGTGAAAGAACGTCACTTTATATTGCCCCTTGTGATATGAACCTTTATTATGCAGTCCATCGCTTTTATTACTTCCACATCACAAGATCGTATAAAGCTTATTTCTCCCACACCAATCAATCATACATATTTAGAGCAATTTTTATTGCTTTGCACCGATGACAACTTACTTGAAGGATCTTACTCAATCCATAGGTAGATATGGTGGACTCTCATGGCAAAACTGGTTTAAGGGTATTTGGAAGCACAAGTAGTATTTCTACTTGGTGCTGAGAATTTGGCTAGCATGAGGGGGAAAGGCAAGCTCAACAAGTTAGAGGATCCATGACAACATACTTTATCTCAGATATAAGAAATACATAACTCATTACGTTGTCTTCCTCGTCCAACATCAACTCTTTAGCATGTCATATTTTAATGAGTGCTCCCAATCATAAAAGATGTTAATGATAATATATCTATATGTGAAAACCTCTCTTTCCTTATTACTTCCTATTAATTGCAACAATGACCAAAGCTATGTCTGCCAACTCCCAACAACTTTTAATCATCATACTCTTTCTATGTGAAGTCATTACTCTCAATAAGATCAATATGAACTTTTTGTTTCTTTTTATTCTTTTATCTTTTCTTTTATTCACCCAAGATCATGGAAAAATAATCAAGCCCTTGACTCAACACTAATCTTTATTATATAGCTCATGGACTCGATTACATAGAGAGATCATAAAGCAAAACTCAGGACTAGATCATGCCATAAACTTTATTCTACTAGATCAAGATACTACTAATAGGATTGAACTAAGAAAAAGGTAAAGATAGGAGTTGTGATTTTGATACGATACCGGGGCACCTCCCCCAAGCTTGGCAGTTGCCAAGGGGAGTGCCCATACCCAGATACTCAATTCTTCTTTGTTGGAGGAGACGGCGGAGGTGTTGTTGATGATGCGGGCTTGTCATCCATCTTCCAAGGCATAGGTTCACCATCATATAAAGATGATTGAGTCTCCGGAATCCTCAAATCTGCAGCCAAACTCATTCTTTTGAATCTATATTCATACTCACAGTTTTGGTTTTGAAGGTCATAGACTTGGGCTTGGAGGTGCTCGATCTTCTCATATAGCTTGAAGATGGCTTCCTCGGTGTTCTTGGCATCCGGCTTGTAACTGTTAGTGAACTCTGCGAGCATCGTGTGGCTAGCGTTGATTCCACGCTCCACCATCCCCTGGCACTTGAAAACTTGTTGCTCCAATGCTTCGAGCCTCGTCTCTATGCTTCCGGTCCCCTTTGGTCCCTCTTCATCGCGGATGTGCAGCAACCCATCACACAACTCAATGGTTTGAGGGTGTCGCAGCACCTCCGCGAGGTAAGGGTTGATGACCTTCTTGAAGAACTTGTCCTTGGAGGCGCTTGGGGCCATCATGATAACCTAGATCTGTCAGAAAAACAGCTCGAAAAAAACAGGAGATTTTTGCGTGATACGGGAGTCAAAACCTCCGGGAGATTATATAATGAATTTTTACCGACCAAAATACTTAACGTGCAAGAAAACGGAGTCCGGAAGGCACACGAGGTGCTCACGAGGTAGGGGGGCGCGCCCAGGGGGGTAGGGCGCGCCCACCACCCTCGTGGGGCCCTCGTGTCCTTCCCGGACTGCTACTTATTTTTCTATTTTTCTGAGAAATATTGCCTTAAAAATTGTTTTGGAGTCAGTTTACTTACCGTACCACATAACTATTCCTTTTCGGAGTCTGAAACGTTCTGGAAAGTGTCCCTTATGTATTCCTCCAGGGTTACGGTTTCAATAATATTGGTTTCAACATTTATGGGATTACCTGAGATATAATGTTTGATTCTTTGACCGTTTACCACCCTCGAAGTTGTTGATTTTTATGGCACCAGAACGATAGACCTCTTCGATAACATAAGGGCCTTCCCGTTTAGAGAGAAGTTTTCCTGCAAAAAATCTTAAACGGGAGTTGTATAGCAATACATAGTCACCTACATTAAACTCACGCTTTCGTATCCTTTTGTCATGCCATCTTTTAACTTTTTCTTTAAACAACTTGGCATTTTCATAAGCTTGGGTTCTCCATTCATCAAGTGAGCTAATATCAAATAACCTCTTCTCACCGGCAAGTTTAAAATCATAGTTGAGCTCTTTAATAGCCCAATATGCCTTATGTTCTAGTTCGAGAGGTAAGTGACATGCTTTTCCATAGACCATTTTATATGGAGACATACCCATAGGATTTTTGTATGCAGTTCTATAAGCCCATAATGCATCATCAAGTTTCTTAGACCAATTCTTTCTAGACCTATTAACAGTCTTTTGCAAAATTAATTTGAGCTCTCTATTGCTCAACTCTACTTGACCACTAGACTGTGGGTGATAAGGAGATGCAATTCTATGATTAACATCATATTTAGCAAGCATTTTACGGAAAGTACCATGAATAAAGTGTGAACCACCATCACTCATTAAATATCTAGGGACTCCAAACCTCGGGAAAATAACTTCTTTAATCATTTTAATAGAAGTGTTATGATCATCACTACTAGTTGGAATAGCTTCTACCCACTTAGTAACGTAATCAACAGCAACTAGAATATGTGTGTATCCATTAGAGGCAGGAAAAGGTCCCATATAATCAAAACCCCAAACATCAAATGGTTCAATAACAAGTGAATAATTCATAGGCATTTCTTGACGTCTACTAATATTACCAATTCTTTGACATTCATCACAAGACAAGACAAACTTACGGGCATCCTTGAAGAGAGTAGGCCAATAGAAACCAGATTGCAATACCTTATGTGCAGTTCTATCTCCAGCGTGGTGTCCTCCATAAGACTCGGAATGACACTTGCGTAGGATCTGTTCCTGTTCATGCTCAGGTACACAACGTCTAATAACACCATCTACTCCTTCTTTATAAAGATGTGGGTCATCCCAAAAGTAATGTCTTAAATCATAGAAGAACTTTTTCTTTTGCTGGTATGTGAAGCTAGGTGGTATAAATTTAGCAACAATATAATTAGCATAATCAGCATACCATGGAGTACTATGAGAAGTACTTATAACATTTAATTGTTCATCCGGAAAGTTATCATTAATAGGTAGTGGGTCATCAAGAATATTTTCTAACCTAGACAGGTTGTCTGCAACGGGGTTCTCAGCTCCCTTTCTATCAACAATATGCAAATCAAATTCTTGTAGCAAGAGAACCCATCTAATAAGTCTAGGTTTAGCATCTTTCTTTTCCATAAGATATTTAATAGCAGCATGATCTGTTTGAATAGTTACTTTAGAATCAACAATATAAGATCTGAACTTATCACAAGCAAATACAACTGCTAAAAGCTCTTTTTCAGTAGTAGCATAATTTCTTTGAGAATTGTCTAGAGTCTTACTAGCATAATGAATAACATTTAATTTCTTATCAACTCTTTGCCCTAGAACAACACCTACAACATAATCACTAGCATCACACATAATTTCAAAGGGTAGGTTCCAATCAGGTGGCTGAACAACAGGTGCAGAGACTAATGCTTTCTTAAGTATTTCAAATGCTTCTACACAATCATCATCAAAGACAAATGGTATATCTTTTTGCAATAAATTAGTCAGAGGCCGAGAAATTTTTGAGAAGTCCTTAATGAACCTCCTGTAAAATCCGGCGTGACCAAGGAAACTTCTTATACCTTTGATGTCCTTGGGACATGGCATCTTTTCAATAGCATCAACCTTGGCTTTATCAACTTCAATACCTCTTTCAGAAACTTTGTGCCCCAAGACAATACCTTCATTAACCATAAAGTGGCACTTTTCTCAATTCAAGACAAGATTTGTTTCTTCACATCTCTGCAAAACTCGATCAAGATTGCTCAAGCAATCATCAAAAGAGGAGCCATAGATGGAAAAGTCGTCCATGAAAACCTCACAAATCTTTTCACAAAAGTCAGAGAATATAGCCATCATGCATCTTTGAAAGGTAGCAGGTGCATTACATAAACGAAAAGGCATACGTCTATAAGCAAAAGTACCAGAAGGGCATGTAAAAGTAGTCTTTGATTGATATCTAGCCGACACAGGTATTTGAGAGAAACCAGAATAACCATCTAGAAAGCATTAATGTGTATGTTTGCATAATCTTTCTAGCATTTGATCAATAAAAGGTAAGGGGTAATGATCTTTCTTAGTAGCTTTATTTAATTTGCGGAAATCAATTACCATCCTATAACCTGTGATAATTCTTTGTGGAATCAATTCATCTTTATCATTAGGAACAACAGTAATACCTCCCTTCTTAGGGACACAATGGACATGACTTACCCACTCACTATCAGCAACGGGATGGATTATACCTGCCTCCAGAAGCTTTAGTATTTCTTTTCTTACCACTTCTTTCATTTTAGGATTCAGGCGTCGTTGAGGATCACGAACTGGTTTGGCATCAGCTTCCAAATTTATTTTATGTTGACATAGAGTGGGACTAATGCCCTTATGATCATCAAGAGTATATCCAATAGCAGCACGGTGCTTCTTCAGAGTTTTCAATAATATTTCTTCTTCATGCTCTGAAAGGTTAGCACTAATAATAACAGGATATATCCTCTTTTCATCAAGATAAGCATATTTAAGATTATCAGGCAAAGGTTTGAGCTCAAACACGGGATCACCCTTGGGTGGAGGAGGATCCCCTAAAATTTCAACAGGCAAGTTGTGATGCAAAATAGGTTCCTATTTAAAGAATACTTCATCTATTTCCCTTCTTTCTTTCATGAACATATCATTTTCATGGTCTAGCAAATAGTGTTCTAAAGGATCACTAGGAGGTACGGCAATAGAAGCAAGACCAATAATTTCATCCTTACTAGGTAATTCTTCCTCACGATGTTGTTTACTAAATTTAGAGAAATTAAACTCATGAACCATATCATCCAAACCAACAGTAACAACATTCTTAGTGCAATCTATGGTAGCATTGACAGTATTTAAGGAGGGTCTAGCAAATATAATGGGACAAAAGCTATCTTGTGGGGAAGTAAGAATAAGAAAATCAGCAGGATATTTAGTTTTCCCACACAAGACTTCAACATCTCTAACAATTCCAATTGGTGCAATAGTATCTCTATTATCAAGTTTAATAGTAACATCAATATCTTCTAACTCAACAGGTGCAATTTCATTCTTAATTTCTTCGTATAAAGTATGCGGTATAACACTAGCACTAGCACCCATATCACATAATCCATGATAACAATGATCTCCTATTTTAATGAAATAACAGGCACGCCTACCACAGGTCTATGTTTATCTTTGGCACAAGGTTTAGCAATTCTAGCAGTTTCACCTTCGAACTGAATAACATGTCCATCAATATTATCAGACAAGACATCTTTAACAATAGAAATATTAGGTTCTACTTTAACTTTCTCAGGAGGTGTATAAGTTCTAATATTGCTTTTACGAACAATAGTTGAACTTTAGCATGATCCTTTATTCTAACAGGGAAAGGTGGTTTCTCAATATAAGAAGTATGAACAGTAGGATCATTATAAGTGACAGTCTTTTCTTCAACTTTAATAGGTGCATCTACTTTTACTTCTATGGGAGGATGATATTTAAACCACTTCTCCTTAGGCAGATCAACATAAGTAGCAAAAGATTCACAGAAAGAGGCTACTATCTCAGAGTCAAGTCCATATTTAGTGTTAAACTTACGGAAAATACCAGTATCCATAAAAGATTTAACACAATCAAACTTAGGTGTCATACCTAACTCCTTACCTTCATCGAGGTCCCAATCTTTAGAGTTTTGTTTAATTCTATCCAATAAATTCCATCTGAATTCAATAGTTTTCATCATAAAAGAGCCAGCACAAGAAGTATCGAGCATGGTGCGATTGTTTTCAGAAAGCCAAGCATAAAAACTTTGCATAATTATTTCTCTCGGGAGCTCATGATTGGGGCATGAATATAACATTGATTTAAGCCTCCCCAAGCTTGAGCGATGCTTTCTCCTTCGCGAGGCCAGAAATTATATATATAATTGCGATCACGATGAACAAGATTCATAGGGTAATACTTTTGATGAAATTCCAGCTTCAATCTTTTATAGTCCCATGATCTCATATCATCACATAGCCTATACCATATCAATGCGTCTCCCTTCAAAGATAAAGGGAAGACCTTCTTCTTAGCAACATCATCGGGTATACCTACAAGCTTAAATAATCCACAAACTTCATCCACATATATTAAGTGCTCATCAGGATGCTTTGTTCCATCTCCTGTAAAAGGG
The DNA here is from genome assembly GCF_056163025.1 of Triticum urartu. Classification (NCBI taxonomy): domain Eukaryota; kingdom Viridiplantae; phylum Streptophyta; class Magnoliopsida; order Poales; family Poaceae; genus Triticum; species Triticum urartu. The sequence continues at coordinate 231,464,389 of NC_141873.1, forward strand.
TTAGCTAGCAGTTTTTCTATCATACCCGGAGGATACTCATAAGGAATTTCATTTTCAATAGGTTCAGTAGGTTGTGGAGCTAATCTTTGCTCTACTGGACGGGGTGAAGATACCCCGAACAAGCCCCTCAGAGAATTACTTTCCATAGTAATAAGTGACAGTAAATTTCAGCACACTATATAAATTTTTCCTTACCAAATTCCACCTACCAAAGGCGCTACACTCCCTGGCAACGGCGCCAGAAAAGAGTCTTGATGACCCACAAGTATAGGGGATCTATTGTAGTCCTTTCGATAAGTAAGAGTGTCGAACCCAACGAGGAGCAGAAGGAAATGATAAGCGGTTTTTAGCAAGGTATTCTCTGCAAGTACTGAAATAAGTGGTAACAGATAGTTTTGTAATAGGATAAATTGTAACGAGCAACAAGTAACAAAAGTAAATAAAGTGCAGCAAGGTGGCCCAATCTTTTTGTAGCAAAGGACAAGCCGGAACAAACTCTTATAATAGGAAAAGCGCTCCCGAGGACACATGGGAATATCGTCAAGCTAGTTTTCATCACGTTCATATGATTCACGTTCGATACTTTGATAATTTGATATGTGGGTGGACCGGTTCTTGGGTGCCGTTCTTACTTGAACAAGCATCCCACTTATGATTAACCTCTATTGCAAGCATCCGCAACTACAACAAAAGTATTAAGGTAAACCTAACCATAGCATGAAACATATGGATCCAAATCAGCCCCTTATGAAGCAACACATAAACTAGGGTTTAAGCTTCTGTCACTCTAGCAACCCATCATCTACTTATTACTTCCCAATGCCTTCCTCTAGGCCCAAATAATGGTGAAGTGTTATGTAGTCGACGTTCACATAACACCACTAGAGGCTAGACAACATACATCTTATCAAAATATCAAACGAATACCAAATTCACATGACTACTCATAGCAAGACTTCTCCCTTGTCCTCAGGAACAAACTTAATTACTCACAAAGCATATTGATGTTCATAATCAAAGGGGTAATAATATGCATATAGGATCTGAACATATGATCTTCCACCAATTAAACCAACTAGCATCAACTACAAGGAGTAATCAACACTACTAGCAACCTACTAGCACCAATCCCGGACTTTGAGACAATAATTAGATACAAGAGATGAACTAGGGTTTGGAGATGAGATGGTGCTGGTGAAGATGTTGATGGAGAATGCCCTCTCCCGATGAGAGGAGCGTTGGTGATGACGATGGTGATGATTTCCCCCTCCCGGAGGGAAATTTCCCCGGCAGAATAGCTCTGTCGGAGCTCTAGATTGGATCCGTTAAGGTTCCGCCTCGTGGCAGCGGAGTCTCGTCCCGAAAAGTTCCCTCTTATTTTTTTCTCATCGAAAGACCTCATATAGGAGAAGATGGGCATCGGAGAGCCACCAGGGGGCCCACGAGGTAGGGGGCGCGCCCTAGGGGGGGCGCCCCTCACCCTCGTGAGCAGGGTGTGGGCCCCCTGGCCTTCATCTTTGGCGTGGATTTTTCTTTATTTCTTTTAAGATGTTCCGTGGAGTTTCAGGACTTTTGGAGTTGCGCAGAATAGGTCTCTAATATTTGCTCCTTTTCCAGACCAGGATTCCAGCTGCCGGCATTCTCCCTCCTTGTGTAAACCTTGTAAAATAAGAGAGAATAGCCATAAGTATTGTGACATAAAGTGAAATAACAGTCCATAATGCGATAAATATCGATATAAAGGCATGATGCAGAATGGAAGTATCAATAACCCGTCACGAGCTCCACAACTAAGTCCTTTCACTAGGACATCTGCCGTGACAAAACCACGACACAACCTGTACCCTTTGTTGTAGTAGCATTTGCCATGCGGTGCTTTAACTGTGCCGTGTTTAATTATTTTAGTTATGCGAAAATGTATTGTTCAATAGGTCTATGTGATGTTTAAGTATGAATTGTCCACTTTAGTTTCATGAATGGCTATATTTGGTTGTTTATAGTGAGTAGATGCCTTGTTTATCTGTATTTGGTTGCTAGGTTGGTTGGAGTGAGCATTTTTTCAGTTATCGAGTAGATGCCTTGTTTATCTGTATTTGGTTCTTAGTTTGGTTGAAGTGAGTATTTGTCTAGTTATCAAGCAGATGCCTTGTTTATCTGTGTTTGGTTGATATGTTGCTTTTTTTAGCATTTGTCCAGTTATCAAGCAGATGCCTTGTTTATCTGTATTTGGTCGTTAGGTTGCTTTTTTAGCATTTCTCCAGTTATCAAGCACATGCCTTATTTATCTTTATCTGCTTGTTAGGTTGGTTGCAGTGAGCATTTGTCCTATTTTCAAGCATATGCCCAGTTTATCTACATTGCTTGTCAGGTTGGTTGAAGTAAGACTCTGTCCAGTTTTCAATGTCTATATTTGGTTGTTATACTGGTCATTTATGCCTTGTTTATTTCAGTCATTCACAATGTGTGGTTCATTATGTGCAAGTCGGAACTGTGCCGCTCGACTACATCAATACCAGTTTGAACGGCTATATTTGGTTCCAGTTATTACTGGTGTAGTTAACACATGCCCTTTATTTTCAGTTTTACACATTTATCTAGTGTGATGTTTAAGCATTACCCGCGTTCTATTTATTTTCAACAATACCAGTTTGAATTGCAATATTTGACGGCTGTTAAGCCTGCTGTCGGTAACATTGCCTTCCATTTTATATCTGCTTTAACAGCATGCTAAAACCAACACATTCAAGCTATCATTTGGAGATGATGTTGTTTACCTTTGCTATATTTGTTTGATGTTAAGATTGTTGTACTTATCATGCCTTTCCACTACTTATGCAGGACAACAACGGGAGTGGCCACCATTTTCTGCTGAGGTTAGCTTCATCCCTCGGTTTGTACTCCCCCATCGTTCCATAATGTAGTGCATATAGATCCAGGCCTGGACACTAGTTAGCTTCTAATATTGACTTGTTGCTTGTAGGTACATATGCCCTTGGCAAGGATCCACACATTGACCCTTTTTGCGTATGGGGCAATGAGATATTGATGAACAAGCATCAAGTGAGGAAATTGATAAGGATTATTAACAAAAAGATACGAATGGTGGCAAGCAAATTGTTTGTTTATGTTCTATCCAACACAACAGTGAGCTATAGGATGGTAACTACAAACTCTGCAGCCTTCTCTTTTTATTGCCCATAATGAGTTGTTAGACAACAATGTCTGAATCTTTTTCGTTCCCAGTGGTTCCCGAAGTAGTTCACTCAAGATTACCTCGCAAAGTACATGTTTGGTGGACACGCAATGAAGGTTAAAGTATTTCATCCAGAGTACAATGAGTATCAAGAATTCCTAATGAAGACAGTGAAGGATGGGCGGGCAGCCATCACAAGGGGCCTAGAGTTGTGCGCGCCTTACGCATGGAGGAGGGCACAATATGGGCATTCCGCTTCACCTTCTCCAGCAACCAGAATGTCTTTTGCCTCTCTCTTTACAGTCTTTAGTACAACTGTGGTTCATCATTCTTTACTTGGTGCTTCTGTAGTTCTTTAGTATATGTACCTGTGCATCGAATTATGGATTCGTGGTTGAACCTATATTTGTAATAAACATGGTTGGATATGAAATAAGTGGTTGCCTACTTTCAAATTCATAACATGTGATTTTTAAATTAGGGATTAATTATGGATTAAATAGGGATTACACTGCACATGGTTTGCGAAAGCGAAACGTCTGCGATATATGTGGAGATCAGAAACGTTTCTAGGATCCACTACATGTGCGATCAATCTCCACTGCACACACGACTTTCTCTTGAAAACTGTTTGCCTTAGGCCACCTTGCGCAAACATTTATCACATAAAAAGTGTGTGTGATGGACAGCGTTTGCCACATAGTTTCTTCCTACGCACCATGCGTGACGCATTCAATAACGCAAATGATAAAATTATTAATATTGTGTGCAATGGCAACACTATCACAAACGATTTAACGGGAAAAATTGTGTGTGATGTACCTGTGAACGGAAACGTTTTCCTTTGAGCGAGTGTGTGGGATGTACATACAGATGAAAACGTTTAGCGGGGACTGACTGTGTGGGATGTACCTACGACCGGAAACAATTCCGCCGTATAATTGTATTTTTCTCTACTGTATGTATTTCCGTTTTTGAGCGCTCGCCAGTCGCACATGACCTCATTTTGCCGAACGTGTGTGCCAGGAGGGCGTATCCTCGATGGTTTCTAGCCCGTGTGGGAAGGACCCCCCTATCGCCCACACTCACTAGGCGACGGTTCCAGATGCCGTCGCGGAAAGGGGTTTTAAACTGTTTGTTTAGGACCGACGCGCACCAGTGTCTTGAAAACTGTTTGCATTAGGCCACCTTGCATAAACGTTTACCACATAAAAAGTGTGTGTGATGGATAGCCTTTGCCACACAGTTTCTTCTACGCACCATGTGTGATGCATTCAATAATGCAAACGATAAAATTATTAATATCGTGTGCAATGGCAATGCTATCACAAACGATTTAACGGGAAAAATTGTGTGTGATGTACCTGTGAACGGAAACGTTTTCCTTGGAGCGACCATGTGGGATGTACATACAAACGGAAACGTTTGGCGGGGACTGACTGTGTGGGATGTACTTGCGACCGGAAACAATTTCGCCGTATAATTGTATTTTTAGCTCTACTGTATGTATTTCCGTATTTGAGCGCTCGACGGTCGCACACGACCTTATTTTGCCGAGCGTGTGTGCCAGGAGGGCATATCCTCGATGGTTTATAGGTTGTGTGGGAAGGACCCCCCTATCGCCCACACTCACTTGGCGATGGTTCCAAATGTCGTCGCGGAAAGGGGTTAAAACCGTTTGTTTAGGACCGCTCAGATAGCATATGAAGGCTTACATACATGTAAACACATATATATATTAGTTAGATAAATGAATTATTGCAAAATGATTATCAGAGTTGGGGGAAATCTTACACCATATCAACTGTTCGCTCCTTCTCCTCAGGAGAAAGAGCCATCATTGGTAAATGCACCTTGTTTCTGTAATCATAGCATTAAAGAATGAATTACTGGTAGATGGAGAGTGAGAAAAACAATCTTAACAAATAGTAAGGGGGGAGGAAGATACCATGTAATGTCCCGCCATATATTAAAGAGTGGCACCAGACGAAATAGTTGAGCCATACACAACTAATCATACTTGAAATTGTCCAAACCACAAGAGTTGCTTTAATATTCTGCACTATTTAGTTGTAAAAGAAAATATTTTCAAAGAAAGCAAACCTTTGACCATTTTCCTATTGGATCTAGACTAACTCCCTTGGAATAAGAGCCGTAACAAGATCCTCCTACGGGTCTAAAACCCCACAAACAAGATAAGAGAGAGAATGCTCCATGAGGCAGTGATGAATTTACAGTCAGAGACCATATACATATATCAAGAATTTGAGTTAATATGGTTTTAACTTTAGTGTATTTGTACGCAAGCACTCAGGGGATCTTTTTCCAAATGATTCAAGTAACTCAACAATCTCAATAGCTGGGAACATCTGCACGAGACAAAGAATGTTCACAAAAACAAAACTAAATCATGGAAAAAATATGAATAAGCATGCTAGACAGACAATTTGTAAGTACTAATCTCACACAGCTGGATCGCACAACTCAACCAGACAATCACTGGATGAGATGGGCAGCTGACCTCAACAAATGCTTCAATGTGAAATTCATTGTATCCATAATATCCGGTCTTGAAATGATCGGCATAATCATTTCTGGCAACATTTTCTTGCCTTTTGGTTGGCTGGGCTGCACCTACCACCTTCTGAATCAGTGGCTCTGGCTACTTCCTCATCTTCAACTCCCGATACGGTGGCTATGGGATTACTCAACCTATGGCCGGGGTGAAATCTCTGCCCGGCTTGCCGGTGCTGGCTGCGTCAACATCTGTGGATGTCGTTTCCTTCTTGGAGGCACTATCAAGGCCTTCGGCTGAGCCCCTCCTCGAGCACAGGGGAAACCCTAGGTCCTTCGGACCGGATGGCGATGGCATCTCGGCGTCGTCTTCCTTCTTGAAGGCGATATCTTGCTCGTTCGTGGTGCCCCGATTTTGGTTTTCACAATGTTGGTATTCTCACTAGTTTGGCTTTGCCGCTTTTGGTTCAGGCTTGGTAGGTCTAGCTGTGTTGTATCCTTGTTTGGGCCAAGCATCCCTTGTCGCCCTGCTTCGGGCACCATATTCACACCTGCCTGCGTTCGTGTCATGTGATATACCCCCTCTATACTCATTCTATTCTTTCTAACAATGCAATGATATGCAAGCTTCGCGTATTCACGAAAAAACATTTTCTTGCCTTTCCACTTCAAAATATTCCCAATTTGAGAGAGAGATGGACCTTTCCGTGGCGAGCTCAGGCACGCAGCTGATGACACCTCCTTCCTCTCGCTCATGGGCTCCCATGGCGGTGGAGTCGTGGACGAACGCATCGACCTCGTCCTCCTATTGTTTCCTTGGTACAAGAGCTCGTGGTGCCGCCCGCCTTCTCATTCTTGTCGCTGTCTTGCCGACGAGCCATGGGGAGGAGCAACACCACACCAAGAAAGGAGATGAGGAGGTGGAGGAGCCACCTCCGCCGCAGATCGACCAAAGAGATGGCCAGATGGGAGGAACAAGAAGAAAAGGAAGGTGGAGAGGACATGGCCATGGGGCTCGATACCTCTAGGATGTTGCCTTCCTTGCCTATTAAGTTTCCTCCAATCTTTTTGCATGCAGTAATATCTGGTGGAGGTGCTATCTTTCTATTGCTTCGGGCCATCGTCACAGTGTAAAAGTGATGAGGTGGATGCCTCTAGCGATCGCCCTTACAACACACGTTAATGTGTTTAATATGAGCAACTTGAGTATATACAAATATACTTCCTCCATTCCTAAATATAAGTCTTTTAAAAGATTTCACTATGGACTACATACCGAGAAAAATGAGTGAATCTACACTCTAAAATATGTCTATATGTGTGTGTGTATGTATGTAGTTTGCAGTGGAATTTATAAAAAGACTTATATTTAGGAACGGAGTGATACAATACAAACATATGCAATCTCAGGATCGTCTGAGGGTGGATGAGGTGCCGTGGTGCCAAGCGGGTGAGGTCTCATGCAAGTACTTATGGCTGCAGCTTGCGATCAGGCATCTTACCAGAGCGGAGTGGCAACCTATGCTCCACCAGGTGAAGCACTTCGTTCCGGCCTGGCAGAGAGGCCTCATTCAGAGGTCTGGACGATTGGTACTTGTGAAATTCGTGATTGCTACGAAGCTCGTCTACCACTTCATGGTCAAGGAGGCACCAGCCTGGGTCTTTGAGGAGCTTGATGATGAGGTCGTTTTTTTGGAAAGGTAGAGAGAAATTCAATGGAGGGCAGTGCCTAGTCGCGTGCAGCACAATTTGCCGGCCGACTCACTTTGACAAGCTAAGTGTGAAGAACCTGCAGCTGCAGGCGTTGGCTCTTCACGTTTGTTGGGAGTACTTGCGCAGGACAGATCCCAACATGCCATGGCAGGGCATCCCCATGGTCGAGGATAAGATGGCTCGCCGGATGTTTGCCATTCTTGTTTAGGTTACAATGAGCAACAGGAGTCGTGTGCTTTTTTGGAGGGACCGGTGGGTCCACAGATTCGTGGTCATTGATATCGCTCCTTTGATTTACAACTATGTGGAGGCTCGCACGGGCCATCGGCGAACAGTTCAGGAAGCAATGGGCAATAATGGATAGCTCAGTGATTTACCCGGTGATCTTTCATTCACCGTGCAACTGCAGCTTGATACGTCTCCGACGTATCTATAATTTTTGATTGTTTCATGCTATTATATTATTAATTATATATATTTTATATGCAATTTTATATTATTTTTGGGAACTAAACTATTAACCCAGTGCCTAGGGTCAGTTGTTGTTTTCTGCATGTTTTTGGTTTTACAGAAAATCCATACCAAAAGAAGTCCAAACACGACGAAACTTTTTGACGATTTTTTCTAGACGAGGAGGGACCCTAGAAGCTTCAGGGGAGGACCAGAAGTCAGACAAGGAGACGGCAAGACAACAAGGAATGCCCAGAGAGGGTAGGCATGCCCTGATGTCTTATGGGCCCCTCGTGGCTCTGTCTGACCCAATTCCAGCGCTATAAATACCCAAATATTGCAAAAACCCCAAGGGAAGACCCGCAACAATTATTCTGCCACCGCAAGTCTTTGTTCTTCTGCGATCCCGTCAAGAGGCCTCCGCCGGTACTCTGCCGGAGGGGGAATCGATCACGGAGGGCTTCTACATCAACCTTGTTGCACCTCCAATGATGTGTGAGTAGTTCCTCACCGGACTTATTCCATAGCAGCTAGATGGCTCTCTCTCTCTCTCTCTCTCTTTGTTTTTAATACAATATTCTCTTCGAAGATGGATTTGACATAATCTATTGCGGTGCGTTTGTTGGGATATGATGGATTGTGGGTCTATGATCAAATTATTCATAGAAAGTAATTGATTTATTTCTAAACTTTATTATGTGTGATTGATATAGCTTTGTATTTCCCTTCGATCTATCCTTTTGGTTTGGCCAATACTACTGCAGGATGCTGCTAACGTGACACTACGATCAGAGACCCTTCGACGAAACTGTGTGTGATGCATTAATCACAAATGGTGGTCTAAAAACTCTCAAAAAAGGTGCAAGCCATTTGTGATTACAGATGCATAAAACACGGTTCTGATTTTAGTTGCGTGTGTGATGTAGGGCATACGGTTCAGTTCAATTAACTGTTTGCGATGAGGAAGAAGAACAGAAACGGGCAGCTAGATGAAGGCGTGTGCGATATACGGCATACAATTCACTCGGATTAACTATTTGTGATGAGGAGGAACAACAGAAACGGGCAGCTAGATAAGGGTGTGTGCGATTGAGGGCATACACTTCAGAAGGATTAACTGTTTGTGATTAGGCAACAGAATAGAAACGGTCAGCCAGATCAAAGTGTCTGCGATTGATGGCATACACTTCACACGGATGAACTGTTTGCGATTAGCCACAACAAATAGAAACATTTAGATAGATCAACGTGTGTGCGCTAGACGTGCACACATTCTAATTAAAATAAGCATGCGTGATGGTAATAACGAGCGCGCACGGTTGTTGGAACAAGACATGTGCTGGCATTGCCTATTGTGGTGCACCCTATGGTGCAAGCGCCACGTACGCGGCCGAGAAAGTGTGCCCACGTTACGCCTTCCAGGAATAGTGCCGCACTTAGAACCGTCAATAAATTTTGAGCCTGCGTCCCATCACATTCCAAATTACTACCACACTATATTTAATTGCAAACCTGTTCACACGATCAAAACCTAAACGGTTTCCCACTTAGGAGTGTATTAGTACTCGGTTATAAATACTACTACTCCAAGATGACTGCACATTCCTCCTCAACGCCTTATCCACAAAAACAAACACATCATTCATCATCGTTCCCTTGCGTCTGCCATGGCCATTGTGAGTTCTAGGTCGAGAGATTGCCACCAGGGAGAGGTGAGCATGGAAGCGGAAGCACAAGAGATGTCCCGCCTCACCGTGAAAGCAACCGACATGTCCCGCCGCGCAGCCGTTGTAGCACAGAGGTCCCGCCGCGCCGCTGAAGCAGCACGAAGGTCCCGCCGCACCGTCGATGCAGCAGACTGGTCCGGCCGCGCCACGGAAGCAGAAGTGATGTCCTACCGTGCCGCGAACGCAGCATAGATGTCCTCTCGCGCCGCGGCGTCCTGGGAGAATGTCTCGCGGGCAGGCAATGACTCTTACAGGCGCATGCATGCGATCATCCATAGCCAGATGGATCAGATCTCCGGCTGGGCGAGGGTGCAGGACGACATGAAAGCCTTGTTTGAATAGGCTACCGGCGTCATCCGGCAACTAAATGAGAGCAATGCAAAGCTCCGGGCCGAGCGTGACCCGCTGAGGGCGAAGATCGTCGGAAGTGTGGAGCAGCAGGAGGAGACCACTGCCTTGTTGAAGAGGACATGCATCATCGTCGAGAAACTTATGGACGATAATGCCATGCTGCGCATCAAGTGCAGAAGGCTGGTGGTGGAATCCGTGGATGCTCTCAAGCAGCATCTTGAGGACAAGAAAGAGCTCATCACCGCTCGTCGTGGAGACTAGTTCCCGCAGCCTGCAGCACCGCATCAAGAAAGTAGAGATCAGCGAGCCAGATCGTTGTCTTCCGTCTTATTTTGCCCTTGTGTATTTCGGGCATTGCCGCATGTGGCTTTTTTAATTATGTTCCTAAATAAGTAAGACAATTATTATGCACTGTCATCGTCCTTATATTCACTAGTCTTGCTATAAGTCGCATTCGATGCTATATAGGTCCTTTGGATCTTACATCAAGATCCGTGCAAAACTTTCTTTTTAGATTTTCCTTTTTCTCTCTTAAATCTCAGTCCAGTGAGACATAGCCATGCCGTGAAACAGGGGCTTGGGGGCCATTAAAGGAGACGTTGGGAGGGAGGTGCATGGTGGATAGAGGTTAAAGGGCTCTCCTCCCGATGAGCACGCACAAGAGTCTGATCACACGCCTCCCGTACTCAAATAGCTACCCCGCACGACACCTCCTAGCCAATAAAAAAGGGGGCGCGTGGCGGCACGTAATTGGTAAGTAGAACGCCCACGGTTTCAATAATACTTGTGTTTCCGATTTGTAACGTGACAACACTTGTTCCAAAATGACTTTTTGATTGTTAATGTGTGCGCCTTCGCAAATCGGACAAAAAAATTACCACAACATGTTGGTGCCATGTGATGACACCATGCCAAGTTTCATGACTTTCACGCGTGTTTTGGATTTACAAGAATTAAAAAACCAAGTTCCTCAATATTTCCAGCTGAGCCACGATGCCCAGATGTTTAAATTTCATTCCCATTTCTTGCATGGGACCTAGAAATTCACCCAAGGACACACATGTGGTTTTTCAACCAACTTTGGTGCACTGGAGCATGTGCTTGTTGTTCAAATTAGAATTGTGCACATTAAATGCCTAGAAATTCAATTAATGTATAAAAAAGGCTAAACGAACCCAGAATAATTCCAAAATTAGCACAATACTTCTATTTGGTCTAATCTACCTGTGTAAAAAAATTAAGGCAGGAGAAGGCAGTTTATGTCATTTCACACACGAAGGTGGCACGTTCCCTCTTGGAACCACGAGCCTTCTTGAGAGAAGCTCCGGTATGCAATAAGCTTATACCAAAGCTTGTCCCAATTCGGCCAAAAAATTTACCATAGCATGTTGGTGCCATGTCATGACACTATGCCAAGTTTCATGATTTTTAGGCGTGTTTTGGATGTACAGGAATCAAAAAAACAAGTTTCTCAATATTTCCAACCGAGCTACGATGCCCAGATATTTGAATTTCATTCCCATTTCTTGCATGGGACCTAGAAATTCAGCCAAGGACACACCTATGATTTTTCAACCAACTTTGGTGCACTGGAGCATGTGCTTGTAGTTCAAATTTGAATTATGCACATTAAATGCCCAAAAATTCAATTAATGTATAAAAAAGGCCAAACGAACCCGGAATAATTCCAAAATTTAGCACGACACTTCTATTTGGTCTAATCTAGCTGTGTAAAAAAAATTAAGGTGGTAGAAGGCAGTGTTTGTCGTTTCGCACGCAGAGGTGACACGTTCCCTCTCGGAACCACATGCCTTCTTTAGAGAAGCTCCAGTTTGCAAGAATCTTATACCAAAGCTTGTCACAATTCGGCCAAAAATTGTACCACAACATTTTGGTGCCATGTCATGACACCATGCCAAGTTTCATGATTTTCAGGCGTGTTTTAGATTTACAGGAATTAAAAAACCAAGTTTCGCAATCTTTCCGGCCGAGCCACGATACCCAGATGTTTGAATTTCATTCCCATTTCTTCCATGGGACCTAGAAATTCACCCAAGGATACACATGTGATTTTTCAACCAACTTTGGTGCACTGGAGCATGTGCTTGTAGTTCAAATTTTAATTATGCACATTAAATGACCAAAAACTCAATTAATATATAAGAAAGTCCAAACAAACCCGGAATAATTCCAAATTTTAGCACGATACTCATATATTTCCATGTTGCCTCCGTTAAAAATCAAGGGGGGGGGGAGGCAGCGTATATCGTTTCGCACACAAAGGTGACACGTCCCCCCTCGGGAACCACGAGTCTTCTCGAGAGAAGCTCCGGTTTGCAAGAAGCTTATACCCAAAAACTTGTCCAAATGTGGCCAATTTTTTACCACAACATGTTTGTGCCATGAAATGACACCATGCCAAGTTTCATGATTTTTAGGCTAGTTTTGAATTTCTAGGAATTTAAAAACCAAGTTTCTCAATGTTCCCGGCCGAGCCACGACGCCCAGATGTTTGAATTTCATTCCCATTTCTTGCATGGGACCTATAAATTCACCCAAAGACACACATGTGATTTTTCAACAAACTTTGGTACACTGGAGCATGTGCTTGTAGTTCAAATTTGAATTATGTACATTAAATGCCTAGAAACTCAATTAATGCATAAAAATGCCAAACGAACCCGGAATATTTCTAAATTTAAACACGACACTCATGTAGTTGCATGTTCACTGTACATAAATGTTCTAGCATACACTTCACCATCCTTTCCCTCTGTAACACCATTTTGTCTTTCAAAACATAATGAAAAAACCAGGTATACCACAAACAATTTACTAGAAAGAATCGTGTGGGATGCGATATAAAATATCTTGGCGCACCGTCTTGTCTAGCTTATGCGGGAAGCTTCGTCGTCTACAGTCCACCGCCCCCGCTTGAACCACACTTGCGCACCAGTTTCTCACGACACCGAGCGAAATTTTTCTGCCACCGCGGAAATTTCTATGTCCCGTCCCTCCCTCCCACCAAAAGCCACATTTTCACTATACCTCCTCGCTTTCCAAGTTCAAACATTCACTGCCGCTTACTAGCAGCTCAGCCTCCTCGCCGGCAACCCTTCTTCTTGCAGCGTCGCTTATCGCCGGCTACCCTTCTTCTTGCAGCACCGCCACCTCACCGATCTTCTTGCAGCGCCGCCTCCTCGCAAGCGACCCTTCTTCTTGCTGCACGGCCTCCTCGCCACCGACCATTCTTCTTGCTACGCAGCCTCGTCGATATGGTTAGGTAATCCACACCCCACCCACACCATCCTCCTCCTTCCCCATCCCACATGCCCCGACCGACGGTGTGACACCTTCTGCCGAAATCACTGCCCCCTCCTCCAATTAAGCATCGCCCACAGCCATTTTGCATGCAGTATAACGTGGAGCTCAGTAGCATCGGGCAGCGGAGAAGCAAATCGCTGCCGCATGCGCGCACGAGGTCGCTATGGCTGCCATGCATGCCGACCGCCAAATCTTGGAGGAGCACCTCGTCTTTGAGGCCACCGTCGACATCGCCATGCGGTTGTCTACTTTAAAACAGAGTTTGTGTTGTTTTCTTGAGGCCACCGCTAGTGCCTTCTAGTGATTTGCCCTATGTAATGTTAATATGCCATCTGATGTTCAGTTAACAGTTTGGTCCTTTGAAATGTAATGTTCAGTTAATAGTTTGGTCCTTCGAAATGTAATGTTCAATTAACAGTTTGGTCCAACAATTGCTACATTTTGTAGTACTATTCTCAAGCATTATTTTCTTTGTTCACTGTCTTATGTTCTAGTACATGTTTCTATTCTGCAATGTCGTGCTCAGTTAACTTTTTTGGTTCATTTGGTCTGCTGTCCATTTAACTGTTTGGTTCAATTCTGCAATTTGATTTTCATTTGCTACGGGTACAATTTTGTATTGTTATGCATGTGAAATAAATCAAATTTGGCTGCACTCAATACATATTCTACTAATAGTATGGCAACTCTCAGTTAACCTGATCAAGATCTTCCTTATGTGTGTTGCAGGGAAACAATGGGAGACACCGCATTTTACCATCGAGGTATGCTCATGCATGGTCCTTTTGCTAATAGCACATTATTGTGAAGTTGCAGGAATCATTCTAATATTTAGGTTTCTTACAATTTGGTCTTGCACATGTAGGTCCTGCTATCAGAGGTTTAGACCCACTGTTCGACCCATTTTGGATATGGGGAAATGAGATGTCCATGAATATCAGTCAAGTCAAGAAGCTCAGAAATATTGTTAGGATGAAGAAACTTGTGATGAATAACAACAAGATATTTGTTTGCACAATGAAGAAGACATCAGTCAACCGTAGGATGGTACTAACTCTTTTACCTTGTTTTTACCCCTTGCGCCATTTCAAAATTTATAACAACGATTTATGCATATCTTTGTTTTCAGTACTTTCCAAAGCAGTTCATCAATGATTACCTCTCAAACCACTTGCATGGTCAAGAGGTGAGGAAGGTATTCATTCAACACCCACGATACAATATTGAAGTCTTCCCGAAGAGGACGAAGGTTGGGCGGGCAATTAACCATGGCCACTGGCCTAAAGTTGCATGGACATTCAACATCACTGAAGGCTCAATATTTGCCTTCCGCTTCTGTAGTTTCCCAGATGAGATTCATCTGTCTATTTACAGTGTACGATGCTACTTTCCAAAGGTTTTTGATGTTGCATGTGAAACTTGGTGCTGTTGTGTAATGGTGTAACTGAGTGCCGAAGCTATCTGATGTAATTCAATTATGAAATCCTGGTTGCCGTTATACGGATATGAAATATCTGGTGTGTTTTATAAGAAATGTCAATTTGATTACTACATGGATTATCAATAATAGGCTAATTACCCTGCTTATTGGGGTTTTCTATTGCAGATGGTTACTCAGGCAACACCGTGGGCGATGAACTCAAACAACCCACACGGTTCCTAGAAAGTAGGCGTGTTCGATCAACTAACAACCACACACGACTTCCGGCAGAGAACTGTTTGCGTTAGGACACCTTGCACAAACGTTTCCACACAAAAACTATGTGTGATATACATACGAACGGAAATGTTTTTCTGGGATTTGTCGTGTGGGATGTACATACGAATGGAAACGATTAGGTTTTGATACCTCGCCAGATCACACACGAGCTCATTTTGTGTGCCAGGAGGGCCTATCCCCGACGATTTTTGGGTCGTGTGGGAAGGACCCCCTATCGCCCACACTCACTTGGCGACGGTTCGAAGCGCCATCTCAGAAAGGGGTTAAAAACCGTTTGTATAGCAGGTCTCTGCACCAGTGCAACTAGATTGATTTATCTTCAGTGGGAGAGGTGCTTTGTGGAAGGTTCAATCTTGTGGTGTCCTCACCTCATGATGGGGTTTGATCATATCGATTGGTTTTATTCTGTATACATTATGCCATCATGCTTTTAAGCATTACTCTGTTTGTTATGAACTTAATACCTTAAGATGTATGTTGGATAGGGCTCGAGGGGTGGAGTAATAGTAGTAGATGCAGAATCATTTCGGTCTACTTGTCACAGACATAATGCCTCTGTACTGATCATGTCATGAATAACATCATAACTATGCGCCATTCTATCAATTGCCCGACAATAATTTGGGTACCCACCATTTGTTATGTCCTTGAGAGAGATACCTCTAGTGAAAGCTATGGCCCTTGGGTCTACTTACATCATTTACTGAAACCCTAAATATCTAGCTGCAATTTATTTACTTTTATTTCATTTTGCAATTTATATATCTCCAACTATCAAATTTAATCTTTGCAAATAACGAGTACAAGGGGATTGACAACCCTCTTCCCACGTGGGTGCATGATAAACCACAAGTATAGGGGATCGCAACAGTTTTCGATAAGTAAGAGTGTCGAACCCAACGAGGAGCTAAAGGTAGGACAAATATTCCCTCAAGTTCTATCGACCACCGATACAACTCTACGCACGCTTGACGTTCGCTTTACCTAGAACAAGTATGAAACTAGAAGTACTTTTTAGGTGTTGTTGGATAGGTTTGCAAGATAATAAAGAGCGCGTAAATAAAATCTAGGGGCTGTTTAGATAAAGACACAACTAAGTTAGTTTTAGTAAAGATCTTTTTGTTACGAGAAAGTTATTTGTCCCTAGGCAATCGATAACTAGACCGGTAATCGTTATTGCAATTTTATTTGAGGGAGAGGCATAAGCTAACATACTTTCTCTACTTGGATCATATGCACTTATGATTGGAACTCTAGCAAGCATCCGCAACTACTAAAGATCATTAAGGTAAAACCCAACCATAGCATTAAATATCAAGTCCTCTTTATCCCATACGCAAATAACCTAGTTACTCGGGTCTGTGCTTCTGTCACTCACGCCACCCACCATAAGCAAATCATGAACATATTGCAAACCCTACATCGGGGATCCCTCATGCTTGCGCAACACGGAGAGCACCATAGGACAGCACCAATAATAAAACATGCAACTCAAACCAATCTTCATCATCAAATAACCCATAGGACAAAATGGATCTACTCAAACATCACAGGATAGCCATACATCATTGGGAAATAATATATAGCGTTGAGCACCATGTTTAAGTAGAGATTACAGTGGGTAAAAGAGGGGTTACACCGCTGCATAGAGGGGGGAAGAGTTGGTGATGATGGCGGTGAAGTTGTTGGTGAAGATTGCGGTGATGATGATGGCCCCCGGTGGCACTCCGGCGCCACCGGAAGCGAGGGGGAGAGAGCCCCCCCTCCTTCTTCTCCTTCCTTGACCTCCTCCCTAGATGGGAGAAGGGTTTCCCCTCTGGTCCTTGGTCTCCATGGCATGGGAGGGGCGAGAGCCCCTCCGAGATTGGATCTATCTCACCGTCTCTCTTTGTTTCTGCGTTCTTAGATTCTACCCTTTCACCGTTTCTTATATTCCCGGAGATCCTTAACTCCGATTGGGCTGAAATTTTAACACGATCTCTATCCGGATATTAGCTTTCTTGTGGCGAAAGAAGGGCATCAGCTGCCTTACAGGGTGGCCACGAGGGCCCAGGGCGCGCCTGCCCCCCTGTGGCGTGCCCCCTGCCTCGCGGCCCCCTCGGGCAACGTCTCACGTTGATTTTTCTTCCCAAAAATCACATAAATTCCAAAAAAATCTCCGTCAGTTTTTATCCCGTTTGGACTCTGTTTGATATGGATTTACTGTGAAACAAAAAACATGCAACAAACAGGAACTGGCACTGGGCATTGGATCAATATGTTATTCCCAAAAAATAGTATAAAAAGTTGCCAAAAGTATATGAAAGTTGTAGAATATTGGCGTGGAACAATAAAAAATTATAGATATGACGGAGACGTATCAGCATCCCCAAGCTTAATTCCTACTCGTCCTCGAGTAGGTAAATGATAAAAAAGATAATTTTTGATGTGGAATGCTACCTAGCATAATCTTGATCACATAATCTAATCATGTCATGAATATTAAGACATGAGTGATTCAAAGCAATAGTCTATCTTTTGACATTAAGATAATAATACTTCAAGCATACCAATAAAGCAATCATGTATTTTCAAAATAACATGGCCAAAGAAATTTATCCCTACAAAATCATATAGTCTTGCTATGCTCCATCTTCACCACACAAAATATTCAAATCATGCACAACCCCGATGACAAGCCAAGCAATTGTTTCATACTTTTGATGTTCTCAAACCTTTACAACTTCCACGCAATACATGAGCGTGAGCCATGGATATAGCACTATAGGTGGAATAGAATGGTGGTTGTGGATAAGACAAAAAGGAGAAGATAGTCTCACATCGACTAGGCGTATCAACGGGCTATGGAGATGCCCATCAATAGATATCGATGTGAGTGAGTAGGGATTGCCATGCAATGGATGCACTAAGAGCTATAAGTGTATGAAATCTCAGACTGAAAACTAAGTGGGTGTGCATCCAACTTGCTTGCTCATGAAGACCTCAGGCGTTTGAGGAAGCCCATCATCAGAATATACAAGTCAAGTTCTATAATGAAAATTCCCACTAGTATATGAAAGTGATAACTCAAGAGTCTCTCTATATGAAGAACATGGTGCTACTCTGAAGCACAAGTGTGGTAAAAGGATAGTAACATTGCCGCTTCTCTCTTTTTCTCTCATTTTTTTTATTTTTTGGGCCTTCTCTTTTTTTGGCCGTTCTCTCTCTTTTTTTTGTCCAGAGTCTCATCCCGACTTGTGGGGGAATCATAGTCTCCATCATCCTTTCCTCACTGGGGCAATGCTCTAATAATGATGATCATCACACTTTTATTTACTTACAACTCAATATTACAACTCGATACTAGAACAAAGATATGACTCTATATGAATGCCTCCGGTGGTGTACCAGGATGTGCAATGATCTAGCGTAGCAATGACTTCAAAAAACGGACAAGCCATGAAAACATCATGCTAGCTATCTAACGATCATGCAAAGCAATATGACAATGATGCTCAAGTCATGTATATGATGATGATGGAAGTTGCATGGAAATATATCTCGGAATGGCTATGGAAATGCCATGATAGGTAGGTATGGTGGATGTTTTGAGGAAGGTATATGGTGGGTTTATGGTACCGGCGAAAGTTGCGCGGTACTAGAGAGGCTAGCAATGGTGGAAGGGTGAGAGTGCGTATAATCCATGGACTCAACATTAGTCATAAAGAACTCACATACTTATTGCAAAAGTTTATCAGCCCTCGAAGCAAAGTACTACTACGCATGCCCCTAGGGGGATAGATTGGTAGGAAAAGACCATCGCTCGTCCCCGACCGCCACTCATAAGGAAGACAATCAATAAATACCTCATGCTCCGACTTCGTTACATAACGGTTCACCATACGTGCATGCTACGGGAATCACAAACCTCAACACAAGTATTTCTACTAATCCAAAACTACCCACTAGCATGACTCTAATATCACCATCTTTATATCGCAAAAACTATTGCAAGGAATCAAACATATCATATTCAGTGATCTACAAGTTTTATGTAGGATTTTATGACTAACCATGTGAATGACCAATTCCTGTCATCTCTCTAAATAGATATAAGTGAATCAAGAGAGTTTAATTCTTTCTACAAAAGATATGCCCACGCTCTAACAAATATAAGTAAAGCAAAATAGCATTCTACAAATGGCGGTTTTCTATGTAAAGAGGAATAGGCAATCCAAACTTCAAATGATATAAGTGAAGCACGTGAAGCATTCTATAAAGCCATACTCAAAAGATATAAGTGAAGTGCATAGAGCATTCTATGAATCAACCAAGGACTATCTCATAAAAACATGGTACATAAAAGAAAAATGAAAACTAAATGCACATATCGCATGAACGAAACGAATCCGAAAACATACCGATACTTGTTGAAGAAAGAGGGGATGCCTTCCGGGGCATCCCCAAGCTTAGACGCTTGAGTCTCCTTGAATATTTACTTGGGGTTCCTAGGGAATCCCCAAGCTTGAGCTCTTTCCTCTCTTCCTTCATCTCATATCGAGACCTTCTCGATCATCGAACACTTCATCCACACAAAACTTCAACAGAAAATTCGGTAAGATCCGTTAGTATAATAAAGCAAATCACTACTCTAAGTACTGTTGCAAACCAATTCATATTTTGTTTTTGCATTGTAGCTACTGTAATATAACTTTTTCATGGCTTAATCCACTGATTTAAATCAATAGTTTCATCAAAACAAGCAAACTATGCATCAAAAACAGAATCTGTCTAAAACAGATCAGTCTGTAATAATCTGAACATTCACCATACTTCTGATACTTGAAAAATTCTGCCAAAATTAGGAAAAATAAAAAATTGGTATAGAAAGACAGTGCAAAAATAATCAGAACCAGTTGAAGTTCCAGTAATAAATGTAAAATCACGCACTACAGCCAAAGTTTCTGTCCTGCACCGTACAAACCAACAAGCATCTAAAACATCCTAAAGGCAAACCTTGGCACATTATTTTTATAATACAATGGAATTGTACAAGGGGATAATTTTTTTTGAAAAGTTTATGTAATTAAGATTCACAAAGTTTCCATGGGCATGAACAAAGTTCAAGGACGTCCCCCACTTTCACAATGCTCGTCTATCTCACTTTCACTTTTCTTTTTGAAAAGTTTTGGGCTCCCCTCTTTATTTTTTTGTTTTTAAACTATATAAAAGCACACAACAGAAATAAATGACTCTCTAAAACTTCCGGGTTGTCTCCCCGGCAGCGCTTTCTTTAAATCCATTAAGGTAGGCATATAGTGCTCAAGTAATGGATCCAACCGGATCCCAAGGTATATCAAAGCCAATTTTAATTAACAATGATTTGTAATTTAGCAGTGATCAAAAAGTAACACATATCAAGTAATGACGGAGTCTAACTCTCTTCCTATGCATCGACATGTCATAAAAGAACAATTCATGCACACATAGTAAAGGCCAATGCATAGTATAAATAGTTTCTTGCAATTTTACCATGTTGGAAACATAGAGAGGTGGATATATAGTTCCTCTCTCATAATAATTGCAAGTATGAGCAGCAAGCACATGCATATTATATTCATCAAAATCATCATGTGTAATAGTAAAACGCAACCCATCAATATAATCCTTAATAAGTGCAAACTTCTCCGATATAGTGTAGTGGGGAGAATTCAAAAAGATAATAGGACTATCATGCGTGGGTGCAATAGCAACAATTTCATGTTTAACATAAGGAACTATAGCAAGTTCATCTCCATGAGCATAATTTATATTGGCATCTTGGCCACTAGCATAGCAATCATCCTTATAGTTGAACTATCGCTTTAGGGATTATCCTTATATATTAGTTCCTTTTTTGAGTCAAGGGATAATCCCTAAAGTATTCACGTTGATCCAACGTGTCTCCCATTACCAAATTGAATGGGGTTTTCTCTGGATTATCAAAGTAGTACATAATATCTGTCACATAACGAGCATCGAGGGTTTTAGGAGGTTCCTCATCTCCATGAGCAGCAAGTACACCTAATTTTTTCTGGTATTTTGTGTTACATATCCATAACTAAAGATAAAGAACAACTAAGAACAGCAAATAAAAATTACTTAGTGATAAAGCAAACAAGCACACACGAGAATATTCACCCCACGCTATTGCTCCCCGGCAACAGCGCCAGAAAAAGGTCTTGATAACCCACAAGTATAGGGGATCGCAACAGTTTTCGATAACTAAGAGTGTCAAACCCAACGAGGAGCTAAAGGTAGGACAAATATTCCCTCAAGTTCTATCACCACCGATACAACTCTACGCACGCTTGATGTTCTCTTTACCTAGAACAAGTATGAAACTAGAAGTACTTTGTAGGTGTTGTTGGATAGGTTTGCAAGATAATAAAGAGCGCATAAATAAAAGCTAGGGGCTGTTTAGATAAAGACACAACTAAGTTAGTTTTAGTAAAGAGCTTTTTGTTACGAGAAAGTTATTTGTCCCTAGGCAATCGATAACTAGACCGGTAATCATTATTGCAATTTTATTTGAGGGAGAGGCATAAGCTAACATACTTTCTCTACTTGGATCATATGCACTTATGATTGGAACTCTAGCAAGCATCAACAACTACTAAAGATCATTAAGGTAAAACCCAACCATAACATTAAAGTATCAAGTCCTCTTTATCCCATACACAAACAACCTACTTACTCGGGTCTGTGCTTCTGTCACTCACGCCACCCACCATAAGCAAATCATGAACATATTGCAAACCCTACAGCGGGGATCCCTCATGCTTGCGTGACATGGAGAGCACCATAGGACAACACCAATAATAAAACATGCAACTCAAACCAATCTTGATCATCAAATAACCCATAGGACAAAACGGATCTACTCAAACATCATAGGATAGCCATACAACATTGGGAAATAATATATAGCGTTGAGCACCATGTTTAAGTAGAGATTACAGCGGGTAAAAGAGGGGTTACACCGCTGCATAGAGGGGGGAAGAGTTGGTGATGATGGCGGTGAAGTTGTTGGTGAAGATTGTGGTGATGATGATGGCCCCCGGTGGCACTCCGGCGCCACCGGAAGCGAGGGGGAGAGAGCCCCCCCCCTTATTCTCCTTCCTTGACCTCCTCCCTATATGGGAGAAGGGTTTCCCCTCTGGTCCTTGGTCTCCATGGCATGGGAGGGGCGAGAGCCCCTCCGAGATTGGATCTATTTCACTGTCTCTCTCTGTTTCTGCATTCTTAGATTCTACCCTTTCACCATTTCTTATATTCCCGGAGATCCATAACTCCGATTGGGCTGAAATTTTAACACAATCTCTATCCGGATATTAGCTTTCTTGCGGCCAAAGAAGGGCATCAACCGCCTTACGGGGTTGCCACGAGGGCCCAGGGCGCGCCCCCTGCCTCGTGGCCCCCTCAGGCATCGTCTCACGTTTATTTTTCTTCCCAAAAATCACATATATTCCAAAAAAAAATCTCCGTCAGTTTTTATCCCGTTGGGACTCCGTTTGATATGGATTTACTGCGAAACAAAAAACATGCAACAAACAGGAATTGGCACTGGGCACTGGATCAATATGTTAGTCCCAAAAAATAGTATAAAAACTTGCCAATAGTATATGAAAGTTGTAGAATATTGGCATGGAACAATCAAAAATTATAGATACGACGGAGATGTATCAGTGCAAGTATTTGCTCTTGTGTGTGTAGGTACTGCTAAGGTCATATATGTGAATCTCTTATTAGTTCAATAAACCTTGGTTCTTTACTGAGGGAAATACTTTCTGGTACTATGCTACTTCACCTTTCCTCTTCGAGGAAATCCCAATGCCTATCACAAGTAGCAGAAGAATTTCTGGCGCCGTTGCCAGCGAGACTTCATCAAACAACTCAAGACTCAGCTGTAGGTGGCACATTTATGGAGATCATATTAGGAGAAGCCATGAAGCTTCTCGATAATATGAGAACAAATTATTCCTAATGGCACGCCGAACGAGCTCCAACTGGTAAGAAGGTAAATTCCATCAAAAAAGTTTCTAATACGTCTCCAACGTATCTATAATTTTTGATTGTTCCATGCTATTATATTATCTATTTTGGATGTTTTATATGCATTAATATGCTATTTTATATTATTTTTGGGACTAAATTATAAACCTAGAGCCCAGTGCCAGTTTTTTGTTTTTCCTTGTTTTTGAGCTTCGCAGGAATACCAAACGGAGTCCAAATGGAATAAAACCTTCGCGATGATTTTTCTTGCACCAGAAGACACCCAGGAGACTTGGAGTGCAAGTCAGAAGAGCCACGAGGCGGCAACAAGGGTGGAGGGCGCGCTCAGGGGGGTAGCGCCCAACCCCTACCTTGTGGGCCCCTTGGTGACCCCCTGACATAGATCTTCCTCCTATATATTCACATATATTCTCAAACCACCAGAAGCATCCACGAAAACACTTCTCCACCGCCGCAACCTTCTGTTCCCATGAGATCCCATTGTGGGGCCTTTTCCGACATCCTGCCGGAGGGAGATTTGATCACGGAGGGCTTCTACATCAACTCTATTGCCCTTTCGGTGAAGCATGAGTAGTTTACCACACACCTACAGGTCCATAGCTAGTAGCTAGACGGCTTCTTCTCTCTCTTTGATTCTCAATACCATGTTCTCCTCGATGTTCTTGGAGATCTATCTGATGTAATCTTCTTTTGCGGCGTGTTTGTCGAGATCTGATGAATTGTGGATTTATGATCAGCTTATCTATGAATATTATTTGAATCTTCTCTGAATTCTTTTATGCTTGATTTGATATCTTTGTAATTCTCTTCGAACTATCGGTTTAGTTTGGCCAACAAGATTGGTTTTTCTTGCAATGGGAGAAGTGCTTAGCTTTGGGTTCAATCTTGCCGTGTCCTCTCCCAGTGACAGTAGGTGCAGTGAGGCACGTATTGTATTGTTGCCATCGAGGATAATAATATGGGTTTTACATCATATTGCTTGAGTTTATTCCTCTACATCATGTCATCTTACTTAAAGCGTTACTCTGTTCTTCAGGAACTTAATACTCTAGATGCAGGCAGGAGTTGGTCGATGTGTGGAGTAATAGTAGTAGATGAAGGCAGGAGTCGGTCTACTTGACACGGACGTGATGCCTATATTTCATAATCATTGCCTTGGATATCATCATAACTTTGCACTTTTCTAACAATTGCTCGACAGTAATTTGTTCACCCACCATATTGTTTGCTATCTTGAGAGAAGCCTCTAGTGAAACCTATGGCCCCCGGGTCTATTTTCCGCCATATAAGTTTCCGATCTACTATTTTGCAATATTTTACTTTCCTATCTATAAAAAAAACCCAAAAAATATTTACTTTATCTTTTGTTTAGTTTTATCTATCTCTATGAGATCTCACTTTTCCAAGTGACCGTGAAGGGATTGACAACCCCTTTATCGTGTTGGGTGCAAGTGTTTGATTGTTCGCAGGTATTGGTGATTTGTCCGTTGTCTCCTACTGGATTGATATCTTGGTTCTCTAACTGAGGGGAATACTTATCTCTACTTTCCTACATCACCCTTTCCTCTTCAAGGGAAAAACCAACGCAAGCTCAAGAAGTAGTAGGAAGAATTTCTGGCGCCTTTGCCGAGAAGATCTATGCCAAGTCAAGACATACCAAGGTACCCATCATAAAACTCTCATCTCTTACATTACATTATTCACCATTTGCCTCTCGTTTTCCTCTCCCCCACTTCTAAAATGATTTTTGAAAAGATTTGCCTTTTCTTTGCCCCTCTTCCGTTCGTCTTCTTCGTTACTTTTTGTTTGCTCGTGTGTTAGATTGCTTGCTTTGTCATGATGGCTCAAGAGAATACCAAATTGTGTGACTTTTCCAATACTAATAACAATGATTTTATTAGTACTCCGATTGCTCCCGCCACTAGTGCGGAAACTTATGGAATTAATCCCGCTTTTGCTGAATCTTGTTATGGAAGATCAATTTTCCGGCCTTCCTAGTGAAGATGCCGCATACCATCTAAATAATTTCATTGAGTTGTGTGATATTCAAAATAAGAAATATGTGGATAATGATATTGTTAAATTGAAGCTATTTCCGTTCTCACATCGAGATCATGCTAAAACTTGGTTTTCGTCTTTGCGTAAAAATAGTATTGATTCATGGAATAAGTGTAAAGATCTTTTATTTCCAAGTATTTTACTCCCGCTAATTAAGATCATCTCCTTTAGGAACGATAATATGAATTTTAAGCAACTTGATCATGAACATGTTGCACAATCTTGGGAGAGGATGAAATTGATGATACAAAATTGCCCTACTCATGGTTTGAATTTGTGGATGATTGTACAAATTTTTTATGCCGTATTGAATTTTGCTTCTAGAAATCCTTTAGATTCGGCCACCGGAGGTACTTTTACAGAAATTACTCTAGGATAAGATACTAAACTCCTAGATAATATTGTGGTTAATTATTCTAGTGGCATATCGAAAGATCTTCCACTAGTAAAAAGTGCATGCGATTGATGAGATTAATGTTTTGAGTGGAAAGATGGATGAACTTATGAAATTATTTGCTAGCAAGAGTGCTTCTATTGATCCTAATGATATGCCTTTGTCTACTTTGATTGAAAATAATAATGAATCTATGGATGTGAATTTTGTTGGTAGGGACAATTTTGGTAATAACGCATATAGAGGTAAATTTAATCCTAGGTCGTTTCCTAGTAATTCCTACAACAATTATTATGGAAATTATAATAAGATGCCTTATGATTTTGATAATAGTGTTAAAGAATTTATAATTCGCAAAAGAAATTCAATGCTTTGGTTGAAGAAAAATTGCTTAAGATTGATGATTTGGCTAGGAACGTGGATATAATTTCTCTTGATGTTGATTCTTTGAAAATTAGATATATTCCACCCAAGCATGATATCAATGAATCTCTAAAGGCTATGAGAATCTCCATTGATGAGTGCAAAGAAAGAACCAATAAGATGCGTGCTAAACGAGATTGGTTTGTAAAAGCATGTTCTTCTAGTTTTTGTGAAAATAATGATGAAGATCTTAAAGTGATTGATGTGACTACTATTGAATCTTTGTTTTCCAATATAAATCTTGATAAATATGGGACCGCAGATGAGTCAACTTTACTTAAAAGGCATCTTAATGATTCAAAGTTTTTAGATCTTGATGCAAAAATTGATAAAAGTGGGATTGGAGAGGTGAAAACTTTAAGTAGTGATGAACCCACTCTTTTGGATTTCAAGGAATTTAATTATGATAATCGTTCCTTAATAGATTGTATTTCCTTATTTCAATCCATGTTGAATTCTCCTCATGCTTATAATCAAAACAAAGCTTTTACTAAACATATCGTTGATGCTATGATGCAATCTTTTGAAGAAAAGCTTGAATTGGAAGTTTCTATCCCTTGAAAACTTTATGATGAGTGGGAACCTACTATTAGGATTAAGATTAAAGATTATGAGTGCCATGCCTTGTGTGATGTGGGTGCTAGCGTTTCCATGATTCCAAAACTTTATGTGATGTGTTAGGTTTTCGAGAATTTGATAATTGTTCTTTAAATTTGCATCTTGCGGATTCCACTATTAAGAAACCTATGGGAAGGATTAATGATGTTCTTATTGTTGCAAATATGAATTATGTGCCCGTAGATTTCATTGTTCTTGATATAGATTGCAATCCTACATGCCCTATTATTCTTGGTAGACCTTTCCTTAGAACGATTGGTGCAATCATTGATATGGCAGAAGGAAACATTAGATTCCAATTTCCACTAAGGAAGGGCATGTAACACTTTCCTAGAAATAAAATTAAGTTGCCATATGAATCTATTATGAGAGCTACGTATGGATTGCATACCAAAGATGACAATACCTAGATCTATGTGTTTTTATGCCTAGCTAGGGGCATTAAACAATAGCGCTTGTTGGGAGGCAACCCAATTTTATTTTTTAGTTTTTTGTTTTGCTAATGTTCTTGAATAAAATACACATTATTATCTCTGTAGTAATTGAGTTTTGGTGTTGTAATTAGTGTTTGTGCCAAGTAAGACCTTTGGGATGGCATATAGTGATAGTTGTCTTGATCTTGCTGAAAAACAGAAACTTTTGCGCTCAGGAAAATAAGTTTCATTTTTTACAGAAGCGTGATTTAGATCTGATTCTTTTTGCTCAACATTGGTACACAAATTTCCTAGGCTTTCCTAATTTTTCAGAATTTTTGGAGTTACAGAAGTATTCGAGAGTTATAGATTACTACAAACTGTTCTGTTTTCATGTGTTGTTTGCTTATTTTGATGAATGTATGGCTAGTATCGGGGGTATGAACCAAGGAAAAGTTGGAATACAGTAGATATTACACCAATATAAATAAAGAATGAGTTCAAAACAGTACCAAAAGTGGTGATTTATTTTCTTATACTAACGGAGCTTATGAGATTTTCTGTTGAGTTTTGTGTTGTGAACTTTTCAAGTTTTGGGTAAGGATTTGATGGACTATGGAATAAGGAGTGGCAAGAGCCTAAGCTTGGGGATGCCTAAGGCACCCAAAGGTAATATTCAAGGACAACCAAGAGCCTAATCTTGGGGATGCCCCAGAAGGCATCCCCTCTTTCGTCTTTGTCTATCGGTAACTTTACTCGAGGCTATATTTTTATTCACCACATGATATGTGTTTTGCTTGGAGCGTCTTGTATGATATGATTCTTTACTTTTTAGTTTGCCACAATCATCCTTGCTGTACACACCTTTTGAGATGGATACACATGAATCGTGATTTATTAGAATACTATATGTGCTTCACTTATATCTTTTGAGCTAGGCAATTTTGCTCTAGTGCTTCACTTATATCTTTTTAGAGCACGGCGGTGGCTTTATTTTTTAGAAATTATTGAATTCTCATGCTTCACTTATATTATTTTGAGAGTCTTTTTTAACAACATGGTAATTTGTTTGGGTTATGAATTTAGTCCTAATATGATAGGCATCCAAGAGGGATATAATAAAAACTTTCATATAAATTGCATTGAATACTATGAGAAGTTTGATTGCTTATGATTTTTTTGAGGTATAAAGATGGTGATATTAGAGTCATGCTAGTGTGTAATTGTGAATTGGAGAAATACTTGTGTTAAAGTTTGTGATTCCCGTAGCATGCACGTATGGTGAACCGTTATGTGATGAAGTCGGAGCATGATTTATTTATTTATTGATTGTCTTCCTTATGAGTGGCAGTCGGGGACGAGCGATGGCCTTTTCCTACCAATCTATCCCCCTAGGAGCATGCGCGTAGTACTTTGTTTCGATGACTAATAGATTTTTGCAATAAGTATGTGAGTTCTTTATGACTAATGTTGAGTCCATGGATTATACGCACTCTCACCCTTCCACCATTGCTAGCCTCTAGTGCCGCACAACTTTCGCCGGTACCATACACCCACCATATACCTTCCTCAAAACAGCCACCATACCTACCTATTATGGCATTTCCATAGCCATTCCGAGATATATTGCCATGCAACTTTCCACCATTCTGTTTCATTATGACACGTTCCATCATTGTCATATTGCTTTGCATGATCATGTAGTTGACATCGTATTTGTGGAAAAGACACCTTTCATAATTCTTTCATACTTGTCACTCTTGAGTCATTGCACATCCCGGTACACTGCCGGAGGCATTCATATAGAGTCATATTTTGTTCTAAGTATCGAGTTGTAAGTAAATAAAAGTGTGATGATCATCATTATTAGAGCATTGTACCATGTGAGGGAAGGATGATGGAAGCTATGATCCCCCCACAAGTCAGGATGAGTCTCCAGACTTTACAAAAAAATGAAAGAGGCCAAAGAAGGCCATTCAAAAAATGAGAGAAAAGAGAGAAGGGGCAATGTTACTATCCTTTTTCCACACTTGTGCTTCAAGTTAGCACCATGATCTTCATGATAGAGAGTCTCCTATGTTGTCACTTTAATATACTAGTGGGAATTTTTCATTATAGAACTTGGCTTGTATATTCCAATGATGGGATTCCTAAAACTTCCCTAGGTCTTCATGAACAAGCAAGTTGGATGCACACCCACTTAGTTTTCTTTTGAGCTTTCATAAACTTATAGCTCTAGTGCATTCGTTGCATGGCAATCCCTACTCACTCACACTGATATCTATTGATGGGCATCTCCATAGACCGTTGTTACGCCTAGTTGATGTGATACCATCTCCCTCCTTTTGTCTTCTCCACAACCACCATATTATATTCCACCTATAGTGCTATGTCCATGGCTCATGCTCATGTATTGCATGAAAGTTGAAAAGGTTTGAGAACATCAAAAGTATGAAAAATTTGCTTGGCTTGTCATCGGGCTTGTGCCTGATTTTAATATTTTGTGTGATGAAAATATGGAGCATAGCTAGACTATATGATTTTGTAGGGATATGCTTTCTTTGGCCATGTTATTTTGGGAAGACATAATTGCCTTGTTAGCATGCTTGAAGTATTATTGTTTTTATGTCAATATTAAACTTTTGTTTCGGATCTTAGGGATCTGAACATTCATGCCACCATAAAGAAAAATTACATGGATAAATATGTTAGGTAGCATTCCACATCAAAAATTCTGTTTTATCATTTACCTACTTGAGGACGAGCAGGAATTAAGCTTGGGGATGCTTGATACGTCTCCAATGAATCTATAATTTTTGATTGTTCCATGCTATTATATTACTTTCTTTGGATGTTTTATATGCATTAATATGCTATTTTATATTATTTTTGGGACTAACTTATAAACCTAGAGCCTAGTGCCAGTTTTATTTTTTCCTTGTTTTTGAGCTTTGTAGAAAAGGAATACCAAACGGAGTCCAAATGGCACCTTCACGATGATTTTTCTTGGACCAGAAGACACCCAGGAGACATGGAGTGCAAGTCAGAAGAGCCACGAGGCGGCCACAAGGGTGGAGGGCGTGCCCGGGAGGGTAGGGCCCGCCTCCTACCTTGTGGGCCCCTCGGTGACCCCCTGTCCTAGATCTTCCTCCTACATATTCACATATATTCTCAAGCCGCCAGAAGCATCCACAAAAACACTTTTCCACCGCCGCAACCTTCTAGTCCTGTGAGATCCCATCTAGGGGCTTTTTCCGGCATCCTGCCGGAGGGGGATTCGATCACGGAGGGCTTCTACATCAATTCTATTGCCCTTCCGATGAAGCGTGAGTAGTTTACCGCAGAGCTATGGGTCCATAGCTAGTAGCTAGATGGCTTCTTCTCTCTCTTTGATTCTCAATACCATGTTCTCCTCGATGTTCTTGGAGATCTATCCGATGTAATCTTCTTTTGCGGTGTGTTTGTCGAGATCCGATGAATTTTGGATTTATGATCAGCTTATATATGGATATTATTTGAATCTTCTCTGAATTCTTTTATGCATGATTTGATATCTTTGTAATTCTCTTCGAACTATCGGTTTAGTTTGGCCAACTAGATTGGTTTTTTTGCAATGGGAGAAGTGCTTAGCTTTGGCTTCAATCTTGCGGTGTCCTCTCCCAGTGACAGTAGGGACAGCGAGGCACGTATTGTATTGTTCCCATCGAGGATAAAGAGGATGGGTTTTACATCATATTGCTTGAGTTTATTCCTCTACATCATGTCATCTTACTTAAAGCGTTACCTTGTTCTTCATGAACTTAATACTCTAGATGCATGCAGGAGTCGATCGATGTGTGAAGTAATAGTAGTAGATGCAGGCAGGAGTCGGTCTACTTGACACGGACGTGATGCCTATATTTCATAATCATTGCCTTGGATATCATCATAACTTTGCGCTTTTCTATCAATTGCTTGACAGTAATTTGTTCACCCACCATATTGTTTGCTATCTTGAGAGAAACCTCTGGTGAAACTATGGCCGCCGGGTCTATTTTCCATCATATAAGTTTCTGATCTACTATTTTGTAATCTTTTACTTTCGGATCTATAAACCAAAAAACCCCAAAAATATTTACTTTATCTTTTGTTTAGTTTTATCTATCTCTATCAGATCTCACTTTTGGAAGTGATCGTGAAGGGATTGACAACCCCTTTATCACGTTGGGTGCAAGTGTTTGATTGTTTGTGCAGGTATTGGTGATTTATGCGTTGTCTCCTACTAGATTTATACCTTGGTTCTCTAACTGAGGGAAATACTTATCTCTACTTTGCTGCATCACCCTTTCATCTTCAAGGGAAAAAACAAAGCAAGCTCAAGAAGTAGCAGCTTCCCCTTTTTGTGATAAAATGGATGCTCTTATGAATATGCTTGCTAGTAAAAATGCTCATGTTGATCCTAATGATATCCCATTATCTACCACTACTGCAGGATGGTCCAAACGCGACAGTCGAATCAGAGACCCTTCGACGAAACTGTGTGCAATGCCATAATCACAAATGGTGGTGTAAAAAACCCATCAAAAAAGGTGCAAAATGTTTGCGATGACAGATGTATCAAACACGGTTCAGAATTTAGTTGCGTGTGCGATGCAGGGCATACGTTTCAGCTCAATGAACTATTTGTGATGAGGAGGCACAAAAGAAACAGGCAGCCATATGAAGGCGTGTGCGATATACAGCATACGGTTCACTGGGATGAACTATGTGTGATTAGGAAACACAATGGAAACGGTTCAACTGAACAAGATGTGTGTGATACGCGGCAAACATGTCCGCAATCTGAAATGTGTGCGAAGACCAATAATAACACAGACGATTGCTGCTAATAAGCCGTGTGAATTGCTCTGTCTACAGTAGAATAACATGTATATATATAGCTGAAATAAACATCCAATTACATAAGTGACTATACAGATCATTTACACACACCTCAATAAACAATTGCATGCATTCTAAAGTAGGAGAAACGATCATCTAGTCATCTACTTCTTGTGACGCTCCTGCCACTGCTATGTGGCTCGATCCCTCGTCTGGGTCAGGAAGAAGACAGTTCCTCATGTCAACGATCCGTCTGTACATCTCGTAGCTTGTGTACGCGTCCATGGCCGCGTACTTGACATGTTGTTCATCCAGTATCTTATGCCACACACTGTGCCAAGCGTTCTTGTCCTTATTGCTCTCTTGCTTCATCTTCGCATAGTAGGGGTCGATGATGGCCGAGGCGAGGTCAACCAGGGAGTTCAGTTTGCTTTTGTCGGTGCCCGTGACCTTACAGTGGTGCTAGATGTTGACAAGATTCGGGCATTTCAAGTCCGAAACCTTGAGCACTTTTAGATCGTTGGGGGTGTCCACCGTAGCGAAACTGTAGTGGAGCTCTTGATAAACCTGGAGAAACGCTCGCAAGGCCTTGTGGCAAGGTGGAACTGGTAGACGAGGACGTCATGTCGCATGCACAACTGGGCGACGACAACCTTCTGATCATGCCCGGCACGACCGATGGTGTACTCAAGGTCGAAGCCGACCACTCGGTACTTGTCCTCGGCAAGGAACTGGTCCATAGTTTGGATGGAGCTCTCCACCGAGAGCAGATCATTCATGTACACCACCAAGAGGGCCTTCCCCCTCACATGGGTGTCCACTACGTGATGCGTAGTGAACTGCCTGGCATTGTCGTCGTCGGCCGCTGGGAGCGCCATTGGAGCCACGGGGAGCGCCATTGGAACCGTTGGATGTCCTCTCTATATGTGTCCTCATGGGTGTGCTTATTGTGACATGTGAGTAAAAGGGGGCCTGGCGGCGTGGATTCTCGGCGCGTCCGCATGGCAGTTTTTGCAGCGGGTAAATGCATCATCGCGCCGCACCCGACGCAACCGCTTGCACACGGACATGCGTGATCATGCGCCAGCCCAAAACACTGGCAGCGCGCGTGGAGGGACGAGGGCAGAGCATCCGGATGGACGCTAGAGCAGAGCGCGCGCGTCGCGGGACGCGAGCAGAGTGCACCGTGGCTGCCTGAACCGAAGCAGCCACATGCATGGAGCAGTTGAACATGGAGCAAATGGTCGCCTACAAGCCGGCTGACAGTTGCATCACTGCGTAGAGAGCGGCCGTGTGGTACCTCCTCCGTCTAGTCTATAGTCTCCTTTATATTCCATGCCATATTTTGCCCTCAAATTTAACCAACAAAATGTTAATGCATGTTTTAAAAATTATATAATTGGAAACTATGTTCAAATACAAACCTTACCAAATTGTTTGTACGTGGTTCCACACGGGTCATCCAAAACAACTGTTTGCGTTGAAGGGATGCACAAATCCTGCGCTGCTCTCACTTTGCATACGGGTGTTCTATCTAAAACGTTTGCAATCAAGAGCTGCAGAAATCCTGCTCAACACATTTTCTCTTGGCTTCCTAGGGAAGCTGTCGGTTTGCATACGGGTGTTCTAACTAAAACGTTTGCGATGAGTGTTTTATATTTAAAAAGCGAATTAAACTGCGGCTTGGGCGCCATTAATGGAGAGGATGCGAGCAAGGCGGGCGGCAATGGAAGTCAAAGGTCTCACTTCCCAGTGAGCCTGCATAGCGTATAGCTCGCACGCTTCCCGATGAGCCTGCGCACTCAAGGACAGCTTGCACGCCTCTCGATCAGCCTGCACACTGGACGGCGCTCGCACGCCTCCCGTTCAGTCAAGGTCAAGTAGCTGTCCGCATGGCACCTCCTACAACCATTAAAACAAAGACACGTGGCGTCACATGAATGGTTAACAGAATTTTGGATTTACTAGAATATAAAAACCATGCATCTCAATGTTTTGCCGGCAATCAACGGTGCCCTGGTGTTTGAAATTCATTCCCATTTCTTGCATGGGACCTAAGCATGCACCAATGGACACATATTTTTTCAACCAATTTCTATGCACTGGAGCATGTGCATGTAGTTCAAATTTGAATTATGCACATAAATGCATTGAAAATTCGGTTAATGCATAAAAATGTTCAAACGAACCCCGAAAAATCAAAAAAATTCACACAACACTCCTGTTGTTCTATGTTGACACGAGAAAAAAATTTGAGAGCAATAAGAGGCAGTGGATATCGTTTCGTCCACAAAGGTGGGACGTTCCCTACCGAAAACCATCATGCTTGTTGTGAGAAACTCTGGTTTGTGAGAAGCATATACCCAAACCTGTCCCAAATGGGACAAAATTTGTACCACAACATGTTGATGCCGCTCCATGATAGCATGCCAAGTTTCATGAATTTCAGACGAGTTTTGGATTTACTAGAATTTAAAAACCATGCATCTCAATGTTTGCCGGCAATCAACGGTGCCCCGATGTTTGAAATTCATTCCCATTTCTTGCATGGGACCTAAGCATGCATCCAAGGACACATATTTGATTTTTCAACTAATTTATATGCACTGGAGCATGTGCATGTAGTTCAATTTGAATTATGCACATAAATGCATCGAAAACTAAGTTAATGCATAAAAATGTCCAAACGAACCCCTAAAAATCACAAAGATTCACACAACACTCCTGTTGTTCTATCTTGAGACGAGAATTTTTTTTGAAAGCAATAAGAGGCAATGGATATCGTTTCATCCACAAAGGTGGGACGTTCCCTACCGAAAACCATCATGCTTGTTGTGAGAAGCTCCGGTTTGTGAGAAGCATATACCCAAACCTGCCCCAAATGGGACAAAATTTGTACCATGGCATGTTAATGCCGCTCCATGATAGCATGCCAAGTTTCATGAATTTCAGGAAAGTTTTGGATTTACTAGAATTTAAAAACCATGCATCTCAATGTTTTGCCGGCAATCAACGGTGCCCCGGTGTTTGAAATTCATTCCCATTTCTTGCATGGGACCTAAGCATGCACCCAAGGACACATATTTGATTTTTCAACCAATTTACATGCAATGGAGCATGCGCATGTAGTTCAAATTTGAATTATGCACATAAATGCATTGAAAACTCAGTTAATGCATAAAAATGTCCAAACGAACCCTGAAAAATCACCAAAAAAATCACACAACACTCCTATTGTTCTATGTTGACACGAGAAAAAATTTGAAAGCAATAAAGAGGCGATGGATATCATTTCGTCCACAAAGGTGGGACGTTCCCTACCGAGAACCATCATGCTTGTTGTGAGAAGCTCTGGTTTGTGAGAAACATATACCCAAACCTGCCCCAAATGGGACAAAATTTGTAACACGGCATGTTGATGCCGCTCCATGATAGCATGCCAAGTTACACGAATTTCAGACGAGTTTTGGATTTACTAGAATTTAAAACCAGGCATCTCAATGTTTTGCTGGCAATCAACGGTGCCTCCGTGTTTCAAATTCATTCCCATTTCTTGCATGGGACCTAAGCATGCACCCAAGGACACAAATTTGATTTTTGAACCAATTTATATGCACTAGAGCATGTGCATGTAGTTCAAATTTTAATTATGCACATAAAATGCATTAAAAAGTCAGTTAATGCATAAAAATGTCCAAATGAACCCCGAAAAATCACAAAAAATCACACAACACTCCTATTGTTCTATGTTGACACGAGAAAAAATTTTGAAAGCAATAAGAGGCAATGGATATCATTTCGTCCACAAAGGTGGGACGTTCCCTACCGAAAACCATCATGCTTGTTGTGAGAAGCTCCGGTTTGTGAGAGGTATATACCTAAACCTGACCCAAATGGGGCAAAATTTGTAGAACGACATGTTGATGCCGCTCCATGATAGCATGCCAAGTTTCATGAATTTCAGACGAGTTTTGGATTTACTAGAGTTTAAAAACCATGCATCTCAATGTTTTGCCGGCAATCAACGGTGCCCCGGTGTTTGAAATTCATTCCCATTTCTTGCATGGGACCTAAGCATGCACCCAAGGACACAGATTTGATTTTTCAACCAATTTATATGCACTGGAGCATGTGCATGTAGTTCAAATTTGAATTATGCACATAAAATGCATTGAAAACTTAGTTAATGCATAAAAATGTCCAACCGAACCCCGAAAAATCCCAAAAAATCACACAACACTCCTGTTGTTCTATGTTGACACGAGAAAAAAATTGAAAGCAATAAGAGGCAATGGATATCGTTTCGTCCCCAAAGGTGGGACTTTACCTACCGAGAACCATCATGCTTGTTGTGAGAAGCTCCGGTTTGTGAGAAGCATATACCCAAACCTACCCCAAATGGAACAAAATTTGTACCACGGCATGTTGATGCCGCTCCATGATAGCATGCTAAGTTTCATGAATTTTAGATGAGTTTTGGATTTACTAGAATTTAAAAACTAGGCATCTCAATGTTTTGACGGCAATCAACGGTGTCTTGGTGTTTGAAATTAATTACCATTTCTTGCATGGGACCTAAGCATGCACCCAAGATAACAGATTTGATTTTTCAACCAATTTATATGCACTCGAGCATGTGCATGTAGTTCAAATTTGAATTGTTCACCTGAAATGGCTAGAAAACCAATTTAATGTATAAAATGTTCAAACGAACCCTGAATAATTCCAAAAAATTTACGACACACATATAGTTGCATGTTCACTCCAGATAAAAGGTCTAGCAATTGAAACACCGTCCATTGCCGCTGTGACCCCATAATGTAATTGAAATCAAGATGAAAAATCAAGTAGATCGCACAAAGTTTATTATCACCAATCGAGTGAGATGTAGTACAAAATATCTTGGAGCACCGTCGGTGTATAGTACTCCTATGGCTTACGCGAGATGGTGCGTCGGCTACAGTCCACAGCCAGTGTCTCAAGCACACTAGCTCGATCCCCATATATCATTTCACTGTTCAATCGTCGCCGGTGAAAGATGGGCACGTGGACCCGCGTCATGAGGGAAACTTCGGTGGCCGCCATGCGCGTGCTAACAAGGTGCATGAGCGCGACCGCAATTTGCGACCGGGCGGCAAAGGCAGCCCAAACAGCCGATGTTGCTTCTCGGGTGGCGGCAGCAACATCTACCTCGGGGATAGCAACTGGCGAGAGCGGCACAGCAGCTGTCCGTTCTGCAGCGGCGGCCTTAGCCCTGATGGAGGCCGCCCACGACCATGTTGAGGCGCCCACGCTCAGCTCCTGGCGGTCACCACACAAATCGAACGAAGCTTCTCCGACAATGGTCAACAACCCATGGCCGAAGAGCTGGCAATAGCCGAGAGCGTTCGAGCAGCCGCATGTTCCTTCGCCGCATACCTTGCGACGACGGAGCCCGTCCAAGCCCAGATCGCGTCCGCCCACGCCCAGCTCGTGGCAGCCTTTTCAAAAGAGATGGCGGACGCAGATGGCGAGATTCTTGCCGAGTATGGTGCGATGGATGCCATGGAGCCCCTTCCCCAGGAGACCGTCGGGCGCGAGCTGGACATGGAGGCGACGGCGGAGATCGACGAGCACCAGCCATAGTAGTACTCTATGTTTTGTTTAATTAAGAGCACCGGTCTTTAATTTGTTAGAGTAATGTTTAGGTCAGCTAGCTCTGTTTAATTGCTGAACTTGCTCGATTCAGAAGTGTGGGTGTGCTGTAGTCTCCTTTGTGTACCCAAATTATGCAATGACGTGGATGACCACTGTAACCATGAAAATTCGAACCAAAACTTTTGATGTTCAAACTCATCACACACAGGTTAAGCTATCTGAATCGTTTGTGATGTCCACATATCGTACACAGTTCTGAATAAGGGACCTTGTCCGATGACACTTTGCGCGCAAGTTTTTCGGTTGAAGCGATTCCAAATTTTT
Organism: Triticum urartu; assembly: GCF_056163025.1. Taxonomy (NCBI): domain Eukaryota; kingdom Viridiplantae; phylum Streptophyta; class Magnoliopsida; order Poales; family Poaceae; genus Triticum; species Triticum urartu. Next base: position 231,502,142 of record NC_141873.1, read on the forward strand.
GGTTTCCACGGAAATATCTACCTCCCCGCCCCTCCCCCTTACCAAAAGCCACATTTCCCCTCTTTCCGCCTTCCTTTCCAAGTTGAAACCTTCACTCCTTGCTTGCAGCGCCGCCGCCTCCTCGCCGGCTACCCTCCTTCACGCTGCTCGGCCTCCTCTATCCAGGCAAGTAATCCACACCCGACCCCCATCCAGCTTCTCCTTCCACATCCCACATGCCCCGACCGCGGGCGTGAGCATGACACCTTGCACCCAAATCACCGACCCCTCCACCAAATAAGCGCCGGCCTAAGCCATGGTGCACGCAGTATAGCCATGACCTCAAGGAGCATTTGGCAGCAGAGAAGCAAATCGCGGCCGCACGCGCGGATGAAGTCGCGATGGCTGCCATTCGTGCCGACCCCCAGATCTTGGAGGAGCACCTTGCCAATTGCTAGCTACGCAGGTTAAGCATGCTCGGTTTACCCGTTGCGTGTGCTGCTCCTGTCTTTCCTTCACAAAATCTAGTGAATTGTGCTATCTAATTTCACCATGCAATCTATTGCTCTAGTGTATATGTTCTATATGTCGTGCAGTGTGGTGCTCACTTATTAACTGTTTTGTTAATTAGTTGTCGTCTTCAGTTAACTGTTTGGTTCAATTCTACAAATGTGATGTTCAATTCTTCAGGCTGCAATTTTGTATTGTCTTCCATGTGAGAAATAAATCGAATTTATCTTTACAAAATTGTGGGTGCTTTCTGTTATTGTATACCATGTGAGGAATAAATTGAATTTGGCTGTAGTAAATACATGAGAAACAAATACAATTGCTACAATTGGCTGTAGTAAACTGTTTGGTTAACTCTCTGATCTTCTATTAGGAGTATGTTATATTGTGCAATGTGGTGCTCAGTTAATGTTTGGTTCATTTGTTGTGGTGTTTAGTTAACTGCTTGGTTCAATGTTATATTGTGCAATGTGGTGCTCAGTTAATGTTTGGTTCATTTGTTGTGGTGTTTAGTTAATTGCTTGGTTCAATTCTTCAATGCGATGTCCAATTGTCGTGGGTAGAATTTTGTATTGTTGTGCATGTGAGGAATAAATCGAATTTGGCTGCACTTAATACATGAGAAACACATACAAGTGCTATATTTCCTAGTTCTTAATCATGCTTGGTTTGGGTAAATGGGTTTTCCGTGTGGCTTCAATAATCTGATGAATCTGCAATGTGCTTATTTTTCATCAACATATTTTACTGATAGCATGTGAACCCTTACTTAACCTGATGACTAACTACCTTATATGTGTTGCAATTAAACAATGGGAAGCACTGAGGTTTATGATCGAGGTTAGCACGTGCATGGTCCGTTGTCTAATAGAACATTATTGTGCCATTGCAGGAACCATTCTAATATTTTGGTTTTACAATTTGGTCTCACACATGTAGGTCCTACTGTCAGAGGTTTTGACCCACTGTTCGACCCTTTTTGCATATGGGGAAATGAGTTGTCCATGAATATCAATCAAATCAAGAAACTCAAAAAGATTGTTAGGATAAAGAAATTAGCGACAAAAAACAACAAGATCTTTGTCTGCACAATGAAGAAGACATCAGTTCACTACAAGATGGTACTAACTATTATACCTTGCTTTTTTATTCCTTTGCCCCATTTCCAATATAGAGAAGATATTTATGCACATCCTTGTTTTCAGGCCTTTCCAAAGCTGTTTACTGATGATTACCTCTCAAACCACCTCTATGGTCAGGAGGCGAGGAAGGTTTTCATACAACACCCACGGTTCAATATTGAAGTGTTCTTGAAGAGGTCGATGGATGGACGGTCAATCATCCACAGGCACTGGCCTAAAGTTGCAAAGACCTTCAACATGAATGAAGGCTCAATATTCGCCTTCCGCTTCAGCAGTTTTCCAGATGAGATGCATCTGTCTATATACCGTCTATGATGCTAATTTCGAAAGGTTCTACATGTTGCATGTGGAATTTGCTGCTGGTGCAGTTGTGTAATGGGGTAGCTGAGTGCTAAAGCTATATCATGTTGTACTATGATGTATTTCAATTATGAAATTTTGCTTCCTTAATATGGAAATGAAATATATTGTGTGCCTAATATGAATGTCAATTAGATTAATAAATGGATTATTAATAATAGGGAAATTAGCCTGCTAATTAGGTTTTGATATTGCAAACGGTTGTTGAAAAAATACCGTGGGCGATGACCTCAGGAAACGCACACAGTTTCTAGGAATACACCGTGTTGGATCAATGAACAATCACACACGACTTTCTCTTGAAAATTGTTTGCGTTAGGCCACCTTGCGCAAACGTTTACCACATAAAAACTGTGTGTCATGGACAACCTTTGCCACACAGTTTCTTCTACGGACCGTGTGTGCTACATTCAATAACGCAAACAATTTAATGGGAAAAATTGTGTGCGATGTACCTGTGAACGGAAACGTTTTCTTTGGAGCGACTGTGTGGGATGTGCATATGAACAAAAACGTTTAGCGGGGACTGACTGTGTGGGATGTACTTGCGATCGGAAACAATTTCGCCGTATAATTGTATTTTTAGCTCTACTGTACGTATTTCCGTATTTGAGTGCTCGCCGGTCACACATGACCTCAGTTTGCCGAACGTGTGTGCCAGGAGGGCATATTGTGACGCCCCGAGACCGTTGCACCAGGTGTCTTCGAGTTTTTCACTGTCTTTGCCATGTCATTAGCTTGCGTGTTGCATTTTGCCATGTCATCATGTGCATTGCATCATCATGTTTTTCAAAACTTGCATCCGTCCGGTTTTCCCCAGTTCTTTCCGTTGTCCGTTCTGAGCCAAGACACACTTGCACGCGCCCGCGGCACGTCCGAAATATTATTTTGTAATTGGCCGGAAAATGTTCTCGGAATGGGTTGAAAGTTGGCGTGCGGTGTTGTTATGTTGTAAGTAGACCGGCCACCAAGTTTCATCGCATTCGGAGCTCGTTTGATAGGCCAACCACTAAAATATAGCAGCAATAGTAGCCGGTCTTTTCGTCGGACGTTTTTGGTCTCCGAAAACCGTGCCGGGCTGCATCTCTCCCCTCTCCTCTCAGCCTAACCCTCCTACACAGCCCACAGACCCCACCTAGCCCCCCTCCGACCGGAGCCGTCTGATCGCGATCCGAGGGTCCAAAGATGGACTAGAACCCCCCTCTCCTTGCCCATTCCTATAAATGGATACTCCATCCTCCAATTTTTGGAAACTCTAGCCATCACGCCTCGTTTTCCGCACCCCTCCACAGTGCCACCGCCAATTGGCGCCTCCTCCTCCATCTCCCAGCCGCCGTAGCCCGCGAAGCCCATCTGGGGCCCGCCCGGGCCCGTGCGCTGCCGCTTCGCTGCAGTGCTCGCAGCTCTGTGCCCGAAGCCACGGGAGGAGGCCGAGCTCCTCCCTCCGTCCAGCCCCGCACCAGCCGGCAGGCAACCGGAGTCGCCCGACGGCCCCGGATTCAGCAGGCCAGACCCGCCTCTCTCTCCTTCCCCTCCATCCTCCCTCTCCCTCACCTCACTCTCTGTCTCCTACGCAGGAGCAAGGAGATCTTCTGCCGCCACCGCCATGGACGTCCTTGAGCTCCACCGTGTCGAATCCGCCTCCCACCGCCAGTAACCGGATCCCCTCACCAGATCTAACGTGGATCTGACCGTCCTCGTCCTTCGAGAACCCCACCGCTGACTGCTCGTCGGAGATCTTCTGCCGCCGCCGCGGTTGCCCTCTGCGATCCCGCACCTGCCCGCTGACCCATCGCGTGGGAGAGCAACGACCGCGCCCTGGGCCCCTCTTCGCTCGCCGTCCAGCCCGCTCCAGCGCCCCGCTTGGGCCTCCTGTTGAGCCGGCCTGCTCTACCGCGCCCCTGGCCCGTCTCCACCGACCTGGGCTGAGCCCAGCTAGGTGAGCAGCGAGCCGCCCAGCAGGCTATCTCAGATTCGGCCTGGGACACGTTTTTTTCCACAGAACATTTTTTCTATTAATCCTGAGACTGCAGTTTTACAGAAAAATCCTCCTAGTTCATGCATAATATAACTCACAAATGGTGCATCGGATTAAAATGTTTTATATATGAAAAATGCTTAGAATTATGTGTAGATTGATAACTTGCCACTTTCATGCATGGTAAAGATGTTTAAAATGATGTTTGCTTATATATTTGCCTAATGCCATGTTAAAATGCTTTATTTCATAACTTAATAACCGTAGCTCCAAACTTAACAAACTTTATATGTAAATGGGGTAGAAAAATGCCTATTTTAACATGGTGCATTCATCTTGCATGTTTAAAAACTCTAAAATATGGTTTAGGGCAGAACAGTACCAAATCCATAAATATGCACATGAGGTTTTTCCAGAATTGTTGTTTGTTGTTTCCGGCCTCATTTAAACTTGCCTAGTTAATTAGTTTTATTATGCTTCACCCCTTTCCATGCTAACCAACATTTAATATTTTTGGGTACCTAAACGAGAGTGAACTAAATAAGTCATGTGGTGTTGCGTCAATATGCAACTCGTTGCATATTGAGCTCCACTTAATTTGTAGTATTGCTTGTGCACTTTGCCATGCCATGCCATGCTTCATTAAACCAAACATGCATCATCCTTGGTTGTTCATCATGCCATGCTTATGTGATGGTTGTTTACTATGTTGTTTGCTTCTTTCCGTGTTGCTTCTTCGGGTTAGTTCCGATAACGTCGGGTTTGTGAGGATCCGTTCGACTTCGTCTGTTTGTCTTCTTCATGGACTCGTTCTTCTTCCTTGCGGGATCTCAGGCAAGATGACCATACCCTCGAAATCACTTATATCTTTGCTTGCTAGTTGCTCGCTCTATTGATATGCCGCGATACCTACCACATGCTATATCATGCCTCCCATTTTTCCATGTCAGCATCTAACCCACCTTTCCTAGCAAATCGTTGTTTGGCTATGTTACCGCTTTTGCTCAGCCCCTCTTATAGCGTTGCTAGTTGCAGGTTAAGCTGAAGTTTGTTCCATGTTGGAACATGGATATGTTGGGATATCACAATATCTTTTATGTTAATTAATGCATCAATATACTTGGTAAAGGGTGGAAGGCTTGGCCTTATGCCTAGTGTTTTGTTCCACTCTTGCCACCCTAGTTTCCATCATACCGGTGTTATGTTCCTTGATTTTGTGTTCCTTACACGGTTGGGTGTTATGGGAACCCCTTGACAGTTTGCTTTGAATAAAACTCCTCCAGCAAGGACCAACCTTGGTTTTACATTTGCCTAACGACCTATTACCCTTCCCTTGGGTCGGCCAACCCGAGGGTCATCTTTATTTTACCCCCCGGGCCAGTGCTTCTCTAAGTGTTGGTCCGAACCGAGTAGACTGCGGGGCCACCTTGGGGAAACTTGAGGTTTGGTTTTACTCGTAGGATGTTTCATCCGGTGTTTCCCTGAGAATGAGATATGTGCAGCTCCTATCGGGATTGTCGGCACATTGGGCGGCTTTGCTGGTCTTGTTTTACCATTGTCGAAATGTCTTGTAACTAGGATTCTGAGACTGATCGGGTCTTCCCGGGAGAAGGAATATCCTTCGTTGAGCGTGAGAGCTTGTGATGGGCTAAGTTGGGACACCCCTGCAGAGTTTGAACTTTCGAAAGGCATGCCCGCGGTTATGGGCAGATGGGAATTTGTTAATGTCCGATCATAGAGAACTTGACACTTAACTTAATTCAAATGCATCAACCGCGTGTGTAGCCGTGATGGTCTCTTTCCGTCGGAGTCCGGGAAGTGAACACGGTTCTTGTGTTATGCTTCAACGTATGTAGCTTTGAGGATCACTTCTTGATCATTTCTAGCATTTCGACCGCTGCGTTGCTTCTCTTCTCGCTCTTATTTGCGTATGTTAGCCACCATATATTCTTAGTGCTTGCTGCAGCTCCACCTCACTACCCCTTTCCTACCCATAAGCTTAAATAGTCTTCATCTCGCGGGTGTGAGGTTGCTGAGTCCTCGTGACTCACAGATACTCCCAAACAGTTGCAGGTGCCGATGATACCAGTGCAGATGACGCAAGTGAGCTTAAGTGGGAGCTTGATGAAGATCGTGTTCATTGTGTTGTTTCGTTTCCTGTTGATCAGTAGTGGAGCCCAGTTGGGACGATCGGGGATCTAGCATTTGGGGTTGTCTTCTTTTATTTTGGTTCCGTAGTCGGACCTTGATTGTATTCTAGATGATGTATGTTTAACTTGTATTTGTGTGAAGTGGAGATTGTAAGCTAACTCCTTATCCCTTTCTATTTAATACATGGGGTTGTGTAAAGATTACCCCTCTTGCGACAAACCTACCATGCGGCTATGCCTCTAAGTCGTGCCCCGACATGTGGGAGATGTAGCCGCATTGTGGGCGTTACAAGTTGGTATCAGAGCCTTCCCCGACTTAGGAGCCCCCTGCTTTATCGAATCGCTGACGTTGTTGAGTCTGGAACAAAATGTTTTGAGTCTTAGGATTATATATATCGGAGAGTAGGATTCTTTTTACTCCTCAGTCCCTTCGTCACTCTGGTGAGGCCTCCTGACGTAGAGTTTTGACTCTTCTCTCCTCAAGTTTCATGAATTTTTTTAGGATCACGCGGGTATCTTGGAATCATTCTGATATTCTTGTGACGAGAACATTGTTCTTGGTGCCTCCTGACATTTAGGGGTTGTGGCAGTGTCCCATGGAGTTGAGCTCTGAGGTGTTGTCGTCACAATTTTATCGTTGTAGTTTTGGAATACCTGAGTTCGTCGACATCGAAAATCTCTTTTATGCAGTTGTTGGTGAGATAACCTCGATGCCTCCTAGTACTGGGGCGGGAGTTCGGGAGTATTGCCATAAATCATATAACAGATGCTTTTTGAAGGTTGGGGTACATGATTTCCGAAGGTTTCTTGGTTATGTGTTGAAGGATGTATACAGCAGGATGTAGGATTTGTTAGTTTTGGGTGAGATATTATGCTTCCCCTGTATCCCCAACACCTGATTGCATAACCAGAAAGTTTCGGGAGCTTATAAGTGGGAATTCAAGTATATCGTATGATATCTTTCCAACAGACACATGATACGATATGGGATCCATCGTATGTTTGTTTCCGGCTTATTCTGCAAGCCAATCTTTGTTTTGTTTTTGAGTTGTGGTATTCGAGTTGCTTCGAAGTCAAATGTTGATTCCATACCTTATTCTAAGCGGTGTTCTCATATTTCTATGTGGATGCAAATCTTTCTTGATCTTCGAGCTTGCCATCTCAATTTCTTCGCAACCGGCGTGTTTCTCTTCAAGTGGATCAGATCATGTCAACATCTGCAAGATCAACTCTAAGTTTTCTCGATGGTATCCATTCCATCTGCCGAAGTTGCCTTTGTTTTCCCGCCCTCCCACCCTTTTTCTTTTTCTTCGAGGACTAATATTTCTTAATCAAGCATCCATCTTATTGTTGCGAAGTCTCTCCATTATTTTCCGTCAATATTCTTATCCGGTGATTCTCAGGAAGATACTAACGGAGCTTCAAGTTTTTCATTCTTCATTCTTTTTTTCTTCGGTGGATTAAAGTCAAGCTTTGTTGATCATATCCTTTCCTCGTTTCAAATGTCTTCTCTTGCCGGTGCACCTCTTAATCTTAAACTTCTTGCTATTCATTTGTTTTGGAGTGCTGAAGATATCTCAGGAGATTCGTGTTTCCATTCTTAATCCATTCAAGCTATTTCGAGATTTTTATCTCATTCAAGTCATTTAATTCAACTAGTGCAATATCTTTCTAGTAATCGTTCAACGGTGTTTCTTTTGAGTGGGCCCTAACCAACAGGACTTTTCCCAGGATCTTACATGACTCTTCTAATTTTTCCGGAGTTACTCTCAAATTCTTTTCCAAGTTTGACGTGAGAATGAGTTATCATCAGTCAAATGCCTTCTCCAAGATCTTTCACATTCTTTTCGACATTGGTTCAACCTTTCCATTCTTCATTCCAGAGTGTCTCATCAATTGTCATGGTGGTTCTCATCATCATTCTCAACATTTGAAGAACGAAGAAGAGTTTCTCTTAAATCTCGCTCCATTCTCTTCAAGATTCATGGTTCAAGCTTGGCCATCCTCTCATAATTGTTTTCGATTGTGAGAATTCTTTTCACCCATCCGGAGCATTTCAGGAGTTGTTTTCATTTTTCTTGCTCATCCAAAGGCCATCATTTTATAAGAATTATTCATTCTCAGCTTGCAGCTCTCGTTCTCCAATCTTACCGGTGCATCGTTCAAGTATTCTCTAGTCCGCTCGTGATATCTTTGTTCTCATGGATTTAAATTCACTCAAGTATCTTCGTCTCATTTTCTAATGCTTTCCGGCGATTTGTTCCTTTGCTATTTTCAATTCTTACGACGGTTCGTTCAAGAATTCTCTTCCATTGTTTTTGTATCAATTCATTCGTTCTTTCCAATCCACCGGGTGGTTCGTTGAAGACCTTCCCAAGCTTGTGCTATATCTCTCTTAATCCTTTCAACGAGAATGAGTAGTATGCCAAATCCATCGTGTGTCATCAATTTAATTGATGAAGGATAAACATAATGTAATTCTTATTCTTGTTTCATCAAGTAAAATTTAATTCCTTATTTCGGAGGTTTATCAAATTCTCGGTTTCAATTGTTCATCTTTCTTTTCCCGGAGTTCCAAGATCTCTCAAGTATATCACCATGAAGATTCATCTAAATCATTGCAAGGATTCACCTTGTGTTTTCAACTTCTCTTTCTTTATATCATCCTTTTATCATCGGAGTCCTTCATGGAGGCTCTACATGGTGGTTCGTCAAGGATTCCTTTCATTCTTCAATTGTCCTCAAGGTTTCTCTCGAAGTTAAGATCTGCCAAGCTGTACTCTGAAATAAACATGTTTTTCAACACATGTCTTGTTTTGAGGAGTTCAAGTATTCTTCATCTTGCATTCCGAAGTGCAATTCTTTCTACCTTATCTTTTGAGATGGTGTTATGTCACGCTTGACAATTTCCCTTCGTGTGTCATGATTCAACAGTTGTCAAGAATGAGATAGTTAAACCCATCAATTTCTTCGAGCATGAGCTCTTCTCAATCCATCAATCTCCTCATTGGAGTTATCTTGAGTTATACTTCACCTAAAGCCTATCTTAAGGATGGTTGTGATTGTGGTGCTTATTAATGATCCAATCTTCTCCTTCCTATCTCGGTGAAGAGACTTTCATCTCTTCATTGTTCTCAAGCAAGCAATTGATTCCGTTAGTAGCAGTATTTCACCTCAGTTTTGAGATGTTTTCCATAAGCCCACTACAAGCGTTTTCGTTTTATTGTTGGTTTTCCAACAACTCCGTTTTAACCTTCTTCGAAGGGTGCTTTCCAAGCTCAATTGTGGAAGAAGCTGGCATTTTCTTCTCCATTCTGTTATTCCAATGATCTATCTTCTATTTTTTCTTCTAGAGGCTTTGTGATGTTGCTCTCTTCACTCATAATCTTGAATTGTGAGGACCATTTTCTTTTCTCGCTTGTCCATTTAACCAGAGTGCCGTGCCCTCTTTTCAAGTTCTTCCCATTCTGTCAAGTTTTACCTCCCTTCTCAACCGGAGTGCTGTCTGAAATCTTTCTTACCCATTGTGCCATTTTTTCAATAGTTCCGGAAGCATTGCGTTGTTGATTTCATCAAGTATCATCCAATCTTTCCAAGTTCATGTTCAATTCCTTCCATTTATAATCGCAGTGCTGTCCAAATTATATCATTCTTATTCCTTCTCTATCTTGTTTTAACCGAAGTGTTGTCACAATTGATCTTTATCGTTCCTTGTACATCTCGTTTCAACCGGAGCGCTTGCATGTACTTCTTGTCCATTGCAACCTTTTTCTTATGTCTTTCAACCTACAAGGTCCTATTAATGTTCCTTGTTCCTCTTGTCTAACGGAGTGTTTGAAACTTTGTTCTTCTTCGTTGCATTCTTTCTTCCAATTTGTTCAACCTCGCAAGATTCTTTGGTTTCACTCATTTGTCAAGGATGCAACTTAGTTTTACCTCTTCTCTTCCTCTTCCATTTCCCTCCGGTGCCATCCTAGATCTCGGGACGAGATCCTCTTGTAGTGGTGGAGTGTTGTGACGCCCCGAGACCGTTGCGCCAGGTGTCTTCGAGTTTTTCGCTGTCTTTGCCATGTCATTTGCTTGCGTGTTGCATTTTGCCATGTCATCATGTGCATTGCATCATCATGTTTTTCAAAACTTGCATCCGTCCGGTTTTCCCCAGTTCTTTCCGTTGTCCATTCTGAGCCAAGACACACTTGCACGCGCCCGCGGCACGTCCGAAATATTATTTTACAAGTGGCCGGAAAATGTTCTCAGAATGGGTTGAAAGTTGGCATGCGGTGTAGTTACGTTGTCAGTAGCCCGCTTGCCAAGTTTCATCGCATTCGGAGCTCGTTTGATAGCCCAACCGTTAAAATATAGCGGCAATAGTAGCCGGTCTTTTCGTCGCACGTTTTCGGTCTCCGGAAACCATGCCGGGCTGCATCTCTCCCCTCTCCTCTCAGCCTAACCCTCCTACACAGCCCACAGACCCCACCTAGTCCCCCCTCCGTCCGGAGCCATCCGATCGCGATCCGAGTGTCCGAAAACGGACTAAAACCCCCCTCTCCTTGCCCATTCCTATAAATGGATACTCCGTCCTCCAATTTTTGGAACCCTAGCCATCACCCCTCGTTTTCCGCACCCCTCCACAGTGCCGCCGCCACTTGGTGCCTCCTCCTCCACCTCCCAGCCGCAGCAGCCCGCGAAGCCCATCCGGGGCCCGCCCGGGCCCATGCGCCGCCGCTTCACTGCAGTGCTCGCAGCACTATGCCCGCAACCACGAGAGGAGGCCGAGATCCTCTCTCCGTCCAGCCCCGCACCGGCCGGCGGGCCACCAGAGTCGCCCGACGGCGCCGGATCCAGCAGGCCAGACCCGCCTCTCTCTCCTTCCCCTCCGTCCTCCCTCTCCCTCGGCTCACTATCTGTCTCCTGCGCAGGAGAAAGGAGATCTTCTGCCCCTGCCGCCATGGACATTCTCGAGCTCCACCGCATCGAATCCGCCTACCACCGCCGGGAACCGGTTCACCTGACCAGATCTGACGTGGATCCGCCCGTCCTCGTCCTTCACGAACCCCACCGCTGACTGCTCGCCGGAGATCTTATGCCGCCGCCGCGGTTGCCCTCTGCGATCCCGCACCTACCCGCTAACCCATCGCGTGGGAGAGCGACGACCGCGCCCTCAGCCCCTCTCCGCTCGCCGTCCAGCCCGCTCCAGCGCCCCGCTTGGGCCTCCTGTTGAGCCGGCTTGCTCTACCGCGCCCCCTGGGCCGCCTCCACCGACCTGGGCTGAGCCCAGCTAGGTGAGCAGCGAGCCGCCCGGCGGGCTGTCTCAGATTCGACATGGGACATGTTTTTTTCCATAGAACGTTTTTTCAATTAATCCCGAGACTACAGTTTTATAGAAAAGTCCTCCTAGTTCATGCATAATATAACTCACAAATGGTGCATCGGATTAAAATGTTTTACATATGAAAAATGCTTAGAATTATGTGTAGATTAATAATATGCCACTTTCATGCATTTTAAAGATGTTTAAAATGATGTTTGCTTATATATTTGCCTAATGCCATGTTAAAATGCTTTATTTCATAACTTAATAACCGTAGCTCCAAACTTGACAAACTTTATATGTAAATGGAGTAGAAAAATGCCTAGTTTAACATGGTGCATTCATCTTGCATGTTTAGAAACTCTAAAATATGGTTTAGGTCAGAACAGTACCCAATCCATAAATATGCACATGAGGTTTTTCCGGAATTGTTGTTTGTTGTTTCCGGCCTCATTTAAACTTGCCTAGTTAATTAGTTTTGTTATGCTTCACTCCTTGCCATGCTAACCAACATTTAATATTGTTGGGTACCTAAACGAGAGTGAACTAAATAAGTCATGTGGTGTTGCGTGAATATGCAACTCGTTGCATATTGAGCTCCACTTAATTTGTAGTATTGCTTGTGCACTTTGCCATGCCATGCCATGCTTCATTAAACTGGACATGCATCATCCTTGGTTGTGCATCATGCCATGCTTATGTGATGGTTGTTTACTATGTTGTTTGCTTCTTTCCGGTGTTGCTTCTTCGGGTTAGTTCCGATAACGTCACGTTAGTGAGGATCCGTTCGACTTCGTCCGTTTGTCTTCTTCATGGACTCGTTCTTCTTCCTTGCGGGATCTCAGGCAAGATGACCATACCCTCGAAATCACTTCTGTCTTTGCTTGCTAGTTGCTTGCTCTATTGCTATGCCACGATACCTACCACTTGCTATATCATGCCTCCCATTTTGCCATGTCAGCATCTAACCCACCTTTCCTAGCAAATCGTTGTTTGGCTATGTTACCGCTTTTGCTCAGCCCCTCTTATAGCGTTGCTAGTTGAAGGTTAAGCTGAAGTTTGTTCCATGTTGGAACATGGATATGTTGGGATATCACAATATATTTTATGTTAATTAATTCATCTATATACTTGGCAAAGGGTGGAAGGCTTGGCCTTATGCCTGGTGTTTTGTTCCACTCTTGCTGCCCAAGTTTCCATCATACCGGTGTTATGTTCCTTGATTTTGCGTTCCTTACGCGGTTGGGTGTTATGGGAACCACTTGACAGTTTGCTTTGAATAAAACTCCTCCAGCAAAGCCCAACCTTGGTTTTAAATTTTCTTAACAACCTATTACCCTTCCCTTGGGTCAGCCAACCCGAGGGTCATCTTTATTTTAACCCCCCTGGGCCAGTGCTTCTCTAAGTGTTGGTCCGAACCGAGTAGACTGCGGGGCCACCTCTGGGAAACTTGAGGTTTGGTTTTACTCGTAGGATGTCTCATGCGGTGTTGCCCTGAGAACGAGATATGTGCAGCTCCTATCGGGATTGTCGGCACATCGGGCGGCTTTGCTGGTCTTGTTTTACCATTGTCGAAATGTCTTGTAACCGGGATTCCGAGACTGATTGGGTCTTCCCGGGAGAAGGAATATCCTTCGTTGACCATGAGAGCTTGTGATGGGCTAAGTTGGGACAACCCTGTAGGGTTTGAACTATCTTAAGCCGTGCCCGCGGTTATGGGCAGATGGGAATTTTTTAATGTCCGGTTTTAGAGAACTTGACACTTAACTTAATTAAAATGCATCAACCGCGTGTGTAGCCGTGATGGTCTCTTTCCGGCGGAGTCCGGGAAGTGAAAACGGTTCTTGTGTTATATGTAGCTTTCAGGATCACTTCTTGATCATTTCTAGCTTCTCAACCGCTGCGTTGCTTCTCTTCTCGCTCTTATTTGCGTATGTTAGCCACCATATATGCTTAGTGCTTGCTGCAGCTCCACCTCACTACCCCTTTCCTACCCATAAGCCTAAATAGTTTTGATCTCGCGGGTGTGAGATTGCCGAGTCCTTGTGACTCACAGATACTTCCAAATAGTTGCAGGTGCCGATGATACCAGTGCAGATGACGCAACTGAGCTCAAGTGGGAGCTCGATAAAGATCGTGTTCGTTGTCTTGTTTCGTTTCCTGTTGCTCAGTAGTGGAGCCCAGTTGGGACGATCGGGGATCTAGCATTTGGGGTTGTCTTGTTTTATTTTGGTTCCGTAGTCGGACCTTGATTGTATTCTGGATGATGTATGTTTAACTTGTATTTGTGTGAAGTGGCGATTGTAAGCGAACTCTTTATCCGTTTCTATTCAGTACATGGGGTTGTGTGAAGATTACCCCTCTTGCGACAAACCTACCATGCGGCTATGCCTCTAAGTCGTGCCCCGACACATGGGAGCTGTAGCCGCATTGTGGGCATTACAAGTTGGTATCAGAGCCTTCCCCGACTTAGGAGCCCCCTGCTTGATCGAATCGCTAACGTTGTTGAGCCGGCCTGCTCTACCGCGCCCCCCCTGGGCCGCCTCCACCAACCTGGGCTGAGCCCAGCTAGGTGAGCAGTGAGCCGCCCAGCGGGCTATCTCAGATTCGGCCCGGGACATGTTTTTTTTCCGCAGAACATTTTTTCTATTAATCCCGAGACTGCAGTTTTACAGAAAAGTCCTCCTAGTTCATGCATAATATAACTCACAAATGGTGCATCGGATTAAAATGTTTTATATACGAAAAATTCTTAGAATTACGTGTAGATTAATAATATGCCACTTTCATGCATGTCAAAGATGTTTAAAATGATGTTTGCTTATATATTTTCCTAATGCCATGTTAAAATGCTTTATTTCATAACTTAATAACCGTAGCTCCAAACTTAACAAACTTTATATGTAAATGGGGTAGAAAAATGCCTAGTTGAACATGGTGCATTCATCTTGCATGTTTAAACAATCTAAAATATGGTTTAGGGTAGAACAGTACCAAATCTATAAATATGCACATGAGGTTTTTCCGGAATTGTTGTTTGTTGTATCCAGCCTCATTTAAACTTGCCTAGTTAAGTAGTTTTATTATGCTTGAACTAGGAGGACTTTTCTGTAAGCCGTGCCCGCGGTTATGGGCAGATGGGAATTTTTTAATGTCCGGTTTTAGAGAACTTGACACTTAACTTAATTAAAATGCATCAACCGCGTGTGTAGCCGTGATGGTCTCTTTCCGGAAGAGTCTGGGAAGTGAAAACGGTTCTTGTGTTATGCTTGAACGTATGTAGCTTTCATGATAACTTCTTGATCATTTCTAGCTTCTCGATCGCTGCGTTGCTTCTCTTCTCGCTCTTATTTGCGTATGTTAGCCACCATATATGCTTAGTGCTTGCTGCAGCTCCACCTCACTACCCCTTTCCTACCCATAAGCCTAAATAGTCTTGATCTCGCAGGTGTGAGATTGCTGAGTCCTCGTGACTCACAGATACTTCCAAACAGTTGTGTAATGGAGGGAGGGAAAACAAAGGCAACTTCGGCAGATGGAATGGATACCATCGAGAAAACTTAGAGTTGATCTTGTGGATGTTGACATGATCTGATCCACTTGAAGAGAAACACGCCGGTTGAAAAGAAATTGAGATGGCAAACTCAAAGATCAAGAAAGATTTGCATCCACATTGAAATATGGGAACACCGCTTAGAATAAGGTATCGAATCAACATTTGACTTCGAAGCAACTCGAACACCACAACTCCAAAACAAAACAAAGATTGGCTTGCAGAATAAGCCAGAAACAAACATACGATGGATCCCATATCGTATCATGTATCTGTTGGAAAGATATCCTACGATATACTTGAATTCCCACTTATAAGCTCCCGAAACTTTCTGGTTATGCAATCAAGTGTTGGGGATACAGGGGAAGCATAATATCTCACCCAAAACTATCAAATCCTACATCCTGCTGTATACATCCTTCAACACATAACCAACAAACCTTCGGAAATCATGTACCTCAACCTTCGAAAAGCATCTGTTATATGAGTTATGGCAATACTCCCGAACTCCCGCCCCAGTACTAGGTGGCATCGAGGTTATCTCACCAACAACTGCATAAAAGAGATTTTCGATGTCGGCGAACTCAGGCATTCCAAAACTGCAACGATAAAATTGTGACGACAACACCTCGGAGCTCAACTCCCCGGGACACTGCCACAGCCCCTAAATGTCAGGAGGCACCAAGAACAATGTTCTTGTCACAAGAATATCAGAACGATTCCAAGATACCCGCGTGATCCTAAAAAAAATTCGTGAAATTTGAGGAGAGAAGAGTCAAAACTCTACGTCAGGAGGCCTCACCAGAGTGACGAAGGGACTGAGGAGTAAAAAGAATCCTACTCTCCGATATATATAATCCTAAGACTCAAAACATTTTGTTCTAGACTCAACAACGTCAGCGATTCGATAAAGCAGGGGGCTCCTAAGTCGGGGAAGGCTCTGATACCAACTTGTAACGCCCACAATGCGGCTACATCTCCCACATGTCGGGGCACGACTTAGAGGCATAGCCGCATGGTAGGTTTGTCGCAAGAGGGGTAATCTTTACACAACCCCATGTATTGAATAGAAAGGGATAAAGAGTTGGCTTACAATCGCCACTTCACACAAATACAAGTTAAACATACATCATGCAGAATACAATCAAGGTCCGATGATACCATTGCAGATGACGCAACTGAGCTCAAGTGGGAGCTCGATGAAGATCGTGTTCGTTGTGTTGTTTCATTTCCTGTTGATCAGTAGTGGAGCTCAGTTGGGACGATCGGGGATCTAGCATTTGGGGTTGTCTTGTTTTATTTTGGTTCCGTAGTCGGACCTTGATTGTATTCTGGATGATGTATGTTTAACTTGTATTTGTGTGAAGTGGAGATTGTAAGCCAACTCTTTATCCCTTTCTATTCAGTACATGGGGTTGTGTGAAGATTACCCATCTTGCGACAAACCTACCATGTGGCTATGCCTATAAGTTGTGCCCCAACATGTGGGAGATGTAGCCGCATTGTGGGCGTTACACATATCCCCAACGGTTTCTGGGTCGTGTGGGAAGGACCCCCCTATCGCCCACACTCACTTGGCGACGGTTCCAAATGCCGTCGCGGAAAGGGGTAAAAAACCCATTTGTTTAGGACCGACGTGCACCGGTTTACCCTGATTGAGCAAAATAAGGATGATATTAATGTGAATTTTGTTGCAAGAAATAATTTCAATCACAATGCTTATAGAGGGATTTTTAATCCTAGGTCATACCCCAACAATCCCTCTAATACTAATATGCTTCATGTAACTCTTATGATAAAAGGTTGTTTGAAATTGAGAAGACTACTAAAAAAATTATGCATTCACATTATAAGCAAAAATGAATTATTTAAAGAGATTAAAGAACACTACTATGCTTCAAGCAATGAGTAAACAATTCAATGAACTTTATCAAGAAGTAGCCAACCTTCAACTACAGCTTGCTCGGACTAATAAAATGATAGGGGGAATTTCTGACAAGCAAACTATACTAGTAAATGATACGTCTCCAACGCATTTATAATTTTTGATTGTTCCATGCTATATTATCAATCTTGGAAGTTTTATAATCATTATATATCATTTTTTGGTACTAACCTATTGACATAGTGCCAAGTGCCAATTGTTGTTTTCTACATGTTTTTTACATCGCAGGAAATCAATACCAAACGGAGTCCAAACACAGTGAAACTTTTTGTGGATTTTTTTGGACTAGAAGACAACCAATGGGTCGAAGAAGCGCCTGGGGGCTGCTCCGTGAGGAGCACAATTGTGCCCACCTCTGGTGCCCCTCGGACCGCCTCTTTACTCTATAAATACCCCAATATTCCAGAAATACTAGGGGAGTTGACGAGAATCAATTCCAGTCGTCGTAGAGTCCAGAACCACCAGATCCAATCTAGACACCATCACGGAGGGGTTCACCACTTCTATTGGTGCCTCTCCGATGATGCGCGAGTAGTTCTTTGTAGACCGTCAGGTCCGTAGTTAGTAGCTAGATGGCTTCCTCTCTCTCGTTTGATTCTCAATACAATGGTCTCTTGGAGATCCATATGATGTAACTCTTTTGCGGTGTGTTTGTTGGGATCCGATGAACTTTGAGTTTATGATCAGATCTATCTCTTTTTATCCATGAAAGTTATTTGAGTTTCTTTGATCTCTTATATGCATGATTGCTTATAGCCTCATATTTCTTCTCCAATATTTGGGCTTTGTTTGGCCAACTTGATATATTTATCTTGCAATGGGAAGAGGTGCTTTGTAGTGGGTTCGATCTTACGGTGCTTGATCCTAGTGACAGAATGGGAACCGACACGCATGTATCATTTCTACTAAGGATAAAATGATGGGGTCTATTTCTACATAAATAGATCTTGTCTATTGCATTACTCCATTTCTCCATGAACTTAATACACTAGATGCATGCTGGATAGTGGTCAATGTGTGGAGTAATAGTAGCAGATGAAGGCAGGAGTCGGTCTACTAATCTTGGACGTGATGCCTATATAATGATCATTGCCTGGATATCATCATGATTATTTGAGGTTCTATCAATTACCCAATAGTAATTCATTTACCTACCGTTTGCTATTTTTCTCGAGAGAAGCCACTAGTGAAACCTACGGCCACTGGGTCTCTTTCTCATATTATTTGCCTTTGCGATCTATTTTATTTTCCTTTTATTTTCAGATCTGTTAATCCCAAAAATACAAAATACCTTTCTGCAATTTATTTTTATTTATTTTATTTGGCGTTCGATCTATCAATCTACTACAATTTATTCAAGTCCATTTACCAATTTCTGGCGCCGTTACCCGAAAGGGATTGACAACCCCTTTAATACGTCGGGTTGCGAGTATTTGTTATTTGTGTGCAGGTGTTGTTTACGTATTGTTGCTTGGTTCTCCTACTGGTTCGATAATCTTGGTTTCATCACTGGGGAAAACACCTACCATCGCTGTGCTGCATCATCCCTTCCTCTTTGGGGAAATACCGACGTAGGTTCAAGCCGCATCAAAGGGAATTTTTGGCGCTGTTGCCGGGGAGGATCTTCAACATATACCAGGTTCCTAATCACAAATCTCATCTCCTTGAAATTTACATTATTTTCCATTTGCCTCTCGCTTTCCTCTCCCCCACCTCACAAAAATTGTCGTTTTTATTCACCTTCTTTTTCGTTCGCCGTTTTTCTTGCCGGATCTATTTTTGTGTGCAATCTTGTTTGCCGTTATTATCATCATGGATAGTTCTTCCTCTATTGCGTGCACTCCCGAGAATGAAGTTCTCAACCCACCTGGTATAGATTCGTCCTTGATACGATTACTGGTGAAATTTCTTGATGTGTCCCTCTCTTGATGCTTTCAATGCTATGGGAAATTTAGTGGGTTCACCACCTCTTATGATTAATGAAACAAATTTGACTCTTGAGCATGACATGGAAAGATTAGATGCTATTGAAAAGCAAATTCTTACTGAAGAACATGTTGAAAAATTGGATAAAAAGATGCATAATTTTGCTACTAAAATTGGGTCAAAAGCGGGAGAAGTTTTTAAGTTGTTAAAAGAAAAGGGAACCGTAATTCATGAAAGAATTGAAGAAAGTCCGTCTCGGATTGATAAACTAGAAGAAATATTTAGTAATTTGAGCACGGCTTTTTCTTCCGCTAAAACTATTGAAAAACCTCCCGTAAAGGTTGGCAAGACTACTCGAGTTACTAAGAACAAGGGTGCAACCTCTAGTAATAATAGAGAGGATCTTAAGATGATTAGCATTCACCCGGATTTTGTTGAAGTTATGAGAGATCCCTTTGGCAAGAATGAATTCTTTAAGTTTGTTCCTAGGAGTATCGTCATTGAAAATATTTATGCTAAATCTTTGAAGAATTCTAAGTGTTTGAATGAAGAGTTGGATAAAGATGACAAAACTTAGATCCTTGCTTTATGCCTAGCTAAGGGCGTAAAACTATAGCGCTCGTTGGGAGGCAACCCAATGAATAAAATTTATCTTTGCTTTTTGCTTTCTGTTCTTGAGTGTTAGCACAATTATGCTACTGTTATGATTGTGTTTTTTGTGTTTTAATTAGTGTTTGTGCCAAGTAAAGCCTTTAGGTTCTTCTTGGGTGATAGTTGTTTGATCTTGCTGAAAAACAGAAACTTTTGCGCTGACGAAAACAATTCTCATTTCTAACAAGTGCGTGATAAAATACCAATACATTTTGAAGAAGATTTATATACAAATTGCCCAGGTCATCTTATTTTTTCAGAGTTTATGGAGTTAAATAAGTATTCAAAATATCCAGATTGCTACAGACTGTTCTGTTTTTGACAAATTCTATTTTCTTTGCGTTGTGTGCATGTTTTGATGATTCTATGGTTTTTTTATGAGTTTTTGCCATAGAAAAGTTGGAATATAGTAGATATAATGCAAGAACAAAATATGAATTGGTTTTATACAACACTTATAGTAGTGATTTGCTTTCTTATACTAACGAATCTCATGAAAGTTTTGTTGAGTTTTGTGTGATTGAAGTTTTCAAGTTTTGGGTTATCTTACGATGGATGAAGGAATAGGGAGTAAGAAGAGCCTAACCTTGGGGATGCCCTAGCATCCCAAGCTATTATCTGAAAAGAGCAAGCAACTAAGCTTGGGGATGCCCCGAGTGGCATCCCCTCTTTCTTCAAACGACCATCAGTATTTTACTCAATGCTATATTTTTATTCGTCACATACTAGGTGTTTTGCTTGGAGCGTATTGTATGATATGAGTCTTTGCTTGTTTTATTTTGTGTTTTAACTCTTGATTCCTTGATGGACACACCTATTTGAGAGAGCCAAAATTATGCCATGACTTGTTAGAATTGCTCTTTATGCTTCACTTAAAATTTTGATGAGTGATGTCTACTACACAACCTTCTTCTTGTAGACGTTGTTGGGCCTCCAAGTGCAGAGGTTTGTAGGACAGTAGCAAATTTCCCTCAAGTGGATGACCTAAGGTTTATCAATCCGTGGGAGGCGTAGGATGAAGATGGTCTCCCTCAAGCAACCCTGCAACCAAATAACAAAGAGTCTCTTGTGTCCCCAACACACCCAATACAAAGGTAAATTGTATAGGTGCACTAGTTCGGCGAAGAGATGGTGATACAAGTGCAATATGGATGTTAGATATAGGTTTTTGTAATCTGAAAATATAAAAACAGCAAGGTAGCAAGTGGTAAAAGTGAGCGTAAACGGTATTGCAATGCTAGGAAACAAGGCCTAGGGTTCATACTTTCACTAGTGCAAGTTCTCTCAACAATAATAACATAATTGGATCATATAACTATCCCTCAACATGCAACAAAGAGTCACTCCAAAGTCACTAATAGCGGAGAATAAACGAAGAGATTATTGTACGGTATGAAACCACCTCAAAGTTATCCTTTCTGATCAATCTATTCAAGAGTCCGTAGTAAAATAACACGAAGCTATTCTTTTCGTTCAATTTATCCTAGAGTTCGTACTAGAATAACACCTTAAGACAAAAATCAACCAAAACCCTAATGTCACCTAGATACTCCAATGTCACCTCAAGCATCCGTGGGTATGGTTGTACGATATGCATCACACAATCTCAGATTCATCTATTCAACCAACAAAAATAACTTCAAAGAGTGCCCCAAAGTTTCTACCGGAGAGTCAAGATGAAAACGTGTGGCAACCCCTATGCATAATTTCACGAGGTCACGGAGCTCGCAAGTTGATCACCAAAACATACATCAAGTGGATCACGTGATATCCCATTGTCACCACAGATAAGCACATGCAAGACATACATCAACTGTTCTCAAATCCTTAAAGACTCAATCCGATAAGATAACTTCAAAGGGAAAACTCAATCCATCACAAGAGAGTAGAGGGGGAGAAACATCATAAGATCCAACTATAATAGCAAAGCTCGCGATACATCAAGATCGTGCCAAATCAAGAACACGAGAGAGAGAGATCAAACACATAGCTGCTGGTACATACCCTCAGCCCCGAGGGTGAACTACTCCGTCCTCGTCAGGGAGAGCGCCGGGATGATGAAGATGGACACCAGAGAGGGATTCCCCCCTCCGACAGGGTACCGGAACGGGTCTAGATTGGTTTTCGGTGGCTACAGAGGCTTGCGGCGGTGGAACTCCCGATCTAGGTTATTTTTTGGAGGTTTCAGTATTTGGCTTCGGGAACAAGTCAGGGGGGGTCCCTGAGTCGTCCACGAGGGTGGAGGGCGCGCCCTACCCCCTGGGCTCGCATTCCTATCTCGTGGACGGCTCGAGACTCTTCTGGCCAACCTATTTTACTCCAGGGGCTTATTTTGGTCCATAAGAAATCATCAAAATTTGGCACATCAATTGGACTCTATTTGCATTCCTTTTCTATAAAACTCGAAAACAAGGAAAAATAGAAACTGGCACTGGGCCCTAGGTTAATAGGTTAGTCCCAAAAATAATATAAAATAGCATACAAATGCATATAAAACATCCTAGATGGATAATATAATAGCATGGAATAATCAAACATTATAGATACGCTGGAGATGTATCAAGCATCCCCAAGCTTAATTCCTGCTCGTCCTCGAGTAGGTAAATGATAAAAATAGAATTTTTGATGTGGAATGTTTCCTAACATAATTTTCAATGTAATTTTCTTTATTGTGGAATGAATATTCAGATCTGAAAGATTCAAGACAAAAGTTTAATATTGACATAAAAACAATAATACTTCAAGCATACTAATAGAGCAATCATGCCTTCTCAAAATAACATAGCCAAAGAAAGCTCATCCCTGCAAAATCATATAGTTTGGCCATGCTTCATTTTCGTCACACAAAATGCTCCAATCATGCACAACCCCGATGACAAGGCAAGCAATTGTTTCATACTTTAGTATTCTCAAACTTTTTCAACTTTCATGCAATATATGAGCGTGAGCCATGGACATAACACTATAGGTGGAATAGAATGGTGGTTGTGGAGAAGACAAAAAATAGGAAGATGCTCTCACACCAACTAGGCTTATTAATGGGCTATGGAGATGCCCATCAATAGATGTCAATGTGAATGAGTAGGGATTGCCATGCAACGGATGCACTAGAGCTATAAGTGTATGAAAGCTCAACAAAGGAAACTAAGTGGGTGTGCATCCAACTTGCTTGCTCACGAAGACTTAGGGCATTTGAGGAATCCCATCGTTGGAATATACAAGCCAAGTTCTATAATGAAAAATTCCCACTATTATATGAAAGTGACAACATAGGACACTCTCTATCATGAAGATCATGGTGCTGCTTTGAAGCACAAGTGTGGTAAAAGGATAGTAGCATTGCCCCTTCTCTCTTTTTCTCTCATTTTTTTGTTTTTTTGTTTTTCCTTCTCTTTTTTGTCCTTTCTCTTTTTTTTATTTCCTCACATGGGACAATGCTCTAATAATGAAGATCATCACACTTTTATTCACTTACAACTCAAGAATTACAACTCGATACTTAGAACAAAATATGACTCTATATGAATGCCTCCGACGGTGTACCGGGATGTGCAATGAATCAAGAGTGACATGTATAAAAAATTTATGAATGGTGGCTTTGCCACAAATACGATGTCAACTACATGATCATGCAAGGCAATATGACAATGATGAAGCGTGTCATAATAAACGGAACAACGGCAAGTTGCATGGCAATATATCTCGAAATGGCTATGGAAATGCAATAATAGGTAGGTATGGTGGCTGTTTTGAGGAAGATATAAGGAGGCTTATGTGTGATAGAGCGTATTGTATCACGGGGTTTGGATGCACCGGCGAAGTTTGCACCAACTTTCGAAGTGAGAAAGGGCAATGCACGGTGCCGAAGAGGCTAGCAATGATGGAAAGGTGAGAGTGCGTATAATCCATGGACTCAACATTAGTCATAAAGAACTCACATACTTATTGCAAAAATCTACAAGTCATCAAACCCAAGCACTGCGCGCATGCTCCTAGGGGGATAGATTGGTAGGAAAAGACCATTGCTCGTCCCCAACCGCCACTCATAAGAAAGGCAATCAAAGAAACACCTCATGCTTCAAATTTGTCACACAACGGTTACCATACGTGCATGCTACGGGACTTGCAAACCTCAACACAAGTATTTCTAAATTTCACAATTACTCAACTAGCACGACTCTAATATCACAATCTTCATATCTCAAAACAATCATCAAGTATCAAACTTCTCAAAGCATTCAATGCACTATATATGAAAGTTTTTATTATATCCCTCTTGGATGCCCATCATATTAGGACTAAATTCATAACCAAAGCAAATTATCATGCTGTTCTAAAAGAATCTCAAAATAATATAAGTGGAGCATGAGATTTCATCTATTTCTTCAAAATAAAACTACTGTCGTGCTCTAGAAGATATAAGTGAAGCACTAGAGCAAACGACAAACTACTCCAAAAGATATAAGTGAAGATCAATGAGAAGTTGAATAATTATGTAACTATGTGAAGACTCTCTAACATTTAAGAATTTCAGATCTTGGGATATTATTCAAACAGCAAGCAAAATAAAAATAAAATAAAATGATGCTCCAAGCAAAACACATATCATGTGGTGAATAAAAATATAGCTCCAAGTAAAGTTACCGATGAACGAAGACGAAAGAGGGGATGCCTTCCGGGGCATCCCCAAGCTTAGGCTCTTGGTTGTCCTTGAATATTACCTCGGGGTGCCTTGGGAATCCCCAAGCTTAGGCTCTTGTCACTCCTTATTCCATAGTCCATCGAATCTTTATCCAAAACTTGAAAACTTCACAATACAAAACTCAACAGAAAACTCGTAAGCTTCGTTAGTATAAGAAAATAAATCACCACTTTTGGTACTGTTGTGAACTCATTGTAAATTCATATTGGTCTAATATCTACTGTATTACAACTTCTCTATGGTTCATACCCTCCGATACTACTCATAGATTCATCTAAATAAGCAAACAAACACATATAAAACAGAATGTGTCAAAAACAGAATAGTCTGTAGCAATCTGGATATTACGAATACTTTCGAAACTCCAAAAATCCTGAGAAATTAGGAAGTCATAGATAATTTTTTTACTAATCCTCTGCAAAAAGAATCAGTATTTTATCGCACTTCTGTTAAAAACTAAAACTAATTTCCAGGGCGCAAAAGTTTCTGTTTTTCAGCAGGATCAAATCAACTATTAGCATAAGCTATCCCAAAAGTCTTACTTGGCACTTTATTGAAACAAAAGCTATAAAACATGCTTACCACAATAGCTTAATCATGTGAACACACAAAACAGTAGGTATAAATGATGTGTTGTCTCCCAACAAGCGCTTTTCTTTAATGCCTTTTTAGCTAGGCATGATGATTTCAATGATGCTCACATAAAAGATAAGAATTGAAACATAAAGAGAGCATCATGAAGAATATGACTAGCACATTTAAGTCTAACCCACTTCCTATGCATAGGGAATTTGTGAGCAAACAACTTATGGGAACAATAATCAACTAGCATGTCGGGACCCCGATCCTAAGTCACACCGATCTAGCATGTAACACTTCATATCACTTTGCGGCCTCACGCATGGTATTCCCACGGGTGCCACCTTACCTGGCCCGGGACCGTTTGCACCTTTTGTCTCACGTATATGATAGTGTCGCTAGCATCCATATGACAGAGAACCCGGGCCGACATGAATAGTCGTGAACCCAAAGTAGCACTAACTTACAGGGACAGGCATACATGAATCAACCTTGAGCATGTCGGTCAACAACGTATGAATCCAGGCTGTAGCACTGGGCTAACAGGACTCTGGATGTCACCGCGTGACATTTCCCCGAAGGGACAGACATAGGAATGAAATGAATCACATGCCGGCCAGTCAAGTGTTCCGGAGCAGTAGTGCTGGGCTAGCAGGACTCCGGTGAACCGGGCTGTAGCGGACTACTATGGCACATGGAAGCACAAGACTACATTTCCCCATAAGAGAGGCTATCAGAGGTAAACAACTAGGTTGTCGGATCCCACACATAGCAATACACGTTACACGTACGCATAACATGCAAGTATGTGTTGTACATCATGGCATCACAACATAACTCAAACTCATATAGATAAAGGCCCAGAAGAGCCACATAGCATTCAATACAAACAGGGGTCTCATGACCCATCATTCAGAGCATACAAGCAACGGAAGCATTACATGTCTGAGTACAGACAACTACAAAAGGAAAAGACTAAGAAGCCTGACTATACACGACCCTCCCAAGGGTACAAGATCGTAGCTGGGATACAAGCTACTCGTCGAAGCCACTAGTGTAACCAACTGCAAAACATAAATAAGCAAACGTGAGTACAAAGGTACTCAGCAATTCTTACATCAGAACTATCTACATATGCAACATTATCAACAAAGGGGGTGGTGGAGTTAACAGCAGCAAGTTGGCTTTGACTCAGAGGCTAGCCTATACTACGAGTATCAGAAACTACTTTGAGGTGAGAAGACGCACACGAGTCCACATATTCACCATATCAATACTCCACTATGGATCCGTTCCCGACTTCCTACGAGAAGGCCATCCATAGCACTCACGCTTATCTTGCGTATTTTAGAGTATCCACTTCAAGTTGTCTATGTACTACATAAGTCCTCCAAGTTTCCATATCCGAGGAAAACGGCTATTCGAATAGATAATGTTGACCCTGCAGGGGTGTACTTTGTCACACACGCTCTCGCCACTTATAGCCCTGTACACGTCATGTACCTCGGCAACCTTCAAGCGGATGCCGGGCGAGGGTGTCGGCCACGACCTGACTAACCACACAAGTCTCTCGTCCAGGTTTATCGCCTATTCGGGTTCCATCCGCAAGGAGATCTGGCCGGGGTGTCGCTCACGGCCCCAAACGATGTGTGCAGGGTTCCCAAGCCCACCATCCGGGTGCCACTTGGTACACCGTGCCACGGTACCTAGTCTGTCCCAAGCCCGTCCCGTCGGACACCACCTGGTAGACAAGTAGCACTACCTACAAACGCCAGAAACTAGTTGCAACTCCTGGACAGAGATCAAGCGGATTAATAAGCCGAGAGGGGCCGGATGACCGGAACCCAATGTGTGGTAGTAACTGGACTTGGATAACATACACAAAACTCAGTGCTTAGGGATGGTTCCAATGAGACAACCCACCATGTACTCCTACATGGCCTCTCATCGCTACCTTTACCAAAACGTGTTCACACACTTAGCCTTTATCGGTAGGACATGTTCACCACTCCGATTCATTCCCGATGAATCAGACCTGACACAACTCTAAGCATAGCTGGCATAAAGAAAACAACCATGGATGAGCAGGCACATCAAGGCTCAAGCAACTCCTACTCATGCTAGTGGGTTTCAACTATTTACTGTGGCAATGACAGGTCATGCTGAGGAATGGGTTCAGCTACCGCAGCAGAAAGTAGCAGTTTGAATCGTTGTTGTCCTAATGCAGTAAAAGGAGCAGGAGCGAGAGAGTGGGATTTATCGAGATGCTCAAGGGGGTTTGCTTGCCTGATAGATCCACGAAGAAACACTGCTCCTCAGATAGGTACTCGGGGCACCTTCCGGAGTAGAACCTATCGAGAGGGAACGGTGCCGGCAATCAATAAACAACCATATGCAACAATATGATGCATGAAGATGACATTTCAAAGATGCTGTGATTTGCCCTAATGCATCTAGCATCAATTTGGTTGAAGTCCGTATGAACCAAGGGTTCATATGCAAACCCCAAATTAAGTATATAAGATGCCATTATTACGTTTTCACTTATACAGCAAGTATAAGTTGGTTTTTCATGCATGAAACTGGCATAAATGGATTCCTTGCATTTTTCTGATGATTTTTCATATATAATTTATTTCAATCTGAGCTACAGTTGAATTTCTATGAATTTTAGAAGTTTTAACTATTTTCTGAAATTCTCTGAATTATTTAAAATCCAGAAATCAATTACTGCATCAGCATGACGTCACAGAGGCGTCAGCAGGTCAACGTGGCTGGCTGGGTCAAACCTAACCAGTGGGACCCACTGGTCAGTGACCCAGGGCTATGTTGTGTGGCTGGCAGGTGGGCCTGGTCAATGGCCACGTCAGCCGGATCAAACTGGCATGTAGGGCCAGCTGGATTAATCTAAGCTAAACAGGGCATAAATCCCAAGGTTAATTTGAGTGTGGGGCCCGTTTCTCAGTGAGAGAGGGGGGGTTAATTAGTGCTAATAGTGGGGTTTAGCCGGTGACTAATCGCCGGCGCTAAGCAGTGCACGGCGGCGATCGCCGGCCGGCCGTTTCCGGCCACGGCTGGACGCACCAAGGGCACCGGAGGCAAGCTCGTGCTCTCCCGCATCCAGGGGAGGTGTCAGGAGGTCGCAGGGTGGCCTGGTTCGTCGACGGCGAGCATTTGGGCGGCGGCCGGAGTTCGGCGAGCTTGGGTTCGGTGTTAGGGAGCACGACAGGAGGAGCTGGTGCATGCGTTCGGCTCCTGGGAGCATGGTGAGAACGGCGACACGCTGAAAAGCGGGCGGAGGCAGCTCTGGCCGCGGCAGCGACATGGCACGGCGGCGGCGAGGTTCGGGCATGGCGGTGAAGCTAGCTGGGGCACAAAAAGCAGAGAGAGGAGGGGGGGAGACGCATTAGCTCACAGGGAGGACGGGGAGAGGGTCAGCGTGCTTGAGGAAGGCTCGACGGCGTCGGAATCCCGGCTGCGATCTCCCGTGGCCGAGGAAGAAGATGAGGTCGAGGACGACGCGTCGGGGCTCTTCTGGTCGCCTGAGTCGACGGAGAGGGCTACATCGATGATTCGGAGCTCCTGGACTGCTCAAGGGGAGGAGGGAGAGGCGGTGGCTGCGCGTACGGCGGTCGGCGTCGACGACCGCACTCGGTGGACGTGCGTGAGAGAGACAGGGGAGGGGAGAAGAGCGAGGAGAGAGAGAGAGATCGATCCAGACAGCTCCGGGGCTTATCCCCTCACCGACGAGGCAGGCAAGGAGGCAGGAGGTGGCGCGAGGAGGGAGCGCGTGCGTCGGCCACGCTCTCAGTATCCTACTGGCGAGAGGAAGACGACGACTGGCGTGTCGGCTGCCTGCTGGGCTGGGCCACGAGGTGGGTTGCACGGGTGAGTTCACTTCCTCTCTCTGTTTTGCTATTTAAGTTTCTGTTTTCTTTTTCTATTTCTCACATTTGTTTTGTATCTAAAAGAAATGTTAAAACATTTCCATAAATGCTGAAAATATTTGTGGCATCTAGATATAATATTCCAGAGGCCCTCACCAATTCCCAACATTTTTGGAGCCATTAAAATATTTATATAATTTCAACAGCTCCAAATCAAATATTTATGCATTGATTCAAAAATCCAAAATGAGTAGCAAATATGTGCATCACCTCTGGTTGTTGTTCCCAACATTATCCAAAGAGCATGAACATTTTTGAATAGCATTTTGGGATCATTGAAAATCCATTTTAAAGTTGAACCTATTGGGAAAAAACTTTGGTGCTAGGGTTTGCAACATCCCCATTTCAATTTCATTTGAAAATTAAACATGATGCACAAAGCAAGCCTAGGACCATACCAGAACTAGGGATGTTACATAGCATAGGAAGGCAAAACAAGCGTAACTTTAAAACTTTAAGCACATAGAGAGGAAACTCGATATTATTGCAACTCCTACAAGCATATATTCCTCCCTAATAATAATTTTCAGTAGCATCATGAATGAATTCAACAATATAACTATCACATAAAGCACTATTTTCATGATGCACAAGCATAGAATTTTTATTACTCTCCACATAAGCAAACTTCTTCTCATGAATAGTAGTGGGAGCAAACTCAACAAAATAACTATCATGTGAGGCATAATCCAATTGAAAACTAAAATCACAATGACAAGTTTCATGGTTATCATTAATCTTTATAGCACACATGTCATCACAATAATCATCATAGATAGCAACTTTGTTCTCATAATCAATTGGAACTTCTTCCAAAATAGTGGATTCACCACTAAATAAAGTCATGACCTCTCCAAATCCACTTTTATAATTATCACAATAAGATTCAACATCCTCCAAAATAGTGGGATCATTACTTCCTAAAGTTGACACTCTTCCAAACCCACTTTCATCAATATAATGATCATAAATAGGAGGCATGCTATCATCATAATAAATTTGCTCATCAAAACTTGGGGGACTAAAAATATCATCTTCATCAAATATAGCATCCCCAAGCTTGTGGCTTTGCATATTATTAGCATCATGGATATTCAAGGGATTCATACTAACAACATTGCAATCATGCTCATCATACAAAGATTTAGTGCCAAACATTCTAATGCATTCTTCTTCTAGCACTTGAGCACAATTTTCATAATCCTTATTTTCACGGAAGACATTAAAAATATGAAGCATATGAGGCAACCTCAGTTCCATTTTTTGTAGTTTTCTTTTAAAGACTAAACTAGTGATAAACAAGAAACAAAAAGATTCCGTTGCAAGATCTAAAGATATACCTTCAAGCACTAACCTCCCGGGCAACGGTGCCAGAAAAGAGCTTGATGTCTACTACACAACCTTCTTCTTGTAGACGTTGTTGGGCCTCCAAGTGCAGAGGTTTGTAGGACAGTAGCAAATTTCCCTCAAGTGGATGACCTAAGGTTTATCAATTCGTGGGAGGTGTAGGATGAAGATGGTCTCTCTCAAGCAACCCTGCAACCAAATAACAAAGAGTCTCTTGTGTCCCCAACACACCCAATACAATGGTAAATTGTATAGGTGCACTAGTTCGGCGAAGAGATGGTGATACAAGTGCAATATGGATGGTAGATATAGGTTTTAGTAATCTGAAAATATAAAAGCAGCAAGGTAGCAAGTGGTAAAAGTGAGCGTAAACGGTATTGCAATGCTAGGAAACAAGGCCTAGGGTTCATACTTTCACTAGTGCAAGTTCTCTCAACAACAATGACATAATTGGATCATATAACTATCCCTCAACATGCAACAAAGAGTCACTCCAAAGTCACTAATAGCAGAGAACAAACGAAGATATTATTGTAGGGTACGAAACCACCTCAAAGTTATCCTTTCTGATCAATCTATTAAAGAGTCCGTAGTAAAATAACACGAAGCTATTCTTTCCGTTCAATCTATCCTAGAGTTCATACTAGAATAACACCTTAAGACACAAATCAACCAAAACCCTAATGTCACCTAGATACTCCAATGTCACCTCAAGTATCCGTGGGTATGGTTATACAATATTCATCACACAATCTCAGATTCATCTATTCAACCAACACAAAGAACTTGAAAGAGTGCCCCAAAGTTTCTACCGGAGAGTCAACACGAAAATGTGTGCCAACCCCTATGCATAAGTTCACGAGGTCATCGAACTCGCAAGTTGAGCACCAAAACATACATCAAGTGGATCATGTGATATCCCATTGTCACCACAGATAAGCACATGCAAGACATACATCAAGTGTTCTCAAATCCTTAAAGACTCAATCCGATAAGATAACTTCGAACGGAAAACTCAATCCATCACAAGAGAGTAGAGGGGGAGAAACATCATAAGATCCAACTACAATAGCAAAGCTCGTGATACATCAAGATCATGCCAAATCAAGAACACGAGAGAGAGAAAGAGATCAAACACATAACTACTGGTACATACCCTCAGCCCCAAGGGTGAACTACTCCCTCCTCGTCATGGAGAGTGGGATGATGAAGATGGCCATCGGAGGGGGATTCCCCCCTCCGACAGGGTGCCGGAACGGGTCTAGATTGGTTTTCGGTGGCTACAGAGGCTTGCGGCGGCGGAACTCCCGATCTTGGTTATTTTCTGGAGGTTTTAGTATTTATAGGAATTTTTGGCCTCTGGAACAAGTCAAGGGGGTCCCCGAGTCGTCCACGAGGGCGGAGGGCGCGCCCTCCTATCTCATGGACGGCTTGAGACTCTTCTGCACCAACTATTTTACTCCGGGGGCTTCTTTTGGTCCATAGAAAATCATCAAAAATTGGCATGTCAATTGGACTCCGTTTGGTA
The DNA here is from genome assembly GCF_056163025.1 of Triticum urartu. NCBI lineage: Eukaryota > Viridiplantae > Streptophyta > Magnoliopsida > Poales > Poaceae > Triticum > Triticum urartu. Next base: position 231,533,750 of record NC_141873.1, read on the forward strand.
TTCCTTTTCTGTAAAACTCAAAAACAAGGAAAAAACAGAAACTGGCACTGGGCTCTAGGTTAATAGGTTAGTCCCAAAAGTCATATAAAATAGCATATAAATGCATATAAAACATCCTAGACGGATAATATAATAGCATGTAACAATAAACATTATAGATACATTGGAGACGTATTAATGAGCTATGGATTTGCTCTAGTGCTTCACTTATATCTTTTTTAGCACGGTGTGCTTTAGTATTTTTGAAGAAATGCTCTCTTGCTTCACTTAGATTTGTTTGAGAGTTAGTAAAATTTTCAAGAAATTCTCTCTTCCTTCACTTAAATTAATTTGAGAGAAAGAAATATTATGCTCATGATCTTCACTTATATTTGTTTGAGCTTATAAAAAGCAACACATGAAAATTAGTCCCAAAGTGATAGATATCCAAGAAGGATATAATAAAAACTTTCATGAAGATCATTGGACAAAATAAACTTGATTCTTAGTAATAGTTTTGAGATATGATGATGTGATATGTGAGTCATCTTGATGAGTAATTATGCTTTAGTAAGAATATTGGTGTTAAGATTTGTGATTTCCTATGCAAGCACGAAAGTCAATAGTCATGCAATGAAATTATATCCTACTTGTGGTGCATTTTTCGGTGTTAATTATGCTTAATGCTTGCTTATGAGATTATTCGTTTCTTGGTTGGTCGCTTCTCAATCTTTTGATAGCCTTCATTTTGCACTAAGTATGATCACTACTTGTGCATCCAAAATCCTTTAAACTAGTTTTCAACATGAGTCCACTATACCTACCTATATGCAGTATTCTTTTGCCATTCTAAGCAAATTTGTATGTGCCATCTCTAATATTCAAAATAAATTTCCCTTTTGTGTACTCGTACCGCTCGCGGCGGTGAGGGGTGGCTAATATTTTCCATGCTAGATGTGTTATTCTCATGATGAGTGTTTATTCACTTGTCATTGCACGAGAGTAAGTGTAACACCCACGATGCGGCTATATCTCCCACGTGTCAGAGCATGACTTAGAGGCATAACCGCATTGTAGGCATGTCGCAAGAGGGGTAATCTTTACACATCCCATGTACTAAATAAGAAAGAGGTACAGAGTTGGCTTACAATCGCCACTTCAAACAATACATAAAAATAGCATAACATCATCCAGATACAATCAAGGTCCGACTACGGAACCAAAATAAAGACAATCCTAAATGCAAAAGATCCCCGATCGCCCCAACTGGGCTCCACTACTGATCATCTGGAAATGAAACGTAGTAACGTCCTGAGTCCTCATCAAACTCCCACTTGAGTTCAGTCGCATCCCCTGGAACGGTATCATCGGCGCCTGCATCTGGTTTTGGAAGTAATCTGTGAGTCACGGGGACTCAACAATCTCACACCCTCGCGATCAAGACTATTTAAGCTTATGGGTAGGGAAAAGGTATGAGGTGGAGCTGCAGCAAGAACTAGCATATATGGTGGCTAACATACGCAAATGAGAGCGAGAAGAGAAGGCAAGCACGTTCGAGAAACTATGATCAAGAAGTGATCCTAGAACTACTTACATTCAAGCATAACACGAGACCGTGTTCTCTTCCCGGACTCCGCCGAAAAGAGACCATCACGTCTACACACGCTGTTGATTCATTTTACTTAAGTTTAGTTTCAGGTTTTCTACAACCGGACATTAACAAATTCCCATCTGCCCATAACCGCGAGCATGGCTTTCGAAAGTTCAAATCCCTGCAGGGGTGTTCCAACTTAGCCCATCACAAGCTCTCACGGTCAACGAAGGATATTCCTTCTCCCAGGATGGCCTGATCAGACTCGGAATCCCGGTTACAAGACATCTCAACAATGGTAAAACAAGACCAGCAAGACCACCCGCTGTGCCGACAAATCCCGATAGGAGCTGCACATATCTCGTTCTCAGGGCACACCGGATAAGCTAAGCGTACGGGAGCCAACGTAACCCAAGTTGCCAAGGGACGGCCCCGCCCGGTGCTCTAGGTTGGACCAACACTTAGAGAAGCACTGGCCCGGGGGTTTAAAATAAAGATGACCCTTGAGTCTGCGAAACCCAAGGGAAAAAGGCTAAGTGGCAAATGGTAAAACCAAGGTTGGGCCTTGCTTGAGGAGTTTTATTCAAGGCGAACTGTCAAGGGGTTCCCATAATAACCCGACCGCATAAGCACCGCAAAATCAAGGAACATAACACCGGTATGACGGAAACTAAGGCGGCAAGAGTGGAACAAAACACTAGGCATAAGGCCGAGCCTTCCACCCTTTACCAAGTATATAGGTGCATTAAAGTAAACAAGATATATAATGATATCCCAACAATAACCATGTTCCAACAAGGAACAAACTCCAATCTTCACCTGCAACTAGCAACACTATCAGAGGGGTTGAGCAAAGCGGTAACATAGACAAACAATGGTTTGCTAGGACAAGGTGGGTTAGAGGTTTGACATAGCAATATGGGAGGCATGATAAGGCATGTGGTAGGCATCATGGCATAGGCATAGCAAAAGAGCGAGCAACTAGCAAGCAAAGATAGAAGTGATTTCGAGGGTATGGTCATCTTGCCTGCAAAGTTCTCCGAGTTGACGTAAGCTTGATCCTCGTAAGCGTACTCAACGGGTTCCTCGATCACGTACTCGTCTCCCGGCTCTACCCAAAGCAAGAACATAAGAAAAAGGGACCACGATCAACCATGGTGCAATGCGCAAGCAACATGATGCAAAAACATGGCATGATATGCGAGATGTGATATGCAATGCATATGCATGCTTTGGAAGGGAAAGATTGAATCAGGCCTCAACTTGGAAAAACCAAGAGTGCCGTTGGAAAGATGAGTTGATTTCGGTCGAAATTGATATAAAGATCAACGGAAACGGATGCACGGTTTGCAAATGGCAAGCAAAACAATAATGGCACAAAGCTGCGATTAACAGCATGATGCCATCTAGAATGCAGCAAGAAACTAAGCTACTGCACTCTAAGATAGCAACAAAGCACATGGCAGTGATCCACTCAAGATGCTTGACAAAAGATGAACACTGAGCTACGGCTAATTCACACAATAGCAGGTTCAAACAAGCATGGCAAAAGTGCAAAAGATATCAGGTTCACAGACTTAGTGAAAATAACATGTCAGGATTCAACATCAGGAACCAATGTTTAGAGCAAGATAACAACATGCTACAGGAACATATCATGGCAAAGCAAGGTATGCCATGAAACTACTCAAAGCATATAACAAAAGTCCCTTACTGACCATAAGCCAAAAAGGATCATAAGATATGATGGCACCCATGTAAACATAGCAAGTTTCGTTATCAGATTCAGACTTAGCAGAAAACTGGACAGGGCATAAAATAGAGTTACGTAGGCATGTTTGCGAGCTCGATGCACTCACCACAAGGCATTTCATGACAAACTAAGTATACACCCAGAAATAAGACATGTTCAAGTAGCTAACCATGGCAAGAACCAACTCATAGCATGCATGGATCAACTAAAACAACCTCGGCAAAATTGATTAACACGTAAACAATCTGCCAGGAACATTTTATAGCAAAAGTAGAGCAAGATTGAGTCATGCTAGGGTACTCCATAATTGCAAACAAAGACATGGATGGATAGAACATAACAATATCTCAAAATCATCCTTACTGAACATGCTCAAAAGAGGCATGAATCACTCTGTAGCAACATGAATACATGGCATAAAAATAATATCAGGGAAATGACTTGGAAGAATTCTAAGTCGCTGAAATCAGCAACATCACGAGAGCTACTTTGCATGCTTGTGCTAGTCACCACAATGATCACAAAAATACATGGCATACACCCCTGTAAAGATGGCATGGCATAGCCCAAAACACATGTAGGGCTCAAGTTCATAGGAGGCACACATTAAACATGGCAAAAATGACAAATGTCCATAATCTGTTAAGAAACGGAAACTAACATTACATAGCACTCTTTCAACAACATTTAGGGCATCAAGATGGACTCAAACAAGCATGGTGCAATGGAACAAAATGAAGAGAACATCTACGTGAACAATTTGATATTTTACACGCCCAAAACGGAGCTACGGATGCAAAGTTATGATGCGATGAATATGCCATAAAATGTTAGGGACTTGGGAAGAAGATGGGGTCAACCCTAGAATTTTGGATCTGGATCTGGGGACACGCTTCCCAAGGATCGATGGGTCCTTCACCGGAGCTCGGGGAGGAGGTGGCCGGCGCTGGAGGGGACGCTGGCCGGAGTCGCGGCCGGGCGGCGCTGGCGCGGTAGGGCGGTGGTGAGGCGATGCGGTGGGCGGTGGCCGTTGCAGGCGGGAGGCGGCGGACAGGGCCGCGGTGGAGGCGGCGAGCTCCGCGGCGAACGGCGGCGACGGCGGCCGGTGGCAAACGGGTGGGACGACGGCGACCTCGCGCGGTCTCCCGCGGGCGGCGGCGGAGAGGCGGGCCGCGGGGGCCGGCCTCGAGCCCGAGCGGGCCGGCAGCGGTGGGCGGTGGCTGGGCCGCGTGGCGCGACACGGTTGGACGGGCGGAGTTGGTGGACGCGTCCTGCCGGTGGCGGACGTGTCCGGCTGCGCGGAGGAGCGAGGCTAGGGTTTCGGGATCCGGATTTTCGGGGAGATGCACATATTTATAGGTAGAGGGAGCTAGGAGAGTCCAAATGAGGTGCGGTTTTCGGCCACGTGATCGTGTTTGAACGGCCGAGAGGATGGAGGGGGTTTAGCTGGGTTTTGGTCCACTTTGGAGGGGTGTTGGGCTGCAACACACACGAGGCCTTTACGGTTCCTCGGTTAACCGTTGGAGTATCAAACGAAGTCCAAATGGCCCGAAACTTGACAGGCGGTCTACCGAGTAGTATACCAAGGCCGCTTGGCAAGTCTTGGTCCAATTCGAGAATGTTTAACACCCACACACGAAAAGAGGCAAAAGGGGACGCCGGAGGACATAGGAGTGCCGGAATGCAAAACGGACAACGGGGAAAATGCTCGGATGCATGAGACGAACACGTATGCAAATGTGATGCACATGATGACATGATATGAGATGCATGACATGAAAAAAATGCAAAACGAAGACAAAACCCAACCACGAGGGAATATCATAAATTAGTGCCGAAAATGGCAAGAGTTGGAATACAAATATGGAAAGTTACATACAGGGCGTTACAGTAAGGCAAAGGTATTAGGGATGCCCAGTCCCGAAATGAAAAAAATGAATTTACTTTATGTTGTCAAATAATAAATTCCTTGGAAAGTGTTGGTATGGAAGGCACCCGTGGATACATTTAGCCATGGAAAGTGAAAGTATGGTAGAAAAAGTAATAAACTTTAATTTCTGTTTGGGAACCACCTATGATATATCTAGCATGGAAAGTGTTGGGAACTCTAAGTAGTTTTCATTGGTGGGAAAATTATGCCTCTCAAAATGTTTTTATCTCTCAATTTTCGCTTTGAGCTCTGGCACCTCTACAAATCCCTACTTACCTTTGCGAAGGGCCTTTCTTTTACTTTATGCATTTTTTATTTTTGAATTTGAGTCTCCATCTTCTCTTATAAAAACACCAACTAGGAGGAAGTATGATCGTACTTGAGCATTGGGTGTAGTTAATATGCGAGCATGTTTCATGAATGGATTAATGATTGAGCATGATAGGCTAGGGATAGCTTATTTTAGCGTTGATATTTTGAAAGACATGGTTGCTTGCTATTATGCTTGACTATTTAAGTTATCATGTAAAAACTAGACTATTGCTTTGAACAGCATAAAAGTCCAAATGTCCATGCTATAAAGAAAAGAATATGAGATGACATGTTAGGCAACATTCCACATCAAAAATTATGTTTTTATCATTTATCTACTCGAGGACGAGCATGGATTAAGCTTGGGGATGCTGATACGTCTCCAACGTATCTATAATTTCTGATTGTTCCATGTTGCTATATTATCAATCTTGAATGTTTTATAATCATTTTATAGTCATTTTATATCATTTTTGGTACTAACCTATTGAAATAGTGCCAATTGCAAGTTGTTGTTTTCATGTTTTTTACATCGCAGGAAATCAATACCAAACTGAGTCCAAATGCAGCGAAACTTTTCGTGGATTTGTTTTGGACCAGAATACAACCAATGGGCCGAAGAAGCACCTGGGGCTGCTCCGAGGGGAGCACAACCCAGCAAGGTCGCCTGGAGGCCCAGGCACACCCTGGTGGGTTGTGCCCACCTCGGGTGCCTCTCGGGCCTCCTCTTTACTCTATAAATACCCCAATATTCCAGAAACCCTAGGGGAGTCGATGAAAATCAATTCCAGCCGCCGCAGAGTCCAGAACCACCAGATCCAATCTAGACACCATCATGGAGGGGTTCACCACTTCCATTGGTGCCTCTCCGATGATGCGTGAGTAGTTCTTTGTAGACCTTCGGGTCCATAGTTAGTAGGTAGACGGCTTCCTCTTTCGTTTGATTCTCAATACAGTGGTCTCTTGGAGATTCATATGATGTAACTCTTTTGCGGTGTGTTTGTTGGGATCTGATGAACTTTGAGTTTATGATTAGATCTATCTCTTTTTATCCATGAATGTTATTGAGTTTCTTTGGTCTCTTATATGCATCATTGCTTATAGCCTTGTATTTCTTCTCTGATATTTGGGTTTTGTTTGGCCAACTTGATCTATTTATCTTGCAAAGGGAAGATGTGCTTTGTAGTGGGTTCGATCTTACGGTGCTTGATCCCAATGACATAAGGGGAACCGACATGTATGTACCATTGCTACTAAGGATAAAACAATGGGGTCTATTTCTACATAAATAGATCTTGTCTACATCATGTCATCGTTCTTATTGCATTACCCCGTTTCTCCATGAACTTAATACACTAGATGCATGTTGGATAGTGGTCGATGTGTGGAGTAATAGTAGTAGACGCAGGCAGGAGTCGGTCTACTAATCTTGGACGTCATGCCTATATAATGATCATTGCCTAGATATCGTCATCATTATTTGAAGTTCTATCAATTTCCCAACAGTAATTCATTTACCATTTGCTATTTTTCTCCAGAGAAGCCACTAGTGAAACCTATGCCCCCCGGGTCTCTTTCTCATATTATTTGCCTTTGCGATCTATTTTATTTGCCTTTTATTTTCAGATCTATTAAACCCAAAAATATTAAAATACCTTGCTGCAATTTATTCTTATTTATTTTATTTGGCGTTCGATCTACCAATCTACTACAATTTATTCAAGTCCATTTGCCAATTTCTGGCACCGTTACCCGAAAGGGATTGACAACCCCTTTAATACGTCGGGTTGCGAGTATTTGTTATTTGTGTAGGTGCCATTTATGTATTGTTGCTTGATTTCCCTACTGGTTCGATAACCTTGGTTTCATCACTGAGGGAAATACCTACCGTCGCTGTGTTGCATCATCCCTTCCTCTTTGGGGAAATACCGACGTAGCTTCAAGCCGCATCCATAAATAGAATGGCTGCTAAACCAGTCACACTTTCTAGCTAGTGAAGATGAAGATGTTAAAACTATAGGAGTCTCGAAACTTTGTTTAGTAATATAAAAATTGATGATAAAGGGACTGGAGCTAGCGTCTCTACTATACCAAAATCTTTTGTGATGTTCTAGGACTCACTGATATGGATGAATGTTCCCTTAACTTGCACTTAATAGATTCAATTAAGAAACCATGGGCCTTCCATCCGGCGCCTGCGCCACAGAGAAGCTTAACGGCATCTAGCGCCCGAAGAGCATCAGCGGTCGGACATCCGACGACCCCCGGACATCCGGCGTCACGCGACGGGCCGGACATCCGGCGCCTCCCTACACTACAAAAAAAGACACTTCCGTGATGATACGTGTTTTTCATAGGAGGTCACGTTTTTTGTCATGCATGTACATCCATGACGATTTTATGACAGAATCAAGATAGTCATACATGTGATGTCGTAGAAGTTTTCCATGACATTAGCAAAATTATCATCACGGAAGTGTCCACTTCCATGACGATAAATCACGCGTCATGGAAGTGCTTTCGTCAAGGGTGACTGACACGTGGCATCCACCGTAAGGGGTCGCCATTAAGCTATCGGGTCAAGTTTTGGATCCGATAACCCGCTAACAGCCCAGACCAATGAGGATTTTCCACATGTAAAATTCTCATTGGCCGGAGGAAACATGTGTTGGCTCACCGTTGGGAAAGATGTCATCCATTCATTGGACAGGAGGCGCCTATGATACGTCGACCCATGGCACGGCCCAACAGAGGCCCATTTTGGTGAAAAGGATGGCCCATTTGACTTGGTGAAATGGTAATGGGCCGGCCCACGGAAAGCCTGTTCCTATATAGACCATTTACGGCCCGCTAACTCACGGCCCGTTACGGCCTATCGGAATTAAGCCTAGTAGTTTCATCTGGGCCGTCCAATATGATTCCATCCCGTTGTAACTTCCGGCCCATGTATGGCCCCTGATGTCTTTCGGCCCATAAGAGGCCATTTGTAACTCTTGGCCCATTAACAGCCCATGGTGAATCTGGCACGCAATGAACAATGTGCCCCTTTATACCCATTAACGGCCCATTATTCATTTGGGTCGTTTCCAACCCGTGTTATCCTTTGGCCTTCTCAGGGCCCATTTATTCTTGGGCTCATTTCCAGCATTCGGTTACTTACAGCCCGTTATTGGCCTTTTCTGCTTGTGGGCTAAATTCAGCCCACGGTTACAATCGGCCCGTTTGCAGCCCGTTAATCTGTTGGGCTGTTTTTATAGCGTCGTCCAATACGGCCGATTAAGGATGGCCCGTTATTGTCGGCCCATGAACGAACGATTCCAAATCTAGCCCGTTTACGGCCCATAATGTGGTTTGTTATTGGCCCATGTGTGGCCTATCGATCATACGACACGTAGAAGACCCATTGATGCTACGACCCGTAGAAGGCCCATTGTTTCTATGGCCCGTAGAAGGCACATTTTTTGTACGGCTCGTAGGAGGCCCATGGTAACTACAGTAAATATGTAGCCCATGGTTATTGTGGCCTAGTTTTAAAAAATAGGTTATTGCGACTACTAGCAAACCGTGGAAAAAGAACTGCACTGACTACAAGCAAACAAATAAACAAGACAACGAGGAACTAAATAAGCAAGCAACTTACGCTAGGCTATCACGACAATTACACATATTACATCCACTGGGCATCAAAGTTCGCTACCAGTGCAAATATAGGGAACAAAGCAACATATCACATACATTGGTCGTCAGAGTTGGCGACAAGTGCAAATAAACGCCGCATCAAAACAAGTCCAGAACTGAAACCACTTCAGAAGAGCTCAAGAAACAATATCCTGGGTACCCATAATGCTGGCAAGATGCTTAGAAAGCTTATTAACTTTCTCTTGTTTGGCGCTTAAATCCTCCAGCGCTTGCTGTTGCACAAGAAAGTATGCATCTGAATTCTGCAGGGACTTCCTCAGTCCTTCGTCTTCTTGCCGCAGCACAACTGACTGATGCCTTTCAGCTTGTAGCTGAGACTGAAGAAGCCGAAGTGATTCAGGCGGCGAGGTCGAAGAGCTTGTGCCAGCTATACTGGCCAGTAACTCGAACACTACATCAATGCAGGACTATGGGGTTTTCTCACTGTCTACAAGATCGTTTTTATCACCTTTCTTGGAGACCAACAGGGTTGTCTCACTATCTTGAACCTTATCTACATTACTTTCTCTACCATTGCATAGAGCGGTGATGTTCTCCAATATTCTGTTCGCATACTACAAGAGAAACAAGCAGACACATCACAGGATTAGCATGTAGTATACCAAACTCATTTTGGTAAACCGGTTCAGTAGTAAGGTGGACAGGATAACAGCATGAAACAAACATATATCTATTTACTATGGTCACTATATTGTCCATATCATTCTAGTTTATGTTGCCAAATCAGGATATAGACACAGTTCAACTCATATATTTTGAAGACACAACAACATAGACGGAATATAAGTGTGAGAAACTACACAACATTGGCAACACTTGTAATGTGCATGACATGAGAACATAACTGTTTACACAATTGAAACTGAAATCAACATAGAGCAAGAAGTTAGAACAACAATCCAGTTAAAGAAATAGTTTTAAAACATACCTATTGCGCCATTGGAGTTTCAATCGGATCCTTCATATTCGAAAGTAGTTGGTATGAGTAAATACAGTGATGCAACAACAAAGGAGTATGGACCATAGTTACGGAATCTGACCTGAGAACAATTGCTCTTCTACTTTAAACGTGGAGTTTGGGTTCGCTGTGGTGGTCTTCGTGCTTTGGGCACTGCAATTGCTTTACAAACTGCTCGTGTGGGGGTACTCTGTGGTGGACATGGTGCTTTGCCGACTAGAAGTGGGTTATTATCCACTGGTGTTGGGGTTAGATGGGTTGTAGCTGGTTCTCTGCCCAATGGTCTAAGTGTGCAATCTGGAAGAGTCTCGATTATGTGTGGTGGGGCAAGTTTGTGGGCCAGTACAACCATGGTTCTATCTGCATTGACGGATAGCACTGTATTTTGTGAAGAACGAGTTTTTGCTCCCTTAGATACTGCCATCAGCCCCTCCAGTTCAAATGGCTGATAAACAAGAAAAGAAATTGAACGTACAAACATTGTATGATAGACATATGTGGTAATTCACATATATGTTGTCTAAGCAAACAGGACAGCATGACACAATTTCACATATATGATGCCTAACTAAACAGGATAGCATGACACAGTTTTAGATATATGATGGATAACTTAACAGGATATAATGGCATAATTCAACATATGATGAGTATCTAAATAGGATGACATGACAAAACTATATGATGTCTTTCTAAAATAGGTTGGGATTTAATAATTCACATAAATGTTGTCTAATTATACAAGATGGCATGATATAATTGACATAATTGATTCATATACTAAGCAGCTGGCACTCGCATGTATGATCTCTAAACTAAGCAGATGGAATTCAATATTGTGCACATGATGTCTAAACTAAGCAATGCAAGACACCATATGCATGATATGAGAAATATAAACATTGCAACTTAGAGCATACACCTCAGGTGGGATATAGGACTGGTCATCTGTCTCTGAATCCTCCTCTAAGGAGCTCCATGTAACCATTGAGATATATGCTTCAACAGGTACCATTGCCTGCTCTGAAGACCTTGTTTTCACTCCTGGTTTTTCCATAACCGGCTCAAATGGCTGATACGCATGAAGAGTAGTTTAATATACACAGATTGTTGACAAATGGAATACGTAATGAAAAAAATGGCATGAGATAATTCACATATATGATGCCTGGCTACATGGCGGTGCATAATTCACATATATGATAATTGGCTGAAAAACATGGCATTGCATAATTCCCATATACTCCCTGTCGGTATCAAAACTGGCAGATCTCGGGTAGGGGGTCCCAAACTGTGCATCTAAGGCGGATGGTAACAGGAGGCAGGGGACATGATGTTTACCCAGGTTCGGGCCCTCTTGATGGAGGTAATACCCTACATCCTGCTTGATTCTTCTTGATAATATGAGTAGTACAAGAGTTGATCTACCACGAGATCGAAGAGGCTAAACCCTAGAAGCTAGCCTATGGTATGATTGTTGTCATTGGTCCTACGGACTAAACCCTCCAGTTTATATAGACACCGGAGGGGGCTAGGGTTACACAGAGTCAGTGACAAGGAAGGAGATCTACACATCCGTATTGCCAAGCTTGCCTTCCACGCCAAGGAGAGTCCCATCCGGACATGGGACGAAGTCTTCAATCTTGTATCTTCGTAGTCCAACAGTCCGGCCAAAGGATATAATCCGGCTGTCCAGATACCCCCTAATCCAGGACTCCCTCAGTAGCCCCTAAACCAGGCTTCAATGACGATGAGTCCGACGCGCAGATTGTCTTCGGCATTGCAAGGCGGGTTCCTCCTCCAAATACTTCATAGAAGATTTTGAACACGAGGATCGTGTCCGGCTCTGCAAAACAAGTTCCACATACCACCATAGAGAGAATAATGTTTCCATAAAGCTAATCTGCTGACGTACCCCGTAGTGTGACATCACACCACAGCCAGGTCTTTATTTGAATCATTTTTCATAACCAATCTCAGTGTGTTTTACGAGGCGGTTTCCTTGGCACGTCTTGTCGAAGCAGAGATCGTGTCCCCTTTATTAGGGGATTCTCATCAATACAGACGTGGGTAACCCAACCGTGCCTATTGGTAGGACTCCTAGATCTTAGGCAAGTCCCAAACGGCCATGAGGAGGACGCTTGATATTCACCCTCTTTATAAAGGGGACCAGGCCTTTTCCTCTCGATCTTAATCGAATCCGCCTCCCGCCTTGAGTTCCAACACCCAAAGCTCAGGTTTAGGCACTTTGGACCTTCAACTATATCCGGATCCAACCTTCAAGGTCGGTGGATGCCTTCCTCCGTCACGGAGGAGGACATCAAGAAGCTGAGAGAGGCCAGATATCTAACCGCCAAAATTTCGCATCGGCTGCCTGCCCGAGGGCAAGTCGTCCCTACTCCCGATCCCAACGAGAGCGTCGTGTTCGTCTCCCACTTCCTCCGAGGACTAGGCCTCGCTCTGGATCCCTTTGTTAGGGGTCTCATGTTCTATCATGGGCTAGATTTTCACGATCTGGCCCCGGATTCCCTTCTTCACATCTTGACATTTATTGTTGTATGTGAGGCCTTCCTCCGCATTACCCCTCACTTCGGCCTGTGGCTCAAGACCTTCGATGTGAAGCCGAAGATGATCGAGGGGCAGCACGCAGCGTGCGGAGGCGCTTTAATAAGCAAAATCGCTGACACTCCATGGCCTGAGGGTTTCTTCCCAGAGGTGTCCGGATTGTGGCAGCGGGAGTGGTTCTACATCATAGCTCCCCGAAGTGCCAATTGGGTAGCTGCCCCCACCTTTCGCTCAGCCCCCCCACCACAACTGATGTCATGGATCAGCAGGGGGCTGAGCTGGGGTCCAGACAAGGACGTGCCAATACTGCAAAGCCGTATCCGAGATCTCTTTGAGAGAGATTTCAGTCTGGTTATGGTAGTGCAAGTTATGCTAGTTCGTCAAGTCCAGCCTTGCAAACGCCGGCCCCTTTGCATGTGGGAATTCAACCCGGAAGGACCACGAGCTATTCAACATTTTCTTGGCATGACGCACGAAGAGATGTACAAATTGTTCTTCGGACCACAAATAATGTGTCCGGACATTACTGAGGATGCAGGTCTGAGCTGCAATCGCCCGGATACCCAAGTAAGTAGCCCCGCATCCGAACACACTGTCCGTTTATTTATCGCAACATTGCCCTAAAAAAGCCGCTCTTTGACCCAGGATTGGTTAGCGAAGGCAAAGTTGATCAGGTGTTCGGCCACCCTCCCTGAGACCTCACCAAATCCCGTGCTAACCAGGATGCTGGAGATCGCGCCTTATCAAGCACCCTCAGGAGAAGATAAAGGGGGGAACAAGGAGGCTAGCGCCTCCGCGAAGGAGGTCAGCCGGGGAGGAGGAACTGAAACTTCCTCTCCCCAGGGAAGGAAGAGAACCGCCTCTAAGGACCCGGAGACAATGGTCTCCAAACGGGGGAAGAAATCTCCGCCAGAGGGTCCTGCCCTAGGGGATACCCTGGCCGCACTATGCCCTCAAGGGGATCAGCCCCCCACCGAGCTGTAAGTAAAAGGGTACTTAATAATGAAAATATCTCGCTTTACCTCTAAGGAAAATAACCAAGGCATTTATCTTGCAGTTCGGATCTTAGCCCTTCTCAGCAGAGCTCGTCTTCAAGGGACCTTCTTCTAGAGATGATGGAGAGCGAAACGCCTCCCCCTGCCATACCGCCTCATGAGGCGGGCGACCCCAAGGTGTCGTCGCGGAGGGTTTCTCTTGATCCGGCAAGGCCAGAAGGTAATCCTATGGCCACCCGAAGTCCTCAGTATCCGGCTCTTGAAGAGAGCAATCAAAAGAATTCGGCACAGTCCGGTGTGCGGTCGGACGTACTGAGGGATCTACTAGAGCAAGCGGCTATCTCAGAGGAGCACCGCACATTGATGGGTACAGTGATTGAAAGGATTTCATTCGCCGAAAGCGGGTTGCATGAAGCCTTTATGAGTCTACTGACGGGTTTGGAGGTACACGAAATGATGTACATTTTTCACAGTACCGCACATTTTTAGATGTGCCCTGTGTAGATAGTAGCCCTTGAGACTCTGGTTGTCGCCGAAAACGGCGGCAAACAGAGGATCATAGTCCCAGGTAATAACCAGACCGCCTTTATGTGCAGGTGGTTGAAGCTCCGGTGGCTAGCCGGACTGATGGGTTTGCCAAACTAAGGCGGCAACTGGATGCGGCAGATGCCGACATCGTACTTGTTAACAAGCGGCTTGACGAGGCACAGGGTAGGTGATTTTTCTGGTGATTATCACATAGTAAGAGCAGCATGATGCTAGTATCTTTAATATATTGTGACTGCAGATGGAGCTGCCACCATGGAGACCCTTCGGGCAGAGCTTGCCCGAGCCAAGGAGCAAGCAAGGAGTAGTAATGCGGCCGCTTTAAAGGCGGCTGAAGAGTTAAGGGCCGAATAGGCCGCGCATTGCGAGAGCAAAGAAAAAATAGCCAAGATGGCTGTAGAGTTAAAAGATGCTGCTGACCGTTACTGGCTTCTTGAAGGAGAAAACCAGGTGAAGGCGACGGACCTGGAGAAGGCTCGGATGGCTGCCAAGAAAGCCCGCTCCAAAATTAGAGCGACGAAGGAGGAGCTGAATAAAGCTGCGTATAAAGTTTCTGGGAAGCCCTTCCTGTTGCGGACTAAGTTCGGAGATCCGAAATATGCTCCTCTGGACCGGCTATGGAGTTCTGCGGACGAGTACATGGATTTGGCTACAAGTGCTGCTGATACGGCCGAGTACTTCAAGGATCAGAAAGGTCCTGAAGTGGAGAAGCTATTCTGGTCACTGTTTCACGCTCCAGTTCGTCCGCTCTTGCTGAATGAGTGATTGACCGGTTGGGCCGAGCTCCATAGATTATCCGGACTGGCCATGAGGTCCGTTGTGGATCATTTGTGGCCAGGAGGGCCAAGGCCGAATATCTACTTTAGCTTAGTGCAACAATTCCTTGGTGCTGTGCCACACATCGATGCTGTAAAGAGGTCGGCATGCATAGAAGGCTCGCGGATGGCCCTTACCCGTGTCAAAACATACTGGGTGGAGATGGATGCCAACACTGTTGCGGCACAAGGTTCGGCCATAGGCTGAGTGGCTGCCGAGCAGTACTTTGAAGAAGTTCTTGAAGGCGCTCGTTCGATAGAGGCTCAGTGCTCGAAGAATATTATGTTTGAGTGACATGTATTCCCATTGTAAAAACAATGTTTTTTTGAGTTTATCAAGGCTGTATTTATACTTTTGCCCGAAAGTGCTATGATGCCTCCTGTGCGGCCGTTTATGTATATATGTATATAACCTGAAAGATGGCAGTCGTCGGCTTCAGCTCCCACGCATATAATGCGGGGGTGTTCGCAGAAGATGCATGTTCACACTTGATCCAACATCTTGGTCCATTAAGGAGGTGATAGCGCAGCGAACTAGGAAATCACACTATAATGCTTTAACACTTTCACTTAGCCAGAGGAGTTTGACAGTGGGGCTACTATATAGCCCCTGGTGGCTCCGCGCTCATCCGAATTCGGGGCGCATACATGCCTGGCCAGGAAATAGCCCTTCGTTAAGGCGGAGGAATACCGAAGATTCCGCTAGGTCATCGAGTGGTTGACCAGTCTCACGCTATATCATGACAGTTTTTGGCTTTCTCTACTGAGGTGCTTGTCCGGATGAACCAGGGCACAATCGCAGCAGTTCTCCTAGTGCCGCCTTAGCCGATAGAGCGGAACATAAGGCAACAAAACACAGGAGCCGGGCAAACCCAACATTTGACCAAAGACATGATTCGGAACTGATGCATATAAGGCCAAACTCGCGACGCCGAAAACTCCCTAAGGTATTCGGTCTTTATGATGTAAACCGGGCTTAAACAGTACCCTTTGTAATAAGCCCCTGGTGTCCAGGTACGTGCAATATTCTAACATGGCCACATGCCAATACGTCAGCATCCTTCTCAATTGTACTGAGAATCCGGGGGATGTGTATCAACAAGAGACAGTAAAAAAGGTTTACGCAGGGTCTTAATCTAAAAAGAATCCTTGAAACGGGTCCCTGCTGCATGTCTGCGCCTGTGTCTCCGTTGTGCCATATCCTGGACGAGTGTAGCACGATGGTCATCTGTAAAAGAGAGGAACTTAGTTGAAAAGTTGTCGTGCAAAAAGGTAGGTTATACTAAATAAACCATGTACAGTTCAAGTAAAGTTGAGCCTAATTGTCACTTGTTTACGCGCGTTGAGCCCCTTGTACTGTTATAGGGGTACAACCATCAAACCTGTATCAATTATATATAGCTGCACCGGACTCGTCTAACCGTGTCCGTGGTCTTAATGACCTGTCAGATGCTCTAGTTGGTGAGGCCGTCTAGTGTGCGGCTACCAAGGCGGCCGCACGATCTTCGGCGCGCAAGGAGCGCTCAATATTTCCATTTACTGTAATGATGCCACGTGGACCGGGCATCTTAAGCATGAGAGAAGCGTAATGCGGTATTGCGTTAAAGCGAGCGAAAGCTTCGCATCCGAGTAGTGCTTGATAGCCACTTTTGAACGGAGCGATGTGGAAGGTTAAATTTTCGCTGCGGAAGTTATCGGGAAAGCCGAATATAACCTCTAGTAGCAGGGAGCCCGTGCAATGGGCTTCTGGGCCTGGCGTTACTCCTTTAAAGGTAGTATTGCTATGGCTAAGTTTTGTTGGGTCTATCCCCATTTTGCGGACTGTGTCCTGATATATCAGGTTTAAACTACTGCTGCCGTCCATCAGGACTCGTGTGAAGTGGTATCCGTCAATTATCGGGTCTAACACCAAGGCAGCCCATCCTGCATGCTGGATACTTGTTGAGTAATCCCGATGGCCAAAGGTGATCGGTTGGGATGACCAGTGGCAGAACTCCGTGGTGGTAGGCCCTGGGGCATGTGTCTCTAGGAGTGCCGCTTTGTTTCTCCCCTTCATCACGTGTAATACGTTTACTGTTTTGATTTCTGGTGGGAATTTCTTCTGTTCCCCAGTGCTTTGCTTGCGAGGCTCGTCCTTGTCTTCACTTGGTGTATCCTGCCCCTTGTGTTCGGCATTGAGCTTGCCGGACTGCTTGAAGACCCTATGGGTATGATTTGCAGGTTTATCGGGGGTGCTGTGGATCTGGCATATTTTGTCCAGAATCTTGTTTAGGCTGGACAGTTCGTCTCTGCTGCCTTTGGAGGGCAGATTTTGCTGACCTGGCCGAGAGCTTCTGAATCCGGCGTTTACCACCGTGCTCTTCAGGCTGCCTTCTTTATTCCGGCTCTTGTTTTTGCTGCGTCGTGGTTTCCCGTTTCCGTCCCTGACTTCGGATGTACTTGGGTCGCTGGTGCTGCATTGGGCTAACCAGCTGTCCTCGCCGACGCAAAAGCGAGTCACGAGGCTTGTTAATGCTGCCATTGTTCTCGGCTTTTCTTGGCCGAGGTGTCTGGCAAGCCATTCGTCTCGAACACTGTGCTTGAAAGATGCTAAGGCTTCGGCATCCGGACAGTCGACTATTTGGTTCTTTTTAGTGAGAAACCTGTTCCAATGCTTTTGGGCTGACTCTCCAGGCTGTTGAGTTATATGACTCAAATCGTCTGCATCCGGTGGTCGGACATAGGTCCCTTGAAAATTTGCCCGAAAAGCGTCTTCGAGCTCTTCCCAGCTTCCAATGGAGTTTTCGAGGAGGCTTTTAAGACAGTGCCGAGCTGGCCCTTTGAGCTTGAGAGGTAAGTACTTGATGGCGTGGAGATCGTCTCCTCGAGCCATGTGGATATGGAGGATGTAGTCCTCAATCCAGACCGCAGGGTCTGTCGTTCCGTCGTACGCCTCTATGTTTACCGGTTTGAATCCCTCTGGAAATTCATGGTCCAGCACCTCATCGGTGAAACATAGGGGGTGTGCGGCACCCCTGTATTTGGGTGTACCATGGTGTTCGGATTTTTGTTGTGTTGCATCGCGTGCTGGAGCGTGCTTGCTTGGCCCATAGATGGATCTGGTTGCGTCGTCCTTTTGATGCGAGCCCTCACGTGGATCGCGTACTGGTTTGTGTGCGGCGTCGTTTGCCGCTCTAAGTTGGCCACGAGGTCGTCTATCGGACCGGATGGCTGTTTTGTTTTTTGATTGCGGGGGATCTAAGGCCTCCTCATCGAATTCAGGTAGCAGCTTTCGCTTCGGGTAGCTCTTTGTGTGGCGACTACCGCCGTATTTTGCTGCAGTGTTGAGTACTTTAGTCCATCTAATTCTGAGTGTGTCTTGTGCAGCCCTAAGCCTTTGCTTCTGCTTTTTCAGACTCCTCGTAGTGGCAACAAGCCTTTGTGGGTATTCTGTTGCTCCGGGTGCCTGTCCGGTGTGATGTCATCCGGACTGTTATCTTCGCCGGAGTCGGGTTGTTTGGTTTGATTCTCCGTGTTGCCGTGGTCGAACGGTGGTTCAGTGCCGTGTTTGTCGTCCGCTGGCTCACCCTGCTCTATCCTTGGGTCTATATGATCACTGTTTCTGTCGAGGTGGGATTTGGAGCAGCGCTTATGCCGCCGCTTTGACTGCTTCTCGGGGGAACGATCCTCCGCTGCGTCCTTCCATTCCTCGTCGTCGTTTTCTTTCAGTGTGTCCACCATGTATACATCATATGATGAAGTGGGCGTCCGGTGCCTTGTGGGCAGTGGCTCCTGTTCGTCTCCTACATCGTCATCCATACCGTCGATGTCTTCGGAGTCGAAGTCGAGCATGTCGGTCAAATCGTCGACAGTGGCTACTAAGTGGGTGGTGGGTGGGCGGCGAACTTCTTCGTCATCCGCATCCCAATCCTGCCGGACATAGTTCGGCCAGGACTCTCCTGACAAGGAGAGAGACTTTAATGAATTCAGCATGTCGCCAAAGGGCGAGTGCTGAAAGATATCCGCGGAGGTAAACTCCATGATCGGCGCCCAGTCGGATTCGATAGGCACGGGCGTAGGCGGTTCGGAGTCCGTGGCCGGGGAAGAGTCCGGCAGTTCGGCGTCACGGCTCCCGTGAAGGGTAAGGTTGATACTTGGCTCGATCGTCGCTGAGAATGTGGCCTCCATGGCGGTGTCTATCCACCCATCCATTGATGGCGCAATTGGCTCCGAATTGTGGGTCGGAGCGGTTGCTGGTGCGGTCTCCTGAACACTGTCCGATGGCAGAGCTAAATCATGCTCGTCGTGATCGTGCGGTGCACTCGGCAGGGGCTCGAATCCGTAGAAGATCAAGTCTCCGCGGATGTTAGCCATGTAGTTTAAGCTTCCAAACCTGACCTGGTGGCTAGGGGCGTAACTCTCGATCTGCTCCAGATGGCCAAACGAGTTGGCCCACAGTGCGGAGCCGCCAGATACAAAGATCTGTCCGAGGAGAAAAGTCTCACCCCGGACCGCATCGCTATCGATGATTGAAGGAGCCACCCAGCCTAACGCTGAGGACACAGAGGAACTCTCAATGAAAGCACCAATGTCGGTGTCAAAACCGGCGGATCTCGGGTAGGGGGTCCCGAACTGTGCGTCTAAGCCGGATGGTAACAGGAGGCAGGGGAAACGATGTTTACCCAGGTTCGGACCCTCTTGATGGAGGTAATACCCTACGTCCTGCTTGATTCTTCTTGATGATATGAGTAGTACAAGAGTTGATCTACCACGAGATTGAAGAGGCTAAACCCTAGAAGCTAGCCTATGGTATGATTGTTGTCGTTGGTCCTACGGACTAAACCCTCCGGTTTATATAGACACCGGAGGGGGCTAGGGTTACACAGAGTCGGTTACAAGGAAGGAGATCTACATATCCGTATTGCCAAGCTTTCCTTCCACGCCAAGGAGAGTCCCATCCGGACACGGGATGAAGTCTTCAATCTTGTATCTTCATAGTCTAACAGTCCGGCCAAAGGATATAATCCGGCCGTCCGGATACCCCGTAATCCAGGACTCCCTCACTCCCTGTGTTCCTAAATATTTGTCTTTTTAGAGATTTCAAATGGACTACTACATATAGACGTATATAGACATATTTTAGAGTGTAGATTCACTCATTGGCTCCGTATGTAGTCACTTGTTGAAATCTCTAAAAAGATAAATATTTAGCAACGGTGGAAGTATGATATAGAAACCAAAAAGGTGGCATTCACACAAAGCAAATCTAAACTAAGCCGATGACATATAAGATGAATAACGTAAGCAATGCGAGACGCCATATGCATGATATGACCAACATCGGCATGCCAGGTTAGAGCAAACACCTCAGGTGGTAAATAGGAGTGGTCGGTTCCCTCTGAATCCCCATCTGAATAGTTATCTTCCTCTGGAATACAATCTGGAATGGCAGGAGGGGGGGGCACTTCGCCCACCATAGAGCGGCGTCTGCATGACATTGTATTCCCACGCAACGGTCTTCTATTTCTCTCTACATGTTCAGTACGATTGTGTACAATAAGTGACATGCATAAGAAAAAATTAGTTAGATTTTGTAAGGCTTAAGGGGTGCATGCAGAAATCAAGACTGATGGTAGCAAACGAGTGGATAGATCCAAAACTAATGATAGCAGGTAGATTATAGCTTCAATTTAAAAAGATAGACAATGGATCATCTACTGTTTGTTGCCCACCCAACATGAACCACATAGAAGACCCCAGATGAACAAGATAGTAGAGGGATACTATTCGTTGCTGCCTCAATATGAGACCCACATACATTTTAAAACACAAGTTTGAATGACAAAGTAGCAGGTAATAATAACCGATGTATAATGTAAGCAAACACGAAAGACTGCGACCTCTCTTACAGAACTGTGTAGTTCTCAGGTTCATCTGCTCAGTCGATGATGGTAATGTAGTTGGTGTGGCTGCCGGCAACGGGGAAGATGATCTGAGGCAGTGAAAGAAAGTTTGCATGGGGAATCTCTGCTGTAGTGAACGCTTCTGTCGAGGGTGCACCTCAGGTGGGGTGGATGACGGCATGGCTGGAGCGGGACATAACACACAGAGTTTTCTTTGACGCCTATCTGAAAATGAAGTAAATCTGTAAGGGCTCCTTAGAATTAGAGGATTCTATAAACGCAGGGACGAGAAAAACACATGAATAGGATAGGAATGCATGTGCAAAACAGAGCATTTGGAAACATAGGATTTCTGTGAACCTCGGTGTTTGGTTCACATGAATTGGAAGAACACAGGAATGGAGAAACATGGTCAAATTAAAGTCAAACCACGTTAAAATGAAAAAAATAAGAATATTATTATGCCAGTAATGCAATTAGTCATGTTCTTCATGCATATTAATTTAAAAAGGACGTCCAACTGGATATTAAAATTCCTACCATTTTTCTTTGAAAGAGACACCAAAGGAAAAAAATCCTCCAATTTTGCTTTGCTCCACTCCTAACCAAATGCACGAGTAGTAGTACCATAGTAGTTCCATAGCAAAGGATCCCTAAGGGATCGACATGAATGCACAATAACAAAGTGATGCAACGAGTGTACAACCTCTTTGGCATAGCCTGGTCGACCTCAGCATCATTGGGTTGGACGTGGAGGGTGGTGATGCTGGTGTGACCGTCGGAGGCGGGGAAGAAGATATGAGTCCTCTGGAAACGGCGTCGAGGGTACTGCTCCGCTGTGATGGACGGTTCTGTCGTTGGAGCAGCTTCGGTGAGGTGTACGCCATCGAGGCTGAAGCAGGACAAGACAGACAACGTTAATCTGAAGTGGGACTCTAATATCATCTGCAATAGATGATGTAAAATACATCACCAAAAAGTGCTAGATGTAAAACGCATCAGCCGCGCCACGGCCGCTCCGACAGATGCTGTAAATAATGTTTACTTTGAACTTAACAGAAGAAACTGAACTTTACAGTCCAAACTGAATTTTACTGTCGAAACTGATTGAACTAGTAGAAGAGCATTGCAATAGATGTTTAGGGTGTTGGAGCACTAGTAGAAGAGAAGCAGTGATCTAAATCAGCAGACGCTTGAGCAGGGAACACACTAGAAGAGAGCAAGTCATGCAGCAGAACCGCGAGCGAGTGCTAAAGCAGCAACTCCTGTAGCTGCCGGAGGTCGTGCAGCAGCAGCAGGGCAAGCGAGAGCAAGAGCAGTCAGCAGCACGAACGAGAGCAAGATCGGAGCAGCAGCGCGACCGACAGCAATAGAAAAGTAGAGCAGCAGCATGAAGTGGCCGCCGAGGAAGCAACGACATAGGGGAGAGATGTCGTGGATGAAGTGGCCGGCGATGGCGCCGTCGATGGAGGCCCACCATGGTTGCTCGGTATCGAGCACCGGCAGCCCCATGAGATTGAATAAAAGATAAAATGCAGCAGTGAGTGAAGAACCTCCTTGGTGGCGCCGAGTTGGCCTCGTCTTCATCAGAGAAATTGGTGAGGGTGCTACGGTTCAGGTGGGGCAGGTCAAGACGGCGATGTGGGGATGGAGGTGGCGCGATAGACGAGGCGAACGTTGGGGCAACTCCTTGAAGGTGGAGGACGGGGCGACTGATCCGACGGGACGACAAGATCGACGACGGATCCTCATCCGATGCGGTGGATGAGGGACGGCGAGCTGTTGCGGTGGACGACATCGTCGGGGAAGAGTCTCTGGTTGGGCGGCGGTCGGCAGGCCGATCGAGGAGCGTGGGGTTTCGTGGGTTTTGGCGGCCTCGGTGTACGAATGGGGGGATGAAGGGGAAGGTAGGGGGAAGCCATGGCTTAGGGACGCGCTTGTCCAAAATGTAGGGTAAGTTACCAGCGTACCCCCATCGGTTTTGACACCACGACGTTGAGCTAGCATTTCCGACTGACGGGTAGAAGGGGGATTTCGCGTGTCTGGGCTGCAGGACTGATTTCGGATGAGGAGAGAGTTTTCGTGCGCGTCGAAATTTCGAGTTAACAAGGCACGGCGTAGGTTGAAGAGGCGGGAGTTTCAAAGCAGATGAGACAAAGGATACTCGAGCTTAAAATTTCGGGATAACAAGGTGCGGATTCCTTGTTCGGCAGAACAAACTTAACGTGTACAAAAAATAATTCATACAAGACACAAGAGAGTCATGTCCCCTTTTACTATATTGCTATAAATGTCATTGAAAAAACTACAAGAAAAATGTAAAAAAAAATCGGGAGAACAAGATTACCCTGTACAGTACCAAATCGATTCGCACTTCCCTCAACAACAACGAAAAACAAATCAATTCCCACCAGAAGAAAGAGTCATGTCCCTTTTTATATGATTACAAATGCCAGGATCTCGAATTTCAATTTTTTAATCCACGTTATGTTGAATTCGAATATATCGTTAGGTGACCTTGCGGTTTATAATGGATGTAGTCCTACATTTTGATCTTCCATCATATATGAACATTTTACTCCACCCTATGAACATATATATTGTCGTCTACCATATGGACTAAATTTGAATCAATTTTCCTTATTTGAATACGATTGTTGTCAAGTTATACAATCATTTAAATATTATCTTGATAACAAAAAACATGCATATAGCAGTAATCATATTTCACTATAAACTACATGTAACATACGATCTCCAATTCAAATATTTGTATTCATTTTATGTTGAATTCAAATCAGAGTACATTGGTCTAGGTGGCGAGATGTTCGGGATAATCTAAACCCTGTTTTCATATGTATATAATTCTTGGCTGAACTGGGGCAAGTTTTGGTATAAGCTTCTTGCAAAACCGGAGATCCTCTCAACAAGCCTCGTGGTTCCGAGAGGGAACGTGTCACCTTTGTGTGCGAAACAATATACGCTGCCTCCCCCAGATTTTCTTTACAGAGGCAACATATAACTATATGAGTGCCCTGTTAAATTTTGGAATTATTTCGGGTTCGTTTGGCCTTTTTTATACATTAATTGAGTTTTTGTACATTTAATGTGCATAATCCAAATTTGAACTGCAAGCACATGTTCCGGTGCACCAAAGTTGGTTGAAAAATCACATGTGTGTCCTTGGGTGAATTTCTAGGTCCCATGCAAGAAATGGGAATGAAATTCAAACATCTGGGAGTCTTGACTCGGCCGAGAACATCGAGAAACTTGGTTTTTAAATTCACGTAAATCCAAAACTCACCTGGCAATCATGAAACTTGGCATGGTGTCATGTCATGGCACTAACATGTTGTGGTAAAAAATTGGGCCGATTTGGAACAAGATTTGGTATAAGCTCTTGCAAACCGGAGCTTTTCTCAAGAAGGCTCGTGGCTCTGAGAGGGAACGTGTCACCTTTGAGTGTGAAACGATATACGCTGCCCCCCTTGAGTTTCTTTACAGAGGCAACATAGAACTACATGAGTGCCCTGTTAAATTTTGGAATTATTCCGGGTTCGTTTGGCCTTTTTAATACATTAATTGAGTTTCTGGTCATTTAATGTGCATAATTCAAATTTGAACTACAAACACATGCTCCCGTGCACCAAAGTTGGTTGAAAAATCACATGTGTGTCCTCAGATGAATTTCTAGGTCCCATGCAAGAAATGGGAATGAAATTCAAACATCTGGGCATCGTGGCTCGACCGAGAACATTGAGAAACTTGGTTTTAAAATTCTTGTAAATCCAAAACACGCCTGAAAATCATGAAACTTGGCATGGTCTAATGTCATGGTACTACCATGCCCTAGTAAAAAAATGGCCGAATAGGTACAAATTTTGGTATAAGCTTCTTGCAAACCGGAGCTTCTCTCAAGAAGGCTCGTGGTTCTGAGAGGGAACGTGTCACCTTTGAGCGCCAAACAATATATGCTGCCCCCTTGAGTTTCTTTACAGAGGCAACATAGAACTACATGAGTGCCACATTAAATTTTGGAATTATTCCGAGTTCGTTTGGCCTTTTTATACATTAATTGAATTTCTGGTCATTTAATGTGCATAATTCAAATTTGAACTACAAGCACATGCTCCCGTGCTTATCGGGAAGAGAGCCATTTGACCTGCATATGCCATCCACCTCTCTCCCAAGGTCTCCATTAATGGCACCCAAGCCTCTATTTAATGGCGTGGCAATGTCTCATTCGATTGAGATTTAAGAGAGAAAAAAGAAAATCTGAAAAAGAATGTTTTGCATGGATCTTGACGCAAGATCCGAAGGACCTATATAGCATCTACTATGACTTATAGCAAGACTGATGAATACATATAAGGACGACGAGAGTGGATAATAACTGTCTTACATAATTAGGAAGATAATTAAAAAAGCCACATGCGGCTATGCCCGAAATACACAAGGGCAAAAGAAGAAGGAAGACGCATACAACGATCTAGCTCACTGATCTATACTTTCTTTAAGCGCTGCAGGTCGCGGAGACTAGTTCTCGCGGCGGGTGATGATCTCTCTCATTAGTTTCATGTCCTTAATACGCTGCTTGGCAGCATCCATGGATTCCTCCACCAGCCTGTTGCGCTCGATTGAGAGCATGGCATTCTCGTCCATAAGTTTCTTGATGATGACGCCCATCCTCTGCAACAAGGCAGCGGTCTCCTCCTCCTGCTTCACCCTTCCGGCGATCTTCGCCCTCAGCAGGTCGCGCTCGTCCCAGAGCTTTGCATTACCCTCCCCAAGTTTCTGGATGACACCGGTAGCCTCGTCCTGCAACCTCGCCCAGCCGGAGATCTAATCCATCTGGCTATGGACCATCGCATGCATGCGCCTGTAAGAGTCCTCGCCTGCCCGCGAGAAATTTTCCCAGGCCGCCGCGGCGTGGCGGGACCTCCGTGCTACTTCGGCGGTGCGGTGGGACATCTCTGCTGCTTCCGCAGCTTGGGCGGACCAGTCTGCTACATCGACGGCACGGCGGGACCTCCGTGCTGCTTCGGCGGCGCGCGGGACCTCTGTGCTGCTACAGCTGCACGGCTGGACATGTCGACTGCATTCGCAGCGAGGCGGGACATCTCTCGTGCTTCCTCTTCCATGCTCACCTCTCCCTGGTGGAAATCTCTCGACCCAGAACTCACACTGGCCATGGCTTGATTGACTTGATTGTTTTTTGTGGATGAGGAGTTGAGGAGGAATGTGCAGTAATCTTGGCATAGTAGTTTTTATAACCGAGTACTACTAATACGCTCCTAAGTGGGAAACCGTTTAGGTTGTGATCGGTGTGAACAGGTTTGCAATTAAATATAGCGTGGTAGTAGTAATTTGGAATGTGACGAGACGCGCTCAAAATTTATTGACGGTTCTAGTTTCGAAGTGCGGCACTATTCCTGGATGGCATAACATGGGCACGTGTTCTCGGTCGTGGTGTAGCATATGCCATGGTACTAGTTCTTTTTCTACTACGGTGTACATGCAAAAACTGGCACCGTCGGATACATATCTCACGCTTGGCGTTCGACAGGAATAGCCTCGTGGCGAGCTATAGACTAGTCTTTTTTTCCAGACGCATTACACCTATCTCTCGGGACTTCTCGCACGCACCATAGCTGCTCCCTAGGTCGATGCCACCCACATACACTTGTACTCTGAGTTTAGTACGTTATACGTGAAGAGAAGAGGTGCACGCACGCAGTCGTTCTCTCTCACACACGCATCTGTAGCTACAAATTGTAGTGTTCTCAACCATCCGATTGGCTCTATCTCATAGGTTTCACGTTGCTCCTTGGCCTTGAGATTGAGAAGTTTAAAACGCTGAGGCTAAGATGGAGGCGCGAGGTTTTGGTTAATGTGCGGGCCGCACACGGCACCAACACGACACGAGCTTTGTCTGCCTGGTGCGCATGCAGTCGGGTGAGTTATCCAAGGATAGACATGACCAGGCCCTCGTTGGTAGCCGCACCTTGACTTTGGCTGGTCATAGTGGAGAGTAACATAGACTAGTTACTAGTCTATGTTACTAGTACCTTCATAGTGGGTAGTGTCATATATGTGATAACATAGACCTTGTCTTCGGATCTCTGGACAACTTCCGAAGCGAGGAGTTAATCTTCGATATCGTCCCCTTTCGCAACGGCTATCACACACTGCTTGGACGAACCGCATTTTCTCAATTCAACGCGGTGCCACACTACGCTAATCTCAAGCTCAAGATGCCCGGACCACGTGGCGTCATAACAGTTAATGGAAACACGGAACGCTCCCTCCGCACCGAGGAGCACACCGCTGCCTTAGCAGTAGAAGTACAGAGCAGCCTTTTCAAACATAACCTTAATTCGGTGGCCGAGCTCCCGGACACTATCAAGAGAGTCCGGACTATTCTGCAGTAGGACAGCACGGCTCGTCAAGAGCTCGACTAGCAATTCGGCCTCCATCCCAGCCCCGACCAAGTGGAGGCAATTTTACCGCGCGTACATAACTACGCACTCCAAATACCACGGGCATGGATGGAGGCATAACTAGCTTGTGATCCACAATACAGCTCATCCGCCCCTGGACATGCACACACTTTCACTCTTTCCTTTTTTCTCCTTTTTCAGGTCTCTTTTTCACAGGCCTTCCCTGATGGCTTGACCATCGTTTCTTTTTTGAAGGATAAATACACCAAGACGACAAGAAGCATGGACATACTGGGGAAATTTTTGGTGGTTTCCTTAACGATCCCTTTACCTGTTTTTAGGACCCACACGCAGCTCTCCCTTGGTTAAAGCATATCAAATAGCTTTCTACTTATTGCACTACTTGTATAAATGCGCTTTAACGCACCAATGAAATTATAATGGAAACAGTTTGCGGCCCAAATTTTACGGCTTTTAGCTTACTATTCTTTCTTCTTTCTTTTTTGTAACTTTATCAGATAGCACCCGTACACTCTGGTGCGTTTCAATTTGCCAGGGGCTTCATAGCACCCCACAACATGGCAACAAAAGTCCGAACACTTTTACAGTATAGTTCGGCACCCCGAATTTAGCACTATATGCATTGGCTCCGAATCATGTCTTTGGTCAATAGTTGGGTTGCCCTGCTCCTATGCTTACTACCTTAGGTTCTGTTGTATCGGCTAGGGTAGTAAAGGGAGAACTACTGCGATTTTGCCCTGGTTTACCCGGATGAGCACCTCAGTAGAGAAAGCCGAAAACTGACTGTCATGATGCGGCGAGAGCCGGTCAGCTCTTCGGAGGTCTCAAATCCTTAGAGATTTTTTCCACATTACGCGAGGGATTGGTACTTACCCGATCAAGTGTTTACATCATCCTAGTTCGGATACTTGGGGATGCGCTTATATTTCTATTGTCAAATTCCTATGGCTAAGTGAGGGTGCTAAAGCCGCATAGTTCGATTGCCTGGTTCATCGCGCTAAACACCTCCTTCAAAGACCAAACAATTGGATCAAGATTGTTTAGATTACATCCCGAACACCCCGTACTTCCTACGTGGGGGCAGAAGCCGACGACTGGCCAACTCTCAGATTTCACATAACACGGCCGCACAGGATGAGAAATTCTTTAAATAACAAACATTATATTACATAACGACTTTGTTTCATCATACAAGGCAGAGACAACATGAATGTATTCATTTGAAAATAATGTCTTGTGCACATTGCGTTGCCACAATACGGGACCCCTCCAGGACATCTGCAAAATATCGCTCGGGTGTGCGGTGTTCCTTGACCTCTGGCGGTCCCTCGGTCGTAAGCTTGACGGTGTCCATCTTCGCCCACTACACCTTGACGCGGGCGAAGGCCATGCGCGCACCCTCAATGCAGGCCGATTGCTTGACGATGTCCAGCCGAGGACAGGCGTTCACCAGCCGCTTCACGAGCCCGAAGTAGCTGTCGGGCATAGCTTCGGCAGGCCACAGCCGGATTATTAAATCCTTCATGGCCAGTTCGGCCACCCTGTGCAACTCGACCAGCTGTTTTAGCTGATCGCAAAAGGGCACTGGATGTTCTGGCGCAAGATATTGTGACTAGAACAGCTTCTCTGTTGAGCTCCCCTCTTCGGCTCGGGAGAACGTCGCAGTGTCAGACACACTACGCGGCAGATCTGCAAACGCCCCAGGAGAACTCTGAATCCGGGTTAGTAAGAAATACTTCTTCTTCACATACTTGTTTTGCATACTAAACGCCTTACCCGCCATGATTTTCTTAGCCTCCTGGATCTCCTGGAGGGCGCCCTGGGCCTCAACCCGGGCCTCTTCCATGCTTTGGCGAGCCTTCGCGAGTTCGGTCTCTCGAGCCAAAACATCACGCTCCAAGGATTTGCATTTCTTAACTGCATCCGGGAGCTCTTGTTGGACTTCATCAAGTCTGGACTCGTGCTGCTCTCGAGCGGCTTTTTCCTTGGTGGCCTTCTCCTCAGCCTCGGCCAGGGCCTGTTTCAGGACTTCGACCTCAGTCGCGCTCCTACGCATGCCATGGCACTACGGTCAATACGCATTAATTACTCTTTCTGAAATATATAGCCAGCCAGTACATACCTTGCTGGTCTTCCAGTTGCTTTCTTGCTTGGCCGAGCTCCTGCTCAGCCGCTCTAGTCTCTGCTTTAGTCCAGAGACTTCGGCAGTGTGCGCGGTCGCGGCCAGCAATGACGCCTGCTTATTCATATAAGAAATCTAGTTAGTTCCCTGCAAAAATAAATTGATCCTCTATCCGGCTCTTCTCTCCGAACACCGGACAATGTCTTAGGGGCTACTGTATATATTGGGACTTTTTCTTTTTGGCGACACTTACCTCAAAGCCTGTCAGCAGGCTTCCACAGGCTTCGACCAGTCCTCTTTTGACAGACTAAACCATCTCAATCACCGTACCCATAAGGATACGGTGTTCATCCACAATGGAAGCGCCTCGTAGCGCTTCCAGCAGATTATCCAGTGCCTCTGGTTGGACAGAGGTCACCGGCGGAACAGGCACACCCCCTTCTTTCGAAGGAGGTTGCTCGCCGGATATGGAGCCGTATAGGTCTCCGAACTTGTATTCGGCTGGGGGCCGAATTGAGCAAGGCCCCCATCCCTAGTTGCCATGGGGGTCTGCCCCCCCCCCATGTGCCCGGCAGTCGAGGCTTTGCCCTCTGGCGCCACCCTGGCGGCCTCCTGAACCTCTCCCTGGCCGGGGAAGGTCCTTTGGGACAACACCTCGTCGTCGTCCTTGGCCGCAGGAGAGTGAGTGGCCGGCGGTGACTCGTTGGCCATTGCCTTCGAATCCAACGAACCTCTTCATGAGGAGCGCTGGGAGTTGTAATGGGCCGGACTGCAATGGCATCATTTAAACATGTTAATATCATGAAGCAAGAGAGGCCGGATGTATGGACTTATGCGGGTTTTTAGTACTTACGACGCGGCCAGAGGCTTGTTTCGGGGGCGTCGCTCTGGGCTGCTGTCGACGTCCCACACAGAGTTATCTGTAGGGGGACCCTTCCCCCTCTTGGGCGCCTCCGCCTCCACATTTGTGGAGGCCGCCCTCTTCTTCCTCCCCCCATCAAGGGGAGAGGTGCTTTCTTCCTCCTCCTCGTCATCGTCTACGGAGGCAGAGGAGAGAGTCTTGTCTTCGGACGACACGTCCGAGGCTCCTTTGCGGCGGAGGCCACTCTAGATTCCCCTGGCCTTCTTCTCCGGCGCCTTATAGGGCGCCGGCACCAGCATCTTCGCCAGGAGCGGGATGACTGGTTCGTCGGGCAGCGGAGCCGAATAGTGAATCCGCTCCGCCCTCTCCGTCCACACCTGAAAGAACAATAATAATAAAATTTAGATGTCCTCCTTGAAACAAGCAGGTAGAGGATGCGTCTGGAGACGCGAAAGGCTTACCGCATTGGCAGAATGAGTAACATCGTGCCCGCGGTCTGAGTCTATGGCTGGCGGCATCTCATTGCTCTTAAAGAGCAACTTCCAGGCATCTTCGTGAGTGGTTCTGAAGAGCCTTTCCAAAGTTCCATGGTTCTTTGGGTTGAATTCCCATAAGGGGCAGCTTCGGCTCTGGCACGGGAGGATCCAGTGAACCAACATCACCTGGATTACGTTGACGAGCTTAATGTTTTTATCCACCATGCTTTTGATGTACGTTTGCAGCGCTATCAGCTCGTCTGACAAAGACCAATTCAGGCCTTTCTCTATCCAGGAGGTGAGCCACATTGGGGCTCCAAAGTTGAATTCGGGAGCCGCGGCCCAGGTGGCGCCTAGGGGCTCTGTGATGTAGAACCACAGTTTTTGCCACTCCTTGATGATCTCCACGAAAGTACCCTGGGGCCATGTGACATTGGGCATCTTGCTCACCATGGAGCCTCCGCACTCCACGTGCTGACCGTCCACCACCTTCGGCTTCACGTTGAAGATCTTGAGGCACAGTCCGAAGTGGGGTTGGATGTGGAGGAAGGCCTCACACACGACAATGAATGTCGAGATGTTGAGGAAGGAGTTCGGGGCTAGATCATGGAAATCTAGCCCGTACTAGAACATAAGCCCGCAGACGAAAGGGTGGAGAGGAAACCCTAACCCGCGGACAAAATGAGGGATGAACACCATCCTCTCGTTGGGCTTCAGGGTGGGGACGATTTGCCCCTTAGCTGGAAGCCGGTGGGCGATTACTTTCGCCAGATACCCGGCCTCCCGAAGCTTGGTGATGTCCTTCTCCCTAACGGAGGAGGTCATCCACTTGCCTTGCCCTCCAGATCTGGACATGGCTGAGGGCTTCCGTGAGGCAGAAAGAATGAGAACTTGGGTGCTGGAGCTCAAGAACGGAAGGGCAGAGAAAGAGAGAAGGCATGGGTGAAGAAAGGGAGTCCTTATCTCCTTATAAAGGCAGTGACTATCAAGCACCTCCGTGCTAGCCTTAAAACTCACCTGTTACCAAGGGCTGTGTAAATGGCACGGTTATATTACCGATGCTCGTATTGATGAAAATCCCGCAATAAGGGGACACGATCTCTGCTTCGACAAGACATGCCTATTAAAACCGCGTCTCAAGACATGGAACGGCAGACGGAAAACAGTTCGAAATGATGACCAAGCGGACATGATGTCACATTATAAAAAGTTGTCAGCGGATTGGACTCGTGCAATATTATATTCTCTGCGGTTGTGTGTGGTGCTTGTATTGAAGATCCGGACATGTTCATTACGTCCGAAGACTATCTTGGAGTATTCGGAAAGGGGAACCTGCCTTGCAATGCCGAAGACACTCTGCGCACCGGACACCTCGTCATTGAAGCCTGGTTCAGGGGCTACTAAAGGAGTCCTGGAGTAAGGGGTCCTCGGGCGTCCGAACTATTAGACATGGGCTGGACTGATGGGCTGTGAAGATACAAAAGCCGAAGACTCTACCCGTGTCCGGATGGGACTCTCCTTGGCGTGGAAGGCAATCTTGGTGACCAAATATGAAGATTCCTTTCTCTGTAACCGACCTTATGTAACCCTAGATCCCTCCGGTGTCTATATAAACTGGAGGGCTAGGTCCGTAGACATATATCCTCATAATCATAGTCAGACATGCTACACTTTTAGGGTTTAGCCACTACGATCTCGTGGTAGATCCACTCTTCTAATACTCATATTTTTCAAGATCAATCAAGTAGGAAGTAGAGTATTACCTCCATAGAGAGGGCCCGAACCTGGGTAAACATTGTGTCCCCCGTCTCCTGTTACCATCGACCTTAGACGCATAGTTCGGGACCCCCTACCCGAGATCCGCCGGTTTTGACACTGACAGCCGCGTCCTCAGTCATGGACACAGTTCGTACTAGGTCACATAGGTCGATCAATGCACACGATGACAAAATAACTTATTTGATGATTTATATGTTGGCAGTAATAGTTTGGCAGGATGCTGCTGATGATGTTGGGATGATCTTGAGGATGATCATTCAGTTTGTGATGTGGTCACATGGTGATCACGTGGGGGTATTGATCACAAGGTGATCAATGACATATTGCTTGGCTAGATAGCCAAGAGTGAGATGCTTCTTGAGATCCGAGATGTTGGTTTGTCAGTATTCTAGTAGTTCCATATCATGCTTAATAATTGCTTTCACACCATAGTAGTTGATCATAAGTTAACCTGTTAAATGTTGTGTTGTTGTTTTTCCTTGATGCTTTTGGTTGTTGTGAGTTTGCGAGTACATTCAAAGTACTCACCTGGCATGTCATGCAAGTTTGGAGGTGATACCATGATTGATTGCCTGACGAGGATACCGATTGTGCGAGCTAGACCGTGTCCCAGCCAGAGTCCCTACGGAGGGGAGTTCATCACCGTCGTTGTTGTTCCACTGCTAGTATAGAGCTACCTTAGCAAGCATAGTGTCACTGTGCTGATGTGATCCTTTGTAGCATTAGATCTCTGTACTCTTATTATTTGTAAAAAGAGTTGATTTGTTCTATGCCAAGCAGTGTCGTATTCCAGAAGACTTGATCTCTGGGCTGGAATACGGGGTGTTTCGGTTCCTCTGAGCCGGGGTGCCACGGTGTTCTTCATGCTCTTTGCGGGAATCCACCCCAATCATGAAAGATAGACAACAAATAGGATCAATATGGTTGACTAGAGGGGGTTAATAGACAACTAACAATTTTTAGCTTTTCTTCACAATTTAGGTAAAGCAACAAATAGGTTGTCTAGATATGCAACTAGGCGAGGAACCTATATGTTGCTAGCAAAGACAACAACAAGTGCAAGCAAAGGATACAACACAACAATAGCTTGCACAAAGTAAAGGTAAGAGATAACCACAAGTGGAGCCGGTGGAGACGAGGATGTGTTACCGAAGTTCCTTCCTTTTGAAGGGAAGTACGTCTCCGTTGAAGCAGTGTGGCGGCACAATGCTTCCCAGGAAGCCACTAGGGCCACGGTATTCTCCTCACGTCCTCACACAATGCGAGATGCCATGATTCCTCTAGTGGTGCCCTTGAAGCCGACAACTAAACCTTTACAAACAAGGTTGGGGCAATCTCCACAACTTGATTAGAGCCTCCCAACAACACCACAGAGCTTCACCATAATGGAATGTGGCTCCGAGGTGACCTCAACCGTCTAGGGTGCTCAAACACCCAAGAGTAACAAGATCCGTAAGGGATTAGTGGGGGGAATCAAATTTATCTTGGTGGAAGTGTAGATCCAGGCCTTCTCAACCAATCCCTAGAAAATCAACAAGTTTGATTAGCTAGGGAGAGAGATCAGGCGAAAATAAGATTTTGGAGCAACAATGGAGTTAGGGTAGGAAGTGGTGTGTATTCCCGAGGAAGAAGACCCCTTATATACTGGGGGGAACAATCCAACCTTTATCCCCTCATTCAGCACGCAAAGAGCTGTACTACCGCTCAAGGGAGCTGTACTACCGCTCAAGGGAGCGGTACTATTGCTGGCCTCAGCGATACTGCCGCTTGGCCCAGCGGTACTACCGCTGGGACCGCGCACGGCACCTACGAAGGAGAAGAGCCAGAGGAGCGGGCCTTTGAGCGACACTAGTAGCCGTGGCAGGTGCGGTACTACCGCTTATGAGCGGTGCTACCACTTCTACTTCCACTGCTACTGCCACTGAACCCGACACGAGAAACGCAGGTCTCGAGTCGAGGTGGTACTAATGCGGAACCGGAGCGGTACTGGTGCCTGAAGCCCTGGGCGGTACTACCACTGATACAGTGGTACTACCGCCTGTTGCTCTCGGCGGTACTTCCACTCCAGGCCGCGGTACTACCGCTGTCACCTCTTCTATGTCACTTCCATAATAAGGAGATCCTCCAAGGATGAGGAAAGGAGCTGGGGGTGCAAAAGAGATGTGTACGTGTTGATTTCACCCTAGCCTTTTTGATATGGACCCCCTCTTGATAGTATGGTACGGATGGTGTGTACATTTACCACGCACACACAATGTTTCATTTTCCTATTTGTTGTGTAGGTACCCATGCTTACTTGTCAACCTCACAGTCCCATGAGTTGACAAAACGAGCTCTAGAGAGCAATGATGACTTTGGATCCCGTGGATTGTTTTTCACACCGTTTCCATTGTGCAAGAACTTCACGCATTTCTTCTACATGGCCCTCACGTGGTTATAGGTTATTGCCCACTATATATCCTTTGCCCATATTGCCATGTTCACTTTGCATGATATGCTCATCCCTATGCCTTTGCCATGCATTTGTGACCAATGCTTTGCATTACACATGATGATTGATTCTAGTACTTGTATGTGTATTTGCAAGCTTGGTGGAGATATTGCTTGTCCTTGCCATGTTTGCTTCGTGACCCATTCCTACAATGATACATTAATCTTGCTTTGTGTTCGTGCTTGTGATATGTCATGTGCATTGCCCATGCCTACTATTTGGTCACATGACATGACTGCCATGATTTCCTCTATTGTGTTGCATCTTTGCTCCACTAGTTTGCACAACAAGACTGATATGCTTTCTTATGTTGCATCACCCATAATTCATACTTGGTCCTTTCATATGATTGATGACAACCATTGCTATGCTTTGCACATGATTGCTATTAAATGTTGTTATATGTTGCCTCTCTCATGCTAGATAATTTGCCATGTATTGAGCGCAATAATGATTATTGTCTTGCTCATGAGATTGCCCCCATAGCATTCTCATGTATATTTGGAGATTTGACATATTTCTTGTGAATCATGATTGCCTTACTTCTTTGCACCATATACCTAGTGCCATGAATATCGTCATTGTTGCATCATATTATTCATGCACATGTGCTTCTAATGGTTATGTGCAACAGAAGAGAACCATCATGATGGATGATGTGTTTATCTACCATGCACATATGTTCATTGCCTTGTTTTGTGCATGTGTAGGATAGTTGGACCTTGTGTCAACTTCCACGTCACGTGAGTTGACAATCCGAGCGCTTGAGAGTGAACCACCTTCTACCACAATGATTCTACATTGCACTTGCTTGTACTTCGGCATTGTGAAGGAAACACAAGGACACGATTACAAGGTGATATCCTTCTCCCTTGAGAACCTGGATACCATGAGCATGAATATTGTGGATCATACTACTTGTGGTGCTTACACCATGAGCCTTATTGGTCATCTTGGACCACTTGATTGCGCACATGTTAGAGATCTTGCGCCAACTTGTCATTTTCACCGTTCCATGCCTCATGACATATATAGCGTGTGTGTTGCGTCCAACTTGTGGATTATTTGCTCCTATCATATGCTTGGTTGCAACAATGTCCAATCTTCACATATGCCATGTCCCATTGATTATCACATGATTGACTCGATTGCCTCACACATGATGAACAATTGCTCTTTATATTGTGTTGAGTGCCACACTATCTTCGCTACACCCTATGCGCATTATGCTTGGATTGTTTTGCACTTGACCCATGTGTTTAGACACTTCATTTTATTTGGTGTTGTGAATGGTTCCTATGCCTACCATACACCATTTGTTGAGCACTTTATGCATGCTTGTTATGACTTTGAGGTAGATGCTGGATGTCGCTTGAAGCTACGTCGGTATTTCGCCAAAGAGGAAGGGATGATGCAGCATAGCGGCGGTAGGTATTTCCCTCAGATATGAAACCAAGATTATCGAACCAGTAGGAGAACCAAGCAACCCAACGTAAACAACCCCTGCACACAGATAACAAATCCTCGCAACCTGACGTGTTAAAGGGTTGTCAATCCCTTGCGGGTAACGGTGCCAGAAAATATATCACAAATAAAATAAAGTGCAGCAAAGTATTTTTGGGTTTTTGGATTAATATATCTGGAAATAAAAGCAAATAAAAATAGATCGCAAAGGCAAATACGTGAGAAAGAAGACCCAGGAGCCATAGGTTTCACTAGTGGCTTCTCTCGAGAAAAATAGCAAACGGTGGGTAAACAAATTACTGTTGGGCAATTGATAGAACCTCAAATAATTATGACGATATCCAGGCAATGATCATTACATAGGCATCACGTCCAAGATTAGTAGACCGACTCCTGTCTGCATCTACTACTATTACTCCACACATCGACCGCTATCCAGCATGCATCTAGTGTATTAAGTTCATGGAAAAACGGAGTAATGCAATAAGAATGATGACATGATGTAGACAAGATCCGTTTATCTATGGCGGTTGATATAGATCCCATCTTTTTATCCTTAGTAGCAATGATACATACATGTCGGTTCCCTTTCTGTCAGTGGGATCAAGCACCGTAAGATCGAACCCACTACCGGGCACCTCTTCCCATTGCAAGATAAATAAATCAAGTTGGCTAGACAAAACCCAAATATCAGAGAAGAAATTCGAGGCTATAAGAGATCATGCATAAAAGAGATCAAAGAAACTCAAATACTTTCATGGATATAAAAAGATAGATCTGATCATAAACTCAAAGTTCATCGATCCCAACAAACACACCGCAAAAGAGTTACGTCATATGGATCTCCAAGAGACCATTGTATTGAGAATCAAGAGAGAGAGAGAGAGATGGAGCCATCTAGCTACTCACTACGGACCCGAAGGTCTACAAAGAATTACTCACGCATCATCGGAGAGGCACCAATGGAGGTGGTGAACCCCTTCGTGATGGTGTCTAGATTGGGTATGGTGGTTCTAGACTCTTCGGCGGCTGGATGAATATTTCGTCGACTCTCCTAGGGTTCTGGGATTTTGGGGGTATTTATAGAGCGAAGAGGCGGCCCGGGGGGCACCCGAGGTGGGCACAACCCACCAGGGTGCGCCTGGGCCTCCTGGCGCGCCCTGGTGGGTTGTCCCCTCCTCGGGACTCCTGCCAGGTGGAACCAGGGCCCAACATATTCCTTCTGGTCCATAAAAAATCTCCGTAAAGTTTCGTGGCATTTGGACTCTGTTTGATATTGATTTTCTGGGATGTAAAAAACATGGAAGAAACACAGCAACTGGCACTTGGCACTATGTCAATAGGTTAGTACCAAAAAATAATATAAAATGATTATAAAACATCCAAGATTGATAATAAAATAGCATGGAACAATAAAAAATTATAGATACGTTGGAAACGTATCAGCATCCCCAAGCTTAACTCCTACTCGTCCTCGAGTAGGTAAGTGATAAAAACAGAATTTTTGATGTGGAGTGCTGTTCATCATGTCATATCATATTCTTTTCTTTATAGCATGGACATTTGGACATTTATGTGATTCAAAGCAATAGGCTAATTTTGACATAATAATTTAGATACTCAAGCACATCAACAAGCAACCATGTCTTTCAAAATATCAACACTAAAATAAGTTATCCCTAGCCCATCATGCTCAAACATTGATCCATTCATGAAACACACTCGAATATTAACTACACCCAATACTTAAGCACGATCATATTGCCTCCTAGTTGGTGCTTTTATAAGAGGAGATGGAGACTCAAAATAAAAATTGCATAAAGTAAAAGATAGGCCCTTCGCAGAGGGAAGTAGGAATTTATAGAGGTGCCAGAGAGCTCAAAGCGAAAAACTTAGAGATAAAAACATTTTGGGAGGTGTATCCATCCCACCAGAGAAAACGACTTAGAGTTCCCAATAATTTCCATGCATAGATATATCATAGGCGGTTCCCAAACAGAAAATAAAGTTTATTCCTGTTTCCACCATAACTTTCACTTTCCATGGCTAGCCGTATTCACGGGTGCCCTCCATACCAACACTTTCCAAGGAATTTATTATTTGATAACATAAAGTAAATCATTTGTTTTTGCATTTCGGGACTGGGCATCCCTAATACCTTTGCCTTACTCTCACGCAATGACAATGAATAAACACTCATCTGGAGAATAACATATCTAGCATGGAAAATATTAGCCACCCCTCACCGCTCCGCGATCGAAACAAACACACAAAAGAGAAGTTTATTTTGAAAATTAGAGATGGCACATGCAAATTTGCTCAGAACAGCAAAAGAATACCGCATATATGTAGATATAGTGGACTCATGTGGCAAAACTGGTTCAAAGGATTTTGGATGCACAAGTAGAGGTCATACTTAGGAGGTGTTTGGTTGCAAAATGGTAACGCAAATGCAAACGTAAATGGGTTACACCGTCAACGTAAACGGTATGGGCAAAAATCATATCTTGTTTGGGTATACGCCGTAACGTTAATGAATACCAGAGTTGCGGATGTATCAGTCGAGGACGAACCGCCGGCTGGAAGCATGCCAGCGTAGCTTCTCTACCAACATCATTCGTGTCTTGGGGGCGAGGTCCTGAGAGCGAGGCCAACGCTAACGACGACGACGCCGGATGCACCGACGGAGGCGGCGGCCGGTGGAACGACGGCGACGGCGCTGGCGGATGCAACGACTGGGGCAGCGGCGGATGCACCGACGGGGGCGGCGGCCGGTGGAACGACGGCGACAGCGGACGAAGCTGGCAGCGGCTAGTTGCGGCGGCGCACGGAGGCGTGGACGGCTGGTCGCGGCAACGACCTTCGCAGAGGAGATAGCAAGGGGGGAGACGGCTATAGCGGCTTTTATTACGGACGATTTTGACTGGTAACAGATTTGTACTAGGCTGGGATCTAATACCGTGTCATGGGATTACGGAGCAACCAAAACAAAGAAGATCTGACGGTATCCATTAACGCTGTAATCAGGTTATGATACAAAAGGGCAAACCAAACACCTCCTTAGTGCAAAATGAAGGCTAGCAAAAATATTGGGAAGCGACCAACCAAGAAACGAATAATCTCATAAGCAAGAATTAAGCATAATTAACCTCGAATAATGCACCACGAGTAGGATATAATGTCATTGCATGATTATTGACTTTCGTGCATGCATAGGGAATCACAAACCTTAACACCAACATTCTTACTGAAGCATAATTACTCATCAAGATGACTCACATATCACATCATCATAGCTCAAAACTATTACTAAGAATCAAGTTTATTTTGTCCAATGGTCTTCATGACATTTTTTATTTTTTATTTATCCTTCTTGGACATCTATCACTTTGGGACTAATTTTCATGTGTTGCTTTTCATAAGCTCAAACAAATATAAGTGAAGATCATGAGCATAGCAAATTTTCTTTCTCTCAAAATAATTTAAGTGAAGCAACAGAGAATTTCTTCAAAATTTTACTAACTCTCAAACAAATCTAAGTGAAACAAAGGAGCATTTCTTCAAAAATAACAAAGCACACCGTGCTCAAAAAGATACAAGTGAAGCACTAGAGCAAGTCCATTGCTCACAAAAAATTTAAGTGAAGCATAGAGAGCAATTCTAACAAGTCGAGATATAATTTTGGCTCTCTCAAATAGGTGTGTCTAGCAAGGATTGATGACTTCAAACACAAAATAAAACAAGGAAAGACACATATCATACAAGACGCTTCAAGCAAAACACATATCATGTGAGAATAAAATATAGTCTCGAGTAAAATACCGATAGTTGTTGGAAGAAAGCGGGGATGCCACTCGGGGGCATTCCCAAGCTTAGTTGGTTGCCCATTCTTGGATAATAGCTTGGGATGCTGGGGCATCCCCAAGCTTAGGCTCTTACATCCTTCCTTCATCCATCGTATGATAACCCAAAACTTGAAAACTTCAATCACACAAAACTCAACAAAGCCTTCGTGAGATCCGTTAGTATAAGAATAATAAATCACTACTATAAGTGCTGAATCAAACCAATTCATAATTTATTTTTTTATTATATCTACTGTATTCCAACTTTTCTATGGCAAAAACTCATCAAGGAAAAACATAGAGCCATCAAAATAAGCACACAACACAAAGAAAACAGAATCTGTCAAAACAGAACAGTCTGTAGCGATCTGACTATTTCGAATACTTTTGTAACTAAAAAAACTCTAAAAAATTAGTGCGGCCTGAGAAATTTGTATATTGATCTACTAAAATTGGAATGGGTATTTTATCGTGCTCTGGTGAAAAATGAAAATTAATTTCGTGAGCACAAAACTTTTTGTTTTTTTAGCAAGATCAAACAACTATTGCCCAAGAAGATCCTAAAGGCTTTACTTGGCACAAACACTAACTAAAACACAAAAAACACAATCATAACAGAGCATAATTGTGCTAACACTCAAAAACAGGAAGCAAAAATAAAAAATAAATTTTATTCATTGGGTTGCCTCCCAACAAGCGCTATAGTTTTACGCCCTTAGGTAGGCATAAAGCAAGGATCTAAGTTTTTTCATCTTTGGTTCGAGATCCATAAGATACCCTCATGATTGATTCATAAGGTGGCTTAATTCTAGTTTTAGGAAAGTGGTCCATACCCTTCCTCAAAGGAAATTGGAACTTAATATTGCCTTCTTTCATATCAATCACGACACCGATAGTGCGTAAAAACGGTCTACCAAGAATAATTGGACAAGATGGATTGCAATCAATATCAAGAACAATAAAATCTATGAGCACATAATTTCTATTTGCAAGAATAAGAACATCATTAATTCTTCCCATAGGCTTTTTAATAGTAGAATCCGCCAAGTGCAAATTCAAGGAACATTCTTCAAGATTGGTAAGACCAAGCATATCACATAAAGATTTTGGAATTGTAGAAACACTAGCACCCAAGTCACACAAAGCAAAACACTCATAATTTTTAATCTTGACTTTGATAGTAGGTTCCCACTCATCATGCAATTTTCTAGGAATTGAAACTTCTAATTCCAATTTTTCTTCAAGAGCTTTCATCATAACATCAACAATATGTTTAGTAAAAGCTTTGTTCTGTTCATAAGCATGGGGTGAATTCATCATGGATTGCAACAAATAAATACAATCAATCAAAGAGCAACTATCATAATTAAAGTTTTTGTAATCCAAAAGACTGGGTGCATCACTAGCTAAAGTTTTGACCTCTCCAAACCCGCTTTCATCATTTTTCTCAACAAGATTTTCACCCTCTGAAATATTGGGACGCCTTCTACCTAAAGTTGACTCTTCTCTGCTCCCTTTTTCATCAATATTAACTTTACTAAACAAGGAATCAATAGAGGAAACACCAATCATTTTAAGATCTTCATCAATTTTATCTTCTAGCGAGATTGGTTTAGCAGCCATTTGATTTACTAAGGTATCTTGTGCATCGGATATTTTTCCTAGCAAACTTTTAGCAAAAGCATACTTAGATTGAAGATTACAAACTTCTCTACTAATATCATCAAGTTATTTTGTGATAGCATCTAGCACAACGGAGAATTCCTTAAGTACTTCTGTAAAATACTTATTATGCTCAAATTGTGTAGTCATATATTCCTTAGTACTTTTCTCAATTTCAAGCAAAATATTTGGGTAAGGAACATCATAATATTTTCTTTGAGGTATCATGATTTCGCAAACAAGAAAGCACACAAAAATGGGTCCGGCAAGAAAACGGCGAATAGAAAAAGAGAGGCGAATAAAATGGCAAATTTTTGTGAAGTGGGGGAGAGGAAAACAAGAGGCAAATGGCAAATAATGTAAATTGCGAGGAGATGAGATTTTTGATTAGGAACCTGGTTGTGATGAAGATCCTCCCCGGCAATGGCGCCAAAAATTCCTTTTGACGTCGCTTGAAGCTACGTCGGTATTTCCCCAAAGAGGAAGGGATGATGTAGCAGAACGACGGTAGGTATTTCCGTCATATATGAAACCAAAGTTATCGAACTACTAGGAGAACCAAGCAACACAACTTAAACAACCCATGCACACAGATAACAAATCCTCGCAATCTGACGTGTTAAAGGGGTTGTCAATCCCTTTCGGGTAACAGTGCCAGAAATTGGTGCGTGACGGGAGAAAGTTGTAACAGATTAAATAAATAGATCGCAAATAAAATAAAGTGCAGCAAAGTATTTTTGGGTTTTTGGATTAATAGATCTGAAAATAAAAGCAAATAAAAATAGATCGCAAAGGCAAATATATGAAAAAGAAGACCCGGGGGCCGTACGTTTCACTAGTGGCTTCTCTCGAGAAAAATAGAAAACAGTGGGTAAACAAATTACTATTGGACAATTGATAGAACCTCGAATAATTATGACGATATCCAGGCAATGATCATTACATAGGCATCACGTCCAAGATTAGTAGACCGACTCCTGCCTGCATCTACTACTATTACTCCACACATCGACCGCTATCCAACATGCATCTAGTGTATTAAGTTCATGGAAAAACGGAGTAATGCAATAAGAACGATGACATGATTTAGACGAGATCCATTTATCTATGGCGGTTGTCGGTGTACTAGAGTAGGGGTACCCTTGTACCCCGAACTTGTGCACGGGCAGTTGCAGCGTCCCACGGCAAGGCCTGCCAGGTCACCGCCAAGATTCCTTGTGGTCCCTCTGAAGACCATTCAAGAACAAAGTACTCAAGACAAGACCCCGGCAAGAGGAGCTTGCCGGGAAAAAAGCAAGACCCCGGCAAGAGGAGCTTGCCGGGAAGGCCATCAGAAGCGTCCCAAGACCCCGGCAAGAGGCGCTTGCCGGGAAGGCCGTCCGAGGCATTCCAAGGAACTTGCCGCGGCGCGCTACGCGCCCCGACAAGGCCCGGTGAGCGACAAGCTCCCGGAAGCGACAAGTCGACAGCCGCGGCAAGGCGCTTGCCGCGGCAAGCCCCCACTCCACGCCCGCGCTCCAGCACATCCACCCACGTGTCGCTCCGGGGCCCCTCCCGAGCGCACGTGGCAGGAGGCTGTGCAGCTAGGGGCGTGCGGTGGCACGAAGGCGCTGACAGGACAACCACCGTGGCAAGACGGAGGCGTCCCTAGCGGTCCCTTTCGGTGCCGTCTAGGCGACACAGACGGGCATTTAATGCCCTTGTCCCCTGCCGTCAGGGTTAGGTATGATAACACTGTAGCAGCTAGCTGTGCCTACTACAGCACCTAGCTGTGCCTACCCACGGCACCCTTTCCACTTTTGCCCTTGGCCCCCTTTGCTCTATGTCGGTAACCCCTTGAGTATAAAAGGAGGCCCGTGTGCAACGTAGGGGGGGTCGGCCACCTCGAGAGCCCTCGCGAGGTTTGGCATTTCCACACTCACGCTCGCCCTCGCTCCCGGGCGAGAGATCAATACCAATCCACAAAGCAGGAGTAGGGTTTTACGCATCCTTGCGGCCCGAACCTGGGTAAATCGCTCGCGTGTTTCACCTCGATTTACCCCTCGCACGACTAACCGCCCGCTTGCTCCGCCTCGATCTGCTCTTTGCGCTACCTCCGCCCCCCGCCGAACCAAAAGGGACCCAGTTCGCCGGTCCCATAGGTGCCCGTGGATCAGAAACCCCGGCATCTCTGGCACGCCAGGTAGGGGGCGTCGAAGTGGTGTGAATCAGATCCGGCGTTCTTGCGGGCTAGATCTTCATCTTCTTCATCGATCTTCACCATCTTCACCAGCATGCCGCCGAAGAAGAAAGTCTCGGAGGCAGCTGCTCCGTCCGCGCCGAGCCACCCACCGTCGGAGCAAACGGACGGTGGGGCAGGCGCTGGCGGAAGGGCACGCATCGACGAGGGAACTCTTGGTGCTGCCAGGTCCCAGGGCAAGGCTGCGCTGCCCATCGGCGGCGTGGCCGGCTCCCACAACGACCGGGCGCACTCCAAGACCTCGGCGTCCGTGCATGCGCCGCGCCCATCTCAGGAGGCGCGGGATCGGCAGCGTCATGGTACCCACGGTACCATGCGCTCGCTGGATCAAGATCGAGCTGGTGGATCCCGGAGCGCCTAGGACCACCATGCGCGTCAACAAGCTGGCGCGAGCGAGACACGGTCGCCTGGACGGGATACTGCTCCTTCTAACGTGGTTAGGAGTCCGAGCGTGTCCCGCTCCTCGCACCGTTCGCTACCGCAGCCCGCCACCACAGCGGAAGCTTTGGCACGAGCTCA
Organism: Triticum urartu; assembly: GCF_056163025.1. NCBI lineage: Eukaryota > Viridiplantae > Streptophyta > Magnoliopsida > Poales > Poaceae > Triticum > Triticum urartu. The sequence continues at coordinate 231,578,695 of NC_141873.1, forward strand.
GCTGCTCCTAGACTACCCTCCAGCGGCGGACAAGATCGACGACTGGAGGGCCACTATCCAGAGTCTCATCGGCTTCGCCAACGGCGACACTCCTCGGCAGCCGAGCATGTTGCAGCCGCAGCGAGTCAGCCAGGCGCAAACCGGTGGAGACAACACTGGTGGGGGTGCAACTACTGTGCACTCCCCACCCCGAAGGCCAAGATTGCCGACCTGCCGGATCCACCGCGACAGCGACTCCACCGCGTCGTCGGATCCGCGAGCTCGTCGCGACCAATGACAAGTTCTTCTAGAACGGCAGCGGGAAGACGCTCGTACGCGCATCGAGCGTCGGAGAGAAGGGCGACGTTAGTCAGACCAGCGCGCTGGGCCCTTTGTCGACATGCATGCGCCAGGGGAACCAGGCGACCTGCCGTACCCGGTAGGTTGCCCTGCGTTCACTCGTGAGCTGCGGCAAGTCCAGTGGCCCAGTACGAAGAACTTCAAGCCCGACGTACCAGAGAAGTACGACGCAAGTACCATCGCGGTGCAGGCTGCTGGGGGGCGAGCCGACAAGATCCTTGCCAACTACTTCCCGCTGGTACTCAAGCCCAACGTCAGGTCCTGGCTCATGCACTTGCCGGACAACTCCATATCCTCCTGGGCTGAGCTATGCCATCAGTTTGTTGGTGCCTTCACAGGCGGCCACAAACCTCATGGCCAAGAGAGCGATCTTCATCTGCTCGTCCAGAAGGAAGGAGAGCCCCTGCGCCAGTATACCCAGAGGTTCAGCCGTGTACACCACAACATCCCAAACATCCACCCTGCCGCGGTAATCAGCGCGTTCCATCAGAACGTGCGTAACCGCAGGATGCGGGAGGAGCTAGCGATGTGCAAGATTCGGGACGTCAGCGAGCTTTATGCCCTGGCTGACAGATGTGCACGCGCTGAGGAGGGGAGGAAATTCCCTGGGGAAAGCACTGGAGCAGGGGGATCTGACAGTGAGGATGCCGCCCCGGCAAAGAGAAGCCGGCGGCGCAACAACAGGAAGAAGCAGAACAACGAGGTGCTGTCGTTGAGCAGTCCGGCAATGAAGGTGACGCCACGAAGGCTACAGTTGGTAGCTCTGGCAAGGAAGTTGCCGCGTGCACCAACTGTCAGGCTGTGGCGGTCGCCGACAAGCGGGACGGCTCCGGCAAGAAGTACTGCAAGATTCACCGCACCAAGGGCCATGACCTCCAGAACTGCAAGAAGGTCGAGCAGCTCGTCCAGCAACAGAGGGCTGAGTACGAGCGGCGCGACAAAGAGAGAGCCCAAGGGGGTGCCAAGACACCTGGCCAGAAGCGCGCCAGCCAGGAAGGACGCCGCGGCAAGGCCAAGCAGCGGCAAGGAGACAGACCTCCCCGCGGTCGCGACAACGACGACGACGACGGCGAGGATGAAGACATGGATGACGTTGAGACCAGTGAGCAGGAGTTTCAGAAAGCCACAGAGGTCTTGTGCGTTGACGGGGGTGCTTCCCTGCATACCTCGCACCACCAACTCAAACAGTGGGTGCGGGAAGTCAATGCAGCGGAGCCACCCATCGAATTGCGCAAGCTTCTGAAGTGGTCCAGCACGCCTATCATCTTTGACATTGAGGACCACCCTGATCACACAACCGCGGTCGGGTGTCTGCCGATGTTGGTTTCACCAACCATCCGCAACCTCAAGGTCACCAAGATGCTAGTCGACGGCGGGGCCGGCTTAAACCTGATCTCCTCCGCTGTGCTCCGAAAACTCCAGATCCCTGACAGCGAGCTCGAAGAGACCGGCACATTCCAAGGAATCAACCCGGGAAGGAGCAAGCCGAAGGGGAAAGTCACGCTGCCGGTAACATTCGGCAGCGAGTTAAACTTCAGGACTGAGAGGGTCACGTTCGACGTTGCCGATATCCCGTTGCCTTACAATGGGATAATTGGCCGTCCAGCGCTCGCCAAGTTCATGGCGGCCTCTCACTATGCGTATAACGTGCTGAAGATGCCAGGCCCGATAAGCGTCATTTCTATCCCTGGCGACAAGAAGGACGCTCTTATCTGTGCCGACAAGATCTACCGGGAAGCAGCAGCTACGGCAGACCGCGATCCGCTTGCCGCTGAAGCTCCCGGGACCAGGAAGACCAAGTCCGGCAAAAGCTCTGGTGCCTACTCCGGCGCGCGCACCTCTTCGGAGTGCTGCGCTGTCGTCGAGGATGCGCCATCGAGGTCCACCGGCAAGAAGACCGAGTCCAGCAAAAGCTCTGGTGCCCACTCCGGCAAGCGCGCCGCTTCGGAGTGCTGCGCTGCCATCGAGGACGCACCATCGAGCTCCGCCGGCGAACACAAGAAGACGATGGCGGCTCCGCCAGAGACGAAGAAGGTGTCCGCCAAGGAGAATGGCACTGGTGGTACCTTCACCATCAGTGCCACGCTTGACCCTAAATAGGAAAGCGCGCTCGTTGCTTTCCTGCGGGCGAACGTCGACGTGTTTGCATGGCAACCGTCTGACATCCCCGGTGTTCCCAGGAAAGTGATTGAGCACCACCTTGCCGTCTGTCCTCATGCGCGGCCCGTCAAACAGAAAGTCCGGAAGCAAGCGGTGGAGCGCCAAGAATTCATTGCGGAGGAAATCAAGAAACTGGAAGCAGCAGGCCTCGTCAGAGGAGTACTCCATCCCACGTGGTTGGCCAATCCTGTAGTCGTGCGCAAGGCAAACGGGAAATGGAGGCTTTGCATCGATTTCACCGATGTTAACAAAGCTTGTCCCAAAGACCCATTTCCTTTGCCGCGCATTGACCAGATTGTTGACTCCACAGCTGGGTGTGATTTGCTTTCATTTCTTGATGCATACTCCGGGTATCATCAGATCTTCATGGCAGAGGAGGATGAAGAGAAAACCGCATTTATTACTCCATGTGGCACGTACTGCTTTGTACGAATGCCTTCCGGATTAAAAAATGCCGGTTCAACATTTGCAAGAGTAGTCCATATTGCTCTCGAGCCACAAATACATAGAAATGTGGAAGCCTACATGGATGATATAGTGGTCAAGAGCAAGGACAGAGCAACCCTGATCCAAGACTTGGACGAGACTTTTGCAAATCTGCGCAAGATCAGCCTCAAGCTCAACCCAGAGAAGTGCGTGTTCGGGGTTCCCTCCGGCAAGCTTCTCGGGTTCTTCGTGTCTCAGCGGGGAATTGAAGCCAACCCCGACAAGATCAGGGCCGTTGAGCAGATTGAACCCCGAAGCGCGTCAAAGATGTTCAGAAACTTGCCGGTTGCGTGGCTGCTCTCAGCAGGTTTATCTCTCGGTCTGCTGAGCGCGCCCTGCCGTTTTTCAAACTATTGAAAAAGGCAGGTCCAATGAAATGGACTCCGGACGCGGAGGCTGCGCTGCAAGACCTGAAGAGATACCTGTCCTCCCCTCCAATACTTGTCGCGCCTAAGCCACAAGAGAAGTTGCTGCTGTACATAGCGGCAACCAATCAAGTGGTTAGTGCTGCGTTAGTGGCAGAGAGGGAGGCGGATGATGAGCCAGCAACCGCGGCAAGCGCATCCAGCGACAAGCAGGGGGCTTGCCTGACAAGCTCTGGTCCCGACAAAGATGAACCCGCGCTGATACGCGAGGAGATACGGAAGAAAATGGTGCAGCGCCCAGTTTACTTTGTCAGTTCCCTCTTGTAGGGGGCTAGGTCAAGGTACTCTGGTGTGCAGAAACTGCTTTTCGGCCTTCTCATGGCCTCGAGAAAGCTGCGCCATTACTTCCAAGCACATGAGATCACAGTGGTCACTCGCTTTCCGCTGAAGAGGATACTGCAGAATCCTGAAGCGACAGGCAGGATTGTTGAGTGGGCACTGGAACTGTCAAGCTTTGGTCTCAAGTTCGAAAGCACTTCAACTATCCAGAGCAGAGCATTGGCAGAATTCATAGCGGAATGGACGCCAACTCCGGACGAAGAAATCCCGGAGACGAGCATCCCCGACAAAGAAGCAAGCAAAGAGTGGCTGATGTACTTTGATGGTGCTTTCTCGCTGCAAGGCGCCGGCGCCGGTGTGCTGCTTATCGCGCCCACCGGAGAGCACCTCAAGTACATTGTCCAGATGCACTTTCCCAAGGAGCAAGCAACAAACAATACTGCAGAGTATGAAGGATTGCTTGTCGGTCTCAGGATCGCGGCAGACCTTGGGATTAAGAAGCTCATTGTCAGGGGTGACTCACAGCTTGTCGTCCGCCAAGTAAACAAGAATTATCAGAGCCCGTTGATGGAAGCTTACGTCGACGAAGTGAGAAATCTAGAAGAGCGCTTTGACGGCCTGCAAATGGAGCACGTTCCGAGAACTCAGAACGCCATTGCTGATGGCATGTCAAAGTGCGCCTGCACTTAAGTTACTCGTGGAACCAGGGACCTTTGTGCTCAAGCTGACTCAACCGTCCGTAACACCATCAACTGGACAAAGCAAGAAGAGGAAGTTGATTCCTGGTGGCTACCGGCCGGCAGAGCTTCCCGAAGCCGCTGCTAAGAGGGTCCCCAAGATCAACACCGAAGGCGCCGGTGAGCCAGATGCTCCGGCAAGCCCTAGGGTTTGTTCCGTTGAAGCTGAAGCTCCCGGCAAGCTCGTCGCGGAACGTCAAGCTCCGGCAGAGACACAGCTTCTTGCCGTAGAGGCGGACGTTCCCGCAGCAGCAGAGCTGCCTTTAGTCCTTGTTGTCGAGCCACAGGCTCCAACATGGGCGCAGCAGATTGTCCGTTTCCTTCAGACGGGAGAACTTCCCGAAGAACAAGAAGAAGCCGAAAGAGTAGCCCGGCAGTCAAGTATGTACCAGTTCATCGACAAGACGCTGTACAGAAGAAGACTCAACGGTGTGAAATTGAGGTGCATTCCCCGGGAAGACGGACAGAAGCTGTTGGCAGAGATACACGGAGGCATATGTGGTCACCACATTGGCGCAAGAGCACTCGTCGGCAAAGCATTCCGGCAAGGTTTCTTCTGGCCAACAGCCCTTCAGGATGCAACTGCACAAGTAACCAAGTGTGAAGCGTGCCAGTTCCATTCCAAGCAGATACACCAGCCAGCTCAAGCTCTCCAGACGATCCCTTTATCCTGGCCCTTTTCGGTCTGGGGGCTCGACATCCTCGGCCCCTTCCCCCGAGCTGTCGGGGGCTTTGAGTACTTGTACGTCGCAATCGACAAGTTCACAAAGTGGCCGGAAGTGGAACCAGTGAGGAAGGTGACCGCATAGTCAGCCGTCAAGTTCTTCAGGTCGATTGTTTGCCGCTTCGGGATCCCTAACCGGATAATCACCGATAACGGCACACAGTTCACGAGCCACGCCTTCATGCAGTACGTCCAAGATCTCGGCGCCAAAGTCTGCTTCGCCTCTATTGCTCACCCAAGGAGCAACGGTCAAGCAGAGAGGGCAAACGCCGAGGTGCTGCGCGGGCTCAAGACCAGAACTTTCGACAGGCTGCACAAGTGTGGAAGAAACTGGATCGAGGAGCTACCAGTGGTTCTTTGGTCGATCAGAACGACACCAAATCGAGCCACTGGACAGACACCCTTTGCTCTAGTCTATGGAGCAGAGGCAGTTACCCCCACGGAACTCGTATACGGGTCACCTCGAGTGCTCGCTTATGATGAGCTTGAGCAAGAGCGGCTGCGGCAAGAGGACGCGCTGCTCCTTGAGGAAGATTGTCTCCAGGCTGCTGTGCGAGCTGCTCGCTACCAGCAAGCTCTGCGCCGCTACCACAGCCGCAGAGTCAATGCCAGGAGTCTCGAGGAAGGCGACCTTGTTCTTCGGCGCGCTCAGTCCGCCAAGAATTCCACAAGTTGACGCCGAAGTGGGAAGGTCCTTACCGGGTGAGACGAGTCACCAGGCCTGGCGCTATCCGCCTGGAGACCGAAGATGGTATTCCAGTGAGCAACTCCTGGAACATCGAGCATCTTCGCAAGTTTTACCCGTAAGGCACGGTTGTCGGACCCCGTCCGGCAACCACCTCTCTGTGCAAGTCTTGCCGCTGCTGCATGTAATCCTTTGTACAGAGCCAGGCGCAGACCCTGGCGCAGAAACAGATATCCTCACGGAACTCGTATACGGGTCACCTCGAGTGCTCGCTCATGATGAGCTTGAGCAAGAGCGGCTGCGGCAAGATGACGCGCTGCTCCTTGATGAAGATCGTCTTCAGGCCGCTGTGCGAGCCGCCGCTCCCAGCCCGTGCCAGAAGCTTCGAGGAAGGCGACCTTGTTCTTTGGCGCGTTCAGTCGACCAAGATCCAAACAAGTTGACGCCGATGTGGGAAGGCCCTTACCGGGTGAAACGAGTCACCAGGCCTGGCGTTGTCCGCCTGGAGACCGAAGATGGCACGCTAGTGAGCAACTCCTGGGACATCGAGCCTCTTCGCAAGTTTCGTTCGTAAGGCGCGGTTGTCGGACCCCGTCCGGCAACCACCTCTCTGTGCAAGTCTTGCCGCTGTTGCATGTAAACCTCTGTACAGAGCCAGGCGCAGACCCTGGCACCAGAAAATGAAGCGCTGCATACCTCGGGGGCTATAGCATGCATGCTAGATTGAGTCTGAGTCTCGTCCTTGGTTAGGGTCGATAGTCCCTAACAATGGCTAACCCCTAGCTTAGAGGTCGAGAGTCCGTCCCTTTGCTTTTCCTTTGTTTGCAGGGCTCGCACGTCCTGGCCAGGCCACCTGGAGACGAAAAGGAGAAGAAGGGCGCACCGGCACCTGGGCCCCGGCAAGAACGCCGGGGGCTGCGAACGCCAAGATGTCACCCCCGGCAAGCCAGAGTTGCCGGGGGTTCCGATATCAGATAAGTTTTCATCCCTCTTCATGCATCCTCTTATGGACTGGGGAATGCGAAACCCCGTTTCTTCCCGGAAACTGCCGTGCTCCCCCGACTCTAGGCCCTGGAGCGCGTACCCGGGGCCAAGTTCGGTCGTAGTCGCGGCAGCAGAAGGGATGAAACGAGGAGGCCGCACCCACCTCGTTCCCGCCTCCGTCAAAGGCGTGGGAAAGGTCGAGCGGCGTGGGAAGGTGGCAGGGCTTGTTGTCGAGGAATGGAATGCCTGTCCGAGAGATACCAAGGATTTGCTCCTTGGCGTGGGTTCGACCCGCGAGGCAAATAACCCGGCAAACATCCCCTTTTCATTAAAAAACATCCCATACAGGTACAGTTCATAGAGGATGAAAAACATGAAAGAGAGGATTACAAGATACAGCTAAAGGCCTGAAGGCTTACAATTAAAAAGATAAGGTGCCCGTAATCCTTTTCCTGTCCCTCTTTTCAGGAGGTAGAACAAGCAGGCGAAAAGGGGAAAGGGACGCCAAGGCGAGCTACAGGTGCCAGAAGACACCAAGAGAACATCCGGGGGCCGGATGGAGATGGCGACGCCGGGAGAAGGGTGCGAAGGAGGGGCGGCAGGACGTCAGCATGCTGTCGAGGGCACCACGCCCTCGTACTCTGACCTGACGGCCTTGTCGCCAGCCCTCTTCCCCTTCCACAACCTCCCTACGCCAGCCACCCAAGGAGACGCCCCCGGGGAGTTCAAGAAGACGGCGCCGCGGATGATGGGGTCGCCGGTGCCGCACGAGACGGCGCCCGACACCTAGTCGGAGCCGCCGTCCTGCCGCCCGCCACCCTCACCATCACTGCCGCTCTCCTCCTCGTCACTCTCGCTCGAGGAGGAGCCTTCGCTATCGGAGGAGCTGTCCACGCAGCACTTCCCCCGGGTGCCGAAGCACCCGAAGACCTTGACGGAAAGGAGATCGCCCTCCACCAGCTTAAAAAGGAGGGTGAGTCCTCCCGTCAAGCTGTGGATGCGGGCGAACGTCTTCCACCCTCGATCGAGATACATCACACCAGGGGCTGGGAACGCCACGCGGACTCGCGTGCCGCTGATCCCACAGCCCCTCATGTGTAATCTTAGAGTCTCGGGCGGGTCCGACTCCATCGCGCCCGTGAACGGAGCCGGAAGCCGGAGGCGACGACGAGGCGCCCGGCACAGCTTGACGAAGAACTCGCAAGGGTTGTCCCCTATATGGACCGCCGCGGAGGGAGGAGCCGCCGGCGGGGGCGAAGCTGGCGCGTCGCCCCGTCCGCCTCTTCCCCGAGCGCCTCGACCTCGTCCTCGACCTCGTCCACGACCTCGCCCCCTCCCTCTTCCCCTTACGGCTGGTTCTGCCACCATGAGTGAGGAAAAGGGGAGGGAGCGCTGTCTGGCGGCGACCCTCGCCGCCACCGATGAAGGCCCAGGATTCCCTTTCTCCATGGCGAATGAGAGAAAGGGGAGCAGAAGCTGAAGAAAGGAGGAGACGGGAGAGTGCGGGCTTCGGTGCTCCCTTCCCGCTCCTTATAAAGGAGCGAAGTGGGAGCCTAGCCGCCCCGCTCAGCGAATCAAGGCACAGGAAGAACAGGGAGGCGGGCCGACCCGTCCCCTCTGCTCGCCATGGCCCAGGTTCCCGCTCCCGCCGTCCGCGATCCCAAATGCATGGGAGCCGCGTGGCGGAGATGCAGAACTGAGGCGACGGATGGGGCGGCCTCACCCTACCCCGTGATCTCGGGGAGTGGGCGCTTCGGAAATCGCGCACCGGCCCCGTCCAGTAAATGCGCCACGCCCCCACGCCTACCTCCGTTTGGAGGAGAGGGCGTGGGCCGTTCCCCTTCATCATGGCTTGACGCATGCTCGCGGGGCTTAGCCCCACGCGCGCGCGCCGCCCGCGTCACCCACGACGCCGCGTTCGACGCGCACCGTTACGAGCATGCGCGATGGAAGCAGAGAGATATGCGGCGCGACCTAGGCCGCGCGTGCCCGTGCACTGTTTTGGGCCTGGCCCAACAGCGCTCGGCACCGTGTCTGGCCCAGGCCCGGGGGCTCCTGTCGGTGTACTAGAGTAGGGGTACCCTTGTACCCCGAACTTGTGCACGGGCAGTTGCAGCGTCCCGCGGCAAGGCCTGCCAGGTCACCGCCAAGATTCCTTGTGGTCCCTCTGAAGACCATTCAAGAACAAAGTACTCAAGACAAGACCCCGGCAAGAGGAGCTTGCTGGGAAAAAAGCAAGACCCCGGCAAGAGGAGCTTGCCGGGAAGGCCATCAGAAGCGTCCCAAGACCCCGGCAAGAGGCGCTTGTCGGGAAGGCCGTCCGAGGCATTCCAAGGAACTTGCCGCGGCGCGCTACGCGCCCCGACAAGGCCCGGTGAGCGACAAGCTCCCGGAAGCGACAAGTCAACAACCGCGGCAAGGCGCTTGCCGCGGCAAGCCCCCACTCCACGCCCGCGCTCCAGCACATCCACCCACGTGTCGCTCCGGGGCCCCTCCCGAGCGCACGTGGCAGGAGGCTGTGCAGCTAGGGGCGTGCGGTGGCACGAAGGCGCTGACAGGACAACCACCGTGGCAAGACGGAGGCATCCCTAGCGGTCCCTTTCGGTGCTGTCTAGGCGACACAGACGGGCATTTAATGCCCTTGTCCCCTGCCGTCAGGGTTAGGTATGATAACACTGTAGCAGCTAGCTGTGCCTACTACAGCACCTAGCTGTGCCTACCCACGGCACCCTTTCCACTTTTGCCCTTGGCCCCCTTTGCTCTATGTCGGTAACCCCTTGAGTATAAAAGGAGGCCCGTGTGCAACGTAGGGGGGGTCGGCCACCTCGAGAGCCCTCGCGAGGTTTGGCATTTCCACACTCACGCTCGCCCTCGCTCCCGGGCGAGAGATCAATACCAATCCACAAAGCAGGAGTAGGGTTTTACGCATCCTTGCGGCCCGAACCTGGGTAAATCGCTCGCGTGTTTCACCTCGATTTAACCCTCGCACGACCAACCGCCCGCTTGCTCCGCCTCGATCTGCTCTTTGCGCTACCTCCGCCCCCCGCCGAACCAAAAGGGACCCGGTTCGCCGGTCCCATAGGTGCCCGTGGATCAGAAACCCGGCAGCGGTAGATATAGATCCCATCTTTTTATCCTTAGTAGCAATGATACATACATGTCGGTTCCCTTTTTGTCACTAGGATCAAGCACCATAAGATCGAACCCACTACCGGGCACCTCTTCCCATTGCAAGATATATAGATCAAGTTGGCCAGACAAAACCCAAATACCGGAGAAGAAATACGAGGCTATAAGAGATCATGCATAAAAGAGATCAAATAAACTCAAATACTTTCATGGATATAAAAAGATAGATCTGATCATAAACTCAAAGTTCATCGATCCCAACAAACACACCGCGAAAGAGTTACATCATATGGATCTCCAAGAGACCATTGTATTGAGAATCAAGAGAGAGAGAGAGATGAATCCATATAGCTACTAACTACGGACCCGAAGGTCAACAACGAACTACTCACGCATCATCGGAGAGGCACCAATGGAGGTGGTGAACCCCTCCGTGATGGTGCCTAGATTGGATCTGGTGGTTCTGGACTCTGCGACTGGATGAATATTTCATCGACTCTCCTAGGGTTCTGGGATTTTTGGGGTATTTATAGAGCAAAGAGGCTGCCCGGGGGGCACCCAAGGTGGGCACAGCCCACCAGGGCGCGCCTGGGCCTCCTGGCACACCCTGGTGGGTTGTGCCCTCCCCGGGACTCCCCTAGGTGCAACCAGGGCCCAACATCTTCCTTCTAGTCCATAAAAAATCTCCGTAAAGTTTCATGGCATTTGGACTCCGTTTGATATTGATTTTCTGTGATGTAAAAAACATGGAAAAAACAGCGACTGGCACTTGGCACTATGTCAATAGGTTAATACCAAAAAATGATATAAAATGATTATAAAGAATCTAAGATTGATAATAGAACAACATGGAACAATCGGAAATTATAGATACATTGGAGATGTATCAATGCTTCTTCTCTAGTCAGACCTATTTGCATCACTACCTCACAATTACATGCTTGTTTCCATGATGACCTTGATTTTGCTCAATTGATATGCTTACAAGCCATGCCACAATCCTTTGTCACACCATATGCTTTGCATGATGACGATGCTTGTTTGGTGAATCACCTCTTGAATGCTTGGTTTTGCACTAACGCTAACCACATTTGTTTTTCCAAGTGTTTGTTGTACTTGCTTCTTTTGAAGGAATCACTAGACGGTGCAACATTGGAGAGTGCCCATTTCGAGCTTCAAGATAATGAGTACTTGGTGAACTTCCACTTCTACACGGCGAAGCCATCTCTTTCCCGTGGTGATTTGGTTTTTGATCCGAGGTCGGATCTTTCCCAAGGGGAGGGGATGATGCAGAGATCCTACGGACATCACCATGTCAAGAGTCCGTTCGACAAGTGACACGTGCGACATCTACTTCACATACACAAAGGTGAATCATCTACTTTACGTGTGTTCACTTGACCCCTTCGAGGATGGTATACTACTTGACACTCCACTCGTGTGCATACATAGGTATTGTCGGAGCACCACGAATGACGAGGAGGAGTGCGAGCGCAAGTGTACAACTACACCATCCGCGAGGGAAGCATGGAAGCGATGACGGAAGAAGATGAAGATGCTGAAGCTACAACGGCCGGACATCAGGCGCCTGCGCCACAGAGAAGCCCAACACCATCTGGCACCCGAAGAGCATCAGCGGCCGGACATCCGGATGACCCCCGGACATCAGACGTCACGCTACGGGGCGGACATCTGGCGTGAGGACTACAAAAGAATGACCACTGCTAGGCCGGACATCCAGCTAGTACACGGACATCCGGCATCTCATGAACAACCAGACATCCGCCCCCCACCCCCACCCAAACATTCGGCGCTTGCCTGCGCATGGGCAGGGCCCGAGGCCCATGTACCCCCCTCTCACTTACCCCTTCACGGACTTCCCTATATATGATCCACCTCCACCTCCATTCTAGGTTAAGAATATATGATAGCTCATCTTAGTTGAGCTTTGCTCCTACCTCTACTCTTGAGAGAGCGAGATAACACTCCAATGGAGTTCAAGACCTCCTTTGGACAATATCCCGAGGGATTCAAGAACCCCTTTGTGGGAAGGATCTATCTAGATCATCAAGACCCCATCTTTGGATTTGGGATGAACTTTACCTTGTACCTTTCCCTTTGATTGTTCATGTGCCTTGTGGATCCATGTGTTTGTTAGTCTAGTGGATGTGTGCTTGGGCTTGTTATTGAGTGTTTCCCCTTGTGATTTCTCTCTGTTCTTCCCTGGAATCCACTCAAATCTTGAAATATCGGTCGAAATCGAGTCTAGCCCCGTATCAATTCTTGTCTCCAAATAGGAGCCAATTGATCCTACTCCGCTGGAACCAATGGAGCTCTTCTTGTTCTAACAGTTTATCAATTTCTTCTGCTAACTCCCTTTGTCTAGCCAAGTTTGATTCACTAACATCACCTCTTGTTATTTGTTCTAGCTCTCGTTGCGCACTTCGTATTTTTTCCTTGTTCTTCTCAAGACCGAATGGTCCCAATGGTGCAACTGGGTATGAACAAACGCAACTTTAATCGCAAGATCCCCCAATTGCTATCTACTACTTGCCAGATCCCAAGCTCCGTGAGCTATTTCGCAGAAGTTTGATTCTTTCAGCCATTTCTCTTCTAAGCGAAGCACTTTTTCCCCACTCCCCACAAGTGTTTCAAGGGTTTTTGTATCCATCAGAATCGGCCTATGGTTAGAATGGGCATAGCCGAAATGCTTGAGCACAACCCCTTCAAACTTCGAACTCCACAAATCATTTACCAAAGCCCTATCTAGCCTCTCTCTCTCTCTGTGTGTGTGTGTGTGTGTGTGTGATCGCACCCCTATGCCATGTAAACTTGTCTTCGGTGTACCCAAAATCAGAAAGGTCACAATCCGTAAGAGCATCCCTAAAATCCCGCATGTAGTGTGCTGGCCTGAGATTACCTCCTTCCTTCCCAAAATCATATATAATTTCATTTATATCACCAATCACCATCCATGCTAAATTGCTAACTACAGCAAGATCTCTCAAACAGGCCCAAGTTTCATGTTCCTTTTCCCAACATGGTTCATCATAGAGACCCGTCAAGCGTCACACCTGTGTTTGTCCCAAGCCCACATAAGACATCAATTAAATTATTTGATTTAAAAGGAAGCAAGATATTTGCCTTCTTCTTCCACAACATCGGCAGGCCACCACTTCTGCCATCACTTCTAACCACCTCTTTAAAATCCATCCTTCTCATGAGAATTTCTGCAGCCCAAACATCCAGATGTGTTTTTGACAAGAACACCACATCGACACCATGCGGATTTTGTACATCCAGCAGTGCCCTAATTGCTGGGTTCCTCAAGAGCTCCCGTAATTGAAGCTTAAGATCTTCATTGATCGAGTCAACCTCTAGATCTAAGACCTCAAGAATTCCATGGCTGGAGATGAGGAAGTAGAAAACATATTTGCTCCAAGGCCCCAGGTGCAAAGAGTGGCCAGGGATCCCGTAGTAGAGACTGGAAAACCAGACACGACCATTGCAAGGACGCCGCCTAGGACAAATACGCCAGTACCAGTGCCGCCATCGGGAGGCGGATGACGTGGCCCGCCATAACCTATTTGCCTGGCTTAATTCTCTTTTCAGGGAAGTGTTCCATACCCTCCTTTAATGGAAATTGAAATTTTATATTCCCTTCTTTCATGTCAATAACAACACATATGGTTCGTAGGAAAGGCCTACCAAGTATTATAGGACAAGACAGGTTGTAATCAATATCAAGAACAATGAAATCAATGAGAACATAATTCCTATTTGCAAGAATAAGAACATCATTTATTCTACCCAAAGGCTTCTTCATAGTGGAATCCACTTAATGCAAATTAAGAGAACATTCATCCATATTGGTAAAACCTAGCTCGTCACATAAAGATTTTGGTATTGTGGAAACACTAGCACCCAAATCACATAAAGCATTGCACTCGTAATTTTTAATTTGAACTTTAATGGTAGGTTACCACTCATCATATAATTTCCTAGGTATTGAAACTTCCAATTCTAGCTTTTCTTCTAAAGCTTTCATCATCACTTCTATGATATGTTTAGTAAAAGCCTTATTTTTTTCATAAGCATTGGGCGAATTTATCATGGATTGCAATAAGGAAATACACTGAATTAAAGAACAACCATCATAATTAAAATCCTTAAAATCCAAAAGAGTGGGTACATCGCTATTTCAAGTTTTTAACTCTCCAAACCCATTTTTATCAATTTGTTCATTAAGATTTTCACCCTACGAACTATGGGGACACCTTCTAGCTAAAGTTGACTCTTCTTCAGTCCCCTTTTCATCAAGTTTAATATCACTAAACAAAGATTCAATGGGTGGAACACGAATCATTTTAATATCTTCATCATTTCTTCGATAAAAACCGGGCAAAATCGCTTTTTCTAAGAATTCCCGCTTAGCCCTTAACCTAGCGGTTCTTTCTTTACTCTCGTCCATGGAGATATAAAGGGATTTAATTGATTCATTAATATCAAGCTTGGTTAGCAAAATTTTATATTTAAGATTTTCCACATCATGAACAATTCTATCCATGCTCCTAGACATATCATCAAGTTTACTCAATTTTTCTTCTTAGTGTTGAAAACTTTTTGAGCATTAATAAATTCCTTGATATTACTTTCAATATAAAAGGGCATCCTATTATTACCACTATAATAGTTACCATAGGAATTGCCATAATTATTAGAGGAATTTCGAGGAAATGACCTAGGAATAAAGTTACGTCTATAAGCATTACTATTGAAATTGTTTCGCGAGACAAAATTCACATCTACGGGATCATTATTTTTCTCAATCAAAGTAGACAATGTCATATCATTAGGATCACTATGAGCACTTTTACTAGCAACCATTTTCATAAGCGCATCTACTTTATCACTCGAAGTACTAATTTCTTCAACAAAATTCACTTTTTTACTAGTAGGAGTTCTTTCAGTGCCATTGTGAATAATTTGCCATAATATTATCAAGCAATTTGGTGGCTTCTCCCAATGTAATTTCCATAAAAGTAACTCGTGCGGTGGAATCTAAAAGATTTATAGAAACAAAATTGAAAACTGCAGAGAAATTTTGTATGACAATCCACAAACTTAAACCACGAGTAGGGAAATTTCTTATCATTAATTTCATCCTCTCCAAAGATTGGGCAACATGTTCATGCTCAAGTTGCTTAAAATTCATAATTTGATTTCTAAGAGAAATAATTTTCGCGGGGGGAAAATACTTGGCAATAAAAGCATCCTTATACTTATCCCAATAATGAATACTATTTAGTGGCAAGGATGGAAGCCAAGTTTTAGCACGATCTTGTAGTGAGAACAGAAATAAATTTAATTTGACAATATCATTATCCACAATTTTTTCTTTTTCATATCACACAATTCAGTGGAAGTGTTAAGACGGGACACGACATCTTCATTAGAACTAACGGAAAATTGTTCTTCCATAACAAGATTTAGAAAAGCGGCATTATTATTAGTATTGGAAAGGTCACACCATTTTGTATTTTTGTACAAGAAAGGAAAACGGAAAATATTTTTGTATCTTTTGTGAAAAATGTTTTAGAAGTGGGGGAGATGAAAGCGAGAGGCAAATGGAAAATAATGTAAATGCAAGGAGAAGAAACTTTATGCGATTGTACTTGATAGATGTTGATGATGTCTCCCTAGCTACGACGCCAGGAATTCTTCCTAAAACATGTGAGCTGAGTTGGGATTTCCCCGAAGAGGAGAGGATGATGCAGTACAATAGAGATAAGTATTTCCATCAGTTAAGAACCAAGGTTATCAATCAGGTAGGAGAACCGAGCAACACCTCATTAGCAGTACCTGCACACAAAATAACAAATACTTGCACCCAAAGCAACAAGGGGTTGTCAATCCCTCGGCAGTTAATTGCAAGGATCAAATCTCGTAGTGATAGATAGATAGATCAAACACAAAATAAAATAAAATAAAGAATGTTGCAGCAAAGTATTTTTGGGATCTTAATATATGATGAAAGTAAGACCCGCAGACCATAGTTTTGCCTAGAGGTTTCTCTCTTAAAAATAGCATATAGTGGGTAAACAAATTATTGTTGGGTAATTGATAGAAAACTGAATAATCATGACGATATCCAAGGCAATGATCATGTATATAGGCATCATGTCCGACATAAGTAGACCGACTCCTGCCTGCAACTACTACTATTACTCTACACATAACCACTATCCAACATGCATCTAGAGTATTATGTTCATAAAGAACGGAGTAACGCCTTAAGCAAGAAGACATGATGTAGACAAAGTAAACTCATGCATGAATAAACCCCATCTTTTATCCTTCATGGCAACAATACAAATACGTGTCTTGTCCCTTTCTGTCACTGGGATATAGATCACCACAAGATTGAACCTATTACAAAGCACCTCTCCCATGCAAGGAAAATCAATCTAGTTGGCCAAACCAAATCAATAGATCAGAGAGAAATACAAAGATATATCATGCATAAAAGAGTTCAGATAAGACTTAGATAATATTCATGGATAATCTGATCATAAATTCACAGTTCATTGGATCCCAACAAAACACACCGCAAAAAGTGATTACATTGAATAGATCTCCAAGAACATCGAGGAGAACATTGTATTGAAGATCAAAGAGAGAGAAGAAGCCATCTAGCTACTAGCTATGGACCTGTAGGTCTGTGGTAAACTAATCACACATCATCGAAAGGCAGGAAGGTTGATGTCGAGCCCCTCTATGGTTGATTCCCCCTCCAGCAGAGTACGGGAAAAGGCCTCCAGGTGGGATCTCGTAGGAATAGAAGCTTGCGGCGGTGGAAAAAGTGTTTTGGGTGGCTCTCTATTGGTTTACCGATTTTAGAGAATTTATAGAGGTGGAATTAGGTCAAACAGATGCTCATGGGCCCTAGAAGCCACCAGGGCGTGCCTACCCCCTAGGCATGCCCTGGTGCCTTGTGGGCTACTCCTTCATCTTCTGGCCCTCTCCCGAAGCTTCCAGTGTCTCTTATGTCTAGAAAAAATCTCCAAAAATTTCATGGTAATTGGACTTCGTTTGGTACTGGTATTCTGGAAAACCAAAAATAGGCAAAAAGTAGCAACTAGAACTTGACACAAAGTTAATTTGTTAGTCCCAAAAAATGATATATAATGACATAGAATTGCATATAAAACATCCAAGATTGATACTATAATAGCATGGAACAATAAAAAATTATAGATACGTTGGAGACATATCATTGTTTTAGGACTATTGTTACACTTAACGACATCCTAAGATCCGGAAAACCTAATCACCCACAACACTTGAGCTAGTCCCAGAGGCAAGACTCAGAACCTTTTATTTAACCATTTATCATTCCACATGTGCATATGAGTTTTTCAGTGAATCACTGATACGTCTCCAACATATCTATAATTTTTGATGGTTCCATGCTATTATATTATCTGTTTTGGATGTTTAATGGGCCTTAATATGCTCTTTTATATTATTTTTGGGACTAACCTATTAACCGGAGGCCCAATGTCAGTTTCTGTTTTTTTGCCTATTTTAGAGTTTTGCAGAAAAGGAATACCAAATGGGATCCAAACGGAATGAAACCTTCACGATGATCTTTCTTGGACCGAAAGCAATCCAGAAGACTTGGAGTCAAAGTCTGGAACTCCACGAGGAAGCCACGAGGTAGGAGGGCTCACCCAGTGGGGTAGGCGCGCCCCCACCCTCGTGGGCCCCTCTTAGCTCCACCGACGTACTTCTTTTGCCTATATATACTCTTATACCCTAGACACATCAGGGAGAGCCAAGAAACCACTTTTCCGCCGCCGCAACCTTCTGTACCCGTGAGATCCCATCTTGGTGCCTTTTCAGCGATCTGCTGGAGGGGCAATCGATCACAGAGCGCTTCTACATCAATAGCATTGCCTCTTCGATGAAGCGTGAGTAGTTTACTGCAGACCTTCGGGTCCATAGTTATTAGCTAGATGGCTTCTTCTCTCTCTTTGATTCTCAATACAAAGTTCTCCTCGATGCTCTTGGAGATCTATTCCATGTAATACTCTTTTGCGGTGTATTTGTCGAGATCCGATGAATTGTGGATTTATGAACAAGATTATCTATGAATATTTTTTGGTTCATCTCTAAATTCTTATATGCATGATTTTATATCTTTGCAAGTCTCTACGAATTATCGGTTTAGTTTGGCCTACTAGATTGATCTTTCTTGCAATGGGAGAAGTGCTTAGCTTTGGGTTCAGTCTTGCGTGTCCTTTCCTAGTACAGTAGGGGCAGCAAGGCACGTATTGTATTGTTGCCATCGAGGATAAAAAGATGGGGTTTATATCATATTGCTTGAGTTTATCCCTCTACATCATGTCATCTTGCTTAATGCGTTACTCCGTTCTTATGAACTTAATACTCTAGATGCATGCTGGATAGCCGTCGATGTGTGGAGTAATACTAGTAGATGCAGAATTGTTTCGATCTACTTGACACGGACGTGATGCCTATATTCATGATGATCGCCTTAGATATCTTCATAACTATGCGCGTTTCTATCAATTGCTCGGCAGTAATTTGTTCACCCACTGTAATACATGCTATCTTAAGAGAAGCCACTAGTGAACCTATGGCCCCCGGGTCTCTTTCCTATTATATTACATCTCTTTTATTTACATCGCATCTCGTTTACTATTTTGCAATCTTTACTTTCCAATCTATACAACAAAAATACCAAAAATATTTACTTTACTATCTCTATTAGATCTCACTTTTGCGAGTGACAGTGAAGGGATTGACAACCCCTTTATCGTGTTGGTTGCATGGTTCTTGATTGTTTGTGCAGGTACTAGGTGACTTGTGCGTTGTCTCCTACTGGATTGATACCTTGGTTCTCAAAACTGAGGGAAATACTTATGCTACTTTACTGCATCACCCTTTACATTGTTTGCCATTTGCCTCTCGTTTTCCACTCCCCCACTTCACAAAAAATTGCCGTTTTATTCGCCTCTCTTGTCCCGTTCGCCTTTTTTCTCGCCAGATCTCTTGTTTGCTTGTGTTACCATGTGCCTTTTATTTGCTTGCATCTTCACTTGCTAAAAATCTATTGATATGAATCGTCATCCATTTGCTAATCTTTTTAAAAGATCCAATCACGATGAACCAACTACTAGTGAGTTAAGTGCACTAGATTATCTTTATGAAGTTTTGCTTGAGATTCGTGAATCTGAAAATTGTGATGAGGAAATTTATGAAGTGATTCACGATAGCTCCTTGAATGAAAAGCATGATTTCAATGATTTTACTATAAATTATATTAATGTCAATTGTGCTAAAAATATGCAAAACCCCAAGTTGGGGGTGCTTGTTTTGCTATGTCCACTACTTATTGCAATGATCATGATTGGGGTGATAATGATTCTGAAAATTTATTTAAATCTCATGATGAATATGCTTGCGATAATAGTAAAAGTGGGTTTGGAAGAGTGTCAACTTTAGCTAAAAATAATCCCACATATTTGGAGAGTCTTCAATCTTATGATTTTTTTTGATAAAAGTGGGCTTGGAGAGGTCATGACTTTATTTGATGATAATCCCACTATTTTGGAAGAGTGTCAACTTTGCATGCATGTGGATCATGAAGAGAATATTTTTGATAGTTATATTGTTAAATTGGATTATGGTCCTACATGTAATTATTATGAGAGAGGAGAAGATGGTGGTAGAAATTTTCATGCTACTAAATTACCTCTTGTTATGTTGAGATCGTCAATGTTTTATTCCTCTTCTTTGCATATGTTAGATGTTTCTTGTCTTGATAATTTGTTTGCTTATAAAATTCCTATGCATAGGAAGTATGTTAGAATTAGATGTGATTTTCATATGTTTCATGATGCTCCCTTCATGTTTCAATTGCTATCTTTCATGTGAGCATCATTAAAATTATAAATGCCTAGCTTAATGGCTTTAAAGAATAACGCTTATTGGGAGGCAAACCAATTTTATTTTTGTTCTTGATTTTTAGGTCATGTTTTGCTTTTAATAAATCATCTAGCCTCTGGTTAGATGTGTTTTTTTGTGTTTTAATTAGTGTTTGTGCCAAGTAAGACCTTTGGGATAGCTTATAGTGATAGTTGATTTGATCCTGCTGAAAAACAGAAACTTTTGCGCCCAGGTGATTAGTTTTAATTTCTAACAGAAGTGCGATAAAATACTGATTCCTTTTTCAGAGGATTAATAAACAAATTATTTAGGGCTTCCTAATTTTCAGAATTTTGGAGTGAAAGAAGTATTCGAAAGTTACAGATTGCTACAGACTATTCTGTTTTTGATAGATTCTGTTTTTCGTGTGTTGTTTGCTTATTTTGATGAATCTATGAGTAGTATCGGGGGGTATGAACCATAAAGAAGTTGGAATAAAGTAGGTTTAACACCAATATAAATAAATAATGAGTTCATTACAGTACCTTAAAGTGGTGGTTTATTTTCTTATATTAACGGAGCTCAAGAGATTTTCTGTTGAAGTTTTATGTTGTGAAGTTTTCAAGTTTTTGGGTAAAGATTTGATGGATTTTGGAATCAGGAGTGGCAAGAGCCTAAGCTTGGGGATGCCCAAGGCACCCCAAGGTAAAATTCAAGGACAACCAAAAGGCTAAGCTTGGGGATGCCCCGGAAGGCATCCCCTCTTTCGTCCTTGTCTATTGGTAACTTTACTTGAGGCAATATTTTTATTCACCACATGATATGTGTTTTGCTTGGAGCGCCTTGTATTGTTTGAGTATTTGCTTTTTAGTTTACCACAATCATCCTTTATTTACACACCTTTTGGGACAGACACACATGAATCAGAATTTATTAGAATACTCTATGTGCTTCACTTATATCTTTTGAGCTAGATAATTTTGCTCTAGTGCTTCACTTATATCTTTTTAGAGCACGGTGGTGGTTTTATTTTACAGAAATTATTGATCTCTCATGATTCACTTATATTATTTTGAGATTCTTTTAGAACAGCATGGTAATTTGCTTTGGCTATAAAACTAGTCCTAATATGATGGGCATCCAAGATGGGTATAATAAAAACTTTCATATAAAGTGCGTTGAATACTATGAGAAGTTTGATTCTTTATGATTGTTTTGAGATATGAAGATGGTGATATTAGAGTCATGCTAGTAGAGTAGTTGTGAATTTGAGAGATACTTGTGTTAAAGTTTGTGATTCCTGTAGCATGCACGTATGGTGAACCGTTATGTGATGAAATTGGAGCATGATCTATTTATTGATTGTCTTCCTTATGAGTGGCGGTCGATGACGAGCGATGGTCTTTTCCTACCAATATATCCCCCTTGGAGGATGCGCGTACTACTTCGTTTTGATAACTAATAGATTTTTGCAATAACTATATGAGTTCTTTATGACTAATGTTGAGTCCATGGATTATACGCACTCTCACCCTTCCACCATTGCTAGCCTCTCTAGTACCGCGTAACTTTCTCCGGTACCATAAACCCACCATTTACCTTCCTCAAAACAGCCACCATACCTACCTATTATGGCATTTCCATAGCCATTCCGAGATATATTGCCATGCAACTTTCCACCGTTTCGTTTATTATGACATGCTCCATCATTGTCATATTGCCTTGCATGATCATGTAGTTGACATCATATTTGTGGCAAAGCCACCATTCATAATTCTTTCATACATGTTACTCTTGATTCATTGCACATCCCGGTACACCGCCAGAGGCATTCACATAGAGTCATATTTTGCTCTAAGTATCGAGTTGTAATTCTTGAGGTGTAAGTAAATAGAAGTGTGATGATCATCATTATTAGAGCATTTTCCCAGTGAGGAAAGGATGATGGAGACTATGATTCCCCCACAAGTCGGGATGAGACTCCGAACGAAAAAGATAACAAATAAAAAAAGAGGCCAAAAAAAGAGAGGGCCAAAAAACAAAAAAAATGAGAGAAAAAGAGAGAAGGGACAATGCTACTATCCTTTTTCCACACTTGTGCTTCAAAGTAGCACCATGATCTTCATGATAGAGAGTCTTTTATTTTGTCACTTTCATATACCAGTGGGAATTTTTCATTATAGAACTTAGTTTGTATATTCCAATGATGGGCTTCCTCAAAATGCCCTAGGTCTTCGTGAGCAAGCAAGTTGGATGCACACCCACTTAGTTTCTTTTGTTGAGATTTCATACATTTATAGCTCTAGTGCATCTGTTGCATGGCATACCCTACTCACTCACATTGATATCTATTGATGGCCACCTCCATAGCCCGTTGATACGCCTAGTTGATGTGAGACTATCTTCTCCATTTTGTCTTCTCCACAACAACCCATCTATTCCACCTATAGTGCTATATCCATGGCTCACACTCATGTATTGCGTGAAGATTGAAAAAGTTTGAGAACATCAAAAGTATGAAACAATTGCTTGGCTTGTCATCAGGGTTGTGCATGATTTAATATTATGTGTGATGAAGATAGAGCATAGCCAGACTATATAATTTTGTAGAGATAGCTTTCTTTGGCCATGTTATTTTAAGAAGACATGATTGCTTTTTTAGTATTCTTGATGTATTATTGTTTTTATGTCAATATTAATCTTTTGTCTTGAATCTTTCGGATCTGAACATTCATGCCACAATAAAGAAAATTACATTGATAATTATGTTAGTAGCATTCCACATCAAAAGTTCTATTTTTATCATTTACCTACTCGAGGACGAGCAGGAATTAAGCTTGGGGATGCTTGATACGTCTTCAACGTATCTATAATTTTTGATTGTTCCATGCTATTATATTATCTGTTTTGGATGTTTAATGGGCTTTAATATGCTCTTTTATATTATTTTTGGCACTAACCTATTAACCGGAGGCCCAGTGCCAGTTTCTGTTTTTGCCTATTTCAGAGTTTTGCAGAAAAGGATTACCAAACGGAGTCCAAACAGAATGAAACCTTCGCGATGATCTTTCTTGGACCGAAAGCAATCCAGAAGACTTGGAGTCGAAGTCTGGAACTCCACGAGGAAGCCACGAGGCAGGAGGGCGCGCCCCCACCCTCGTGGGCCCATCGTAGCTCCACCAACGTACTTCTTTTGCCTATATATACTCTTATACCCTAGAAACATCAGGGAGAGCCACAAAACCACTTTTCCGCGGCCGCAACCTTCTGTACCCGTGAGATCCCATCTTGGGGCCTTTTTCGGCGATCTGCCGGAGGGGGAATCGATCACAAAGGGCTTCTACATCAACACCATTGCCTCTCCGATGAAGTGTGAGTAGTTTACCACAGACCTTCAGGTCCATAGTTATTAGCTAGATGGCTTCTTCTCTCTCTTTGAATCTCAATACAAAGTTCTCCTCGATGTTCTTGGAGATCTATTCGATGTAATACTCTTTTGTGGTGTGTTTGTCGAGATCCAATGAATAGTGGATTTAGAACAAGATTATCTATTAATATTATTTGGTTCTTCTATGAATTCTTATATGGATGATTTGATATCTTTGTAAGTCTCTTCAAATTATCGGTTTAGTTTGGCCTACTAGATTGATCTTTCTTGTAATGGGATAAGTGCTTAGCTTTGGGTTCAATCTTGCGGTGTCCTTTCCCAATGACAGTAGGGGCAACAAGGCACATATTGTATTGTTGACATCGAGGATAAAAGGATGGGGTTTATATCATATTGCTTGAGTTTATCCCTCTACATCATGTCATCTTGCTCAATGTGTTACTCCGTTCTTATGAACTTAATACTCTAGATGCATGCTGGATAGCGGTCGATGTGTGGAGTAATAGTAGTAGATGCGGAATCATTTCGATCTACTTGACACGGACAGGATGCCTATATTCATGATCATTGCCTTAGATATCTTCATAACTAGGTGCTTTTCTATCAATTGCTCGGTAGTAATTTGTTCACCCACCGTAATACATGCTATCTTAAGAGAAGCCACTAGTGAAACCTATGGCCCCCGGGTCTCTTTCCTATTATATTATATCTCTTTTATTTACATTGCATCTTGTTTACTATTTTGCAATCTTTAGTTTCCAATCTATACAACAAAAATACCAAAAATATTTACTTTACTATCTCTATTAGATCTCACTTTTGTGAGTGACTGTGAAGGGATTGACAACCCCTTTATCACGTTGTGCAAGGTTCTTGATTGTTTGTGCATGTACTAGGTGACTTGTGTGTTGTCTCCTACTGGATTGATACCTTGGTTCTCAAAACTAAGGGAAATACTTACGCTACTTTGCTGCATCACCCTTTCCTCTTCATGGGAAAACCAACACATGCTCAAGAGATAGCAATCACATATTCCAGGATCATAACAGTTATAGCATAGAATATAAACTCTATAATTATGATTATGGAAATATAATAATACAAATATTATTGCCTCTAGGGCATATTTCCAACATTCTCCCACTTGCACTAGAGTCAATAATCTAGTTGCATGTTTATCTAACTCCAATGGTTATCTAGTGTATTACATGCTTTGGTAGTGGTAGAGCCTTCGTCACCGGATCTGACATTCTTCAAATCCCAATTTGGGTCAGCAATAGATGGTTCTATTGTGTAATTCTTTTGTTATATTAGTGGTAACACTATATCTCCATATTGACCATTCTATAGTAACACTATATCTCCATATAGACCAATTTCTATCTTCTTATAGTCAATATTCATTTGGAACTACATCATTATCTATCAATAAACATTTTATTGATCCAGATTACATCCTATTAGATAACTTCTCAAGTCTCAATCTATATCATTTATAGATCCACAATTCATGTTCGTTTCTGAAAATTATTTCAAAAATTATAGCCCGATAGTTAGTTCATATCAGTCATGAAGTTGTCTTTGTGTAACCTTTACAACAAATATTTTGTGTAACTATTTACAACAATCTCTTCATCTCCTGCAAGTACAAGAAGAAAAACATTTGTCCAATTGAGGTACTTAATCTTTAGGCAATCACCCTAGTGAATCTCTCCAGGATTACTATGGTTCTTGCTACTAATGATTAGTTCATACGAAAACATATGGCTTTGTACATTTGATAGCACACATGATGAATACAATCAAATTGAACTCTATTCATCCACACATGCTTATCAACTATTTATTTCTCCATAGTGTTATGCTATGTGACATTTTGAGAAAACATATTCTCCTTTTAAACTCTTTTAAAACTTTGTCATAGTACATGTCTTAATATAATCAAATGTTACAATCTATCTATATAGACTTTCGTCCGATTATTCTAAGTCCCTTTTAGAAACACGATTTTAATCTTTTGTGCTAATATACTTTATATTATTTCTGATTAGGTGATATTTCTTACATATGTAGGCTACGTCATCTGAGCCTGTCCACTTGCTAGTCAGGAAAAATAACCATCAGAAATGTCATAGGGCTCCCACTAAACTTCTTGTATCCACAAGCTTCTTGATAAATTCCAAATTTTCCAATCACTTTATCAAATTCCAACTATTTGATATATTATTTCAAATCATACTCATGACTTGAAATATTTATATCATTCTAGTATTCCTGACAAACCTTTTGATTATATCTTAGATACATCCCTTTTGAAAACCTTTTTCAAAAAATAGTCTTGCTTATATATTAATAATACTCACCATTGTAATCTATTTATATTTTTTAGTATTGCTACTAAAATGGAGATTTCACAAGATCAACTCTTCCTTCTCTACAGAACTCTTCTCTAAAACTTTTTCGGGATCACTATCCATGAACATTTGAAGATCCATTTATACACCTTCTGAAGGTTTCATCAATTTCAAAACTTGTTCCTTGTATATGGACTTCACATTGGATTTCAATGATTTGAGTAATACCTCTCTAGCTGTGCGCCATCATTGCTTCTCATAGTGCATAGGTTTGATCTTCTTCTAAGATGAAATAGAAGATTCAATAATCTCATCTGACCTTTGCATTTTGTTATAGTCTTATCTAAAGCTTTTACATCTCATTTGGCAATTTCTTTGCTCAGTTTTACACACAAAAATATTCCAGAACATTTCTGGTTTAGTCTTATTATAACTTAAGCTAGAGATTAATAATCTCAATAAGTTGTATCATCCTCCCACTAGCTCTTTTAACAAGAAAACTTTTTTCTTTAAAAATGTTTATTCTATAACAAACATTTTGTCCTTTGAATTTAGTGAGAGGAACACAAAACCTAGAATGAAGCCTTGGTCTAAAATATTCGATAACACTTTACAGTTTTTTATTGGACCCTTTTAAATGGTACATCTATTTAGTGAATATTATGTTGTTTCATTTATAAATCCCCCCAATTATAAGAGCAGATCGGTAATAATAATTCCAGAATTATTCAGTTACTTGCTAAACTTATGACTTAGATATAGTTCTTCATGAAAGAAGAATTCTTCTGTCATAATGATATTATATCTTCGTCCTGAATTTCTTTGAACCATATCAAATATTGCAGTCCTTATATTTTATCAAGTTAATCATATTTACTCATAACTTTGATGAAGTATAAGTTTTACCACATCCTATCATATCCATCGAACATTATTTTTATTTTGAAGTTTAACATGGACGAATCCAAGTTAATGATAACCCACAAGTATAGGGGATTGTTTGTAGCCTTTTTCGATAAATAAGAGTGTCGAACCCAATGAGGAGCTAAAGGTAGAACAAATATTCCCTCAAGTTCTATCGACCACCGATACAACTCTACGCACACTTAATGCTCGCTTTACCTAAAACAAGAATAAAAATAGAAGTACTTCGCGAGAATAAAACTACAAATAAATTGCAAGATAATAAAATTTAATTGTTTAGTAGAAAGATTTTGTCACACAAGAAAGTTATTTGTCCCTAGGTGATCAATAACTAAATCAATAATCATTATTGCAATTTTATATGAGGGAGAGGCATGAGCTAACATACTTTCCGTACTTGGATCATATGCACTTATGATTGGAACTCTAGCAAGCATCCACAACTACCAAAGATCTTTAAGGTAAAACCCAACCATAGCATTAAGTATCAAGTCCTCTTTATCCCATACACAACAACCCACCTACCCGGGTATGTGTTTCAGTCACTCACGCCACCCACCATAAGTGAATCATGAATGTATTGCAACACCCAAGAGAATTGTAGCGGGAATAGAGAGGTTACACCGCTGCATAGAGGGGCAGAAAGATGGTGTTGACGGTAGCAAGGTTTTTGATGTAGATCGCTATCACGATCCTTGCCTCGGCGGCACTGTGAGAGAGGGGGAGAGAGCCCCCCTCCTCCTCCTTCTTCCTTGGCCTCCTCCCTAGATGGGAGGAGGGTTCCCCCTCTGGTCCATGGCTTCCATGGCGGCGAAGGGGCAGGAGCCCCTCCTTGTTTGGATCTATCTCTTTATTCTCTTCTGTTTCGTGTTCATCTTTTCTGGCCAAAAATCGTTTCTTATATTCCTGGAGATCCGTAACTCTGATTGCGCTAAGATTTTAACACAATTAATTTTTGGATATTATCTTTCTTGTGGCGAAAGAAGGGCAGCAACCGCCTTACGAGGTGGCCACTACCCACCACCATGCGGCTAGGGGCCCGCACCCTGGTGCCTAGTGGAGGTTGTGGGCCTTTGTTTGCATTTATTCCACCTCCCAAAAATCACATATCACTACTGCAGGATGCTGCTAACGCGACACTACGATCAGAGACCCTTCAACGAAACTGTGTGTGATGCAATAACCGCAAACGGTGGTGTAAAAACCTGTCAAAAAAGGTGCAAAACATTTGCGATGGAGGATGCATCAAACACGGTTCCGATTTTAGTTGTGTGTGCGATGCAGGGCATACGGTTCAGTTCGATTAACTTTTTGCGACGAGGAGGAACAAAAGAAATGGGCATCTAGATGAAGGTGTCTGCGATATACAACATATGGTTCACTCGAATGAATTGTTTGTGATTAGGCAACACAAAAGAAACGGTTAGCAAGCAAGGTGTGTGTGATATACGACATGCAGTTCACTCAGATGAACTGTTTGCATTGAGACAAGAGACATAAACGGTTCAACTTAACAAGATGTGTGTGATATGCGGCAAACAGGTCTGTAATCGGAAAAGTGTGCGAAGACCGATAACAACATAGACAATTGCTGCTAACAAGCCGTATGTGTTGTGAGCAAACGATTGCTGGTATACAATTGTGAGTGATTTCCGTGTGCGATGTGATTTTTTTGTCCGCACAACATCTACGCTCTATCTACAGAGCATCGACATATATACTTAAAAAGACAACATTGCATAACCAAATTAAGCATACAATTACACAAGTGACTACCCACATAACATTTCCACACACCAAAGTAAGCAATTACATGCATACTAAACTAGGAGAAACGAGGATCTAATCATCTACTTATTGTTGCGACGAAGCTTGCCATTTCTCTGCTTCCGACTGGATCCCTGGCCGTTTTGGGGAAGGAGGCACTTCCTCATGTCAATGATCCGCATGTACACGTCGTAACTTGTGTACGCCTCCTTTGCCGTATACACGATGTTAGCTTTGTCGAGTTTCTCCATCCAGGCCGAGTGCCAGGCATGCTTGTCCTTGTTGCACGAATCCTTCATGTCTGTGTAGTAGGGGTCAATGATGGCCTCGCCGAGGTGAACCAGTGAGTCCTTCTCATGCTCCTTGCTACCCCGGATCTTGTATTGGCCCTGAATGTCGACAATATTCTAGAAGGCGATGCCCGAATTCTCGAGCGCCTTTACATCGTTGCTGATGTCCACCGTAGCGAACATGTAGTGGGGGCTATTGACAAACTTGGCGAAATGCTTGCAAAGCCTTGTGGCCAGGCAGTACTGGTAGACGAACACGTGGTGGTGCATGCACATCTAGGCGACGGCGACCTTGGAACGAGACCCGACACTTGCGCGGGTGTACTCAAGGTCGAACCCGACCACCTTGTACTTCTCCTCGACAAGAAACAACTCCATCATGTGGATGGTGTGCTCCACCCAGACTGAGTCGTTGGTGTACACCATCGAGAGGTCCATGAACCTTCTATGGGTGTCCATCACGGCACGCATGGTGAACTGCTGCTCGTCATCAGCAGCCGCTTGGAGCGCCATTGGAGCCGCGTAGGATACCCTCTAAGGATTTCTCGTGGTGGGTGTGGTTCTTGCAATGGTGGGGCGCGATCGAAAGGTTGAAGAGACACAAGGGTTAAATGGCCGCTGTAATAAATGGGGGCCGGCCAGCCTGTAATCGTCACATCTTGTCAGGGCGTTCATAGCAGAGGATTCCAGTGCATGCTTGACAACACTGCACTGCACACGTGGGCTCGAAGAGGCGCCAAATGTATTGTCGGTGAGCCTATTCCCGCTCTACTTCGCAGTTTACCATGCAAGCTTCCCCCCCGGCTAGTTTGGCGACGCGTTGGCTAGAAGAGGGACAAATTGTGGGCGTTTATTGGCAAAAAGCTTTGTAAAAACAAAGTGTGTGGAATGACTTCGGTCATAAGATTACCCATGGGTGATGAGGTCAAAGTTACACAGAAGGGTGATGATGGACACTCGAGTGTGATAATTAATTCTGCGCTCTACAGGGCACACGGTGGAAGAAACCAACTGTGTGCAATAATGTCGAAGATCACCGTCGAGTTAGCAATACAGATCGTGTGCTGTGAGATCGACAAGGTAAACAGATTCGAGAATGGTTAATAAAATCTAAAACCATTGCATATTAAGGTCAAAATAGTGCTACCAATATATGAGTCTCATACGATGCCATTTTAACAATTGTACCACAAAAGCTCGAAATATTGCAAGGTTCAAATTCCAGAGTTATATGGCTCAAACTCGAAGATTACAAGGTTCAAACTGATATTAGAAATGAAATTCAGCTCATCAGCTGCAAAAGCTCGTGCTGATCCGCTGAACATGGATATCAGAGAGGTTCCAACTAATATTACCACTTCTAAGTCTGGTTTTGAAACCTCACAATTTTTGCAAAGGGGTCAGCCACTGAGAAGTCATGTATGGGGTTGACACGATAACTTCTGATTACTCTATCATTTGAAGTTCCAAAATGAAATTCAACATTTTTGGAGCCTATTCCATTCCGCCGCAGGCGTCGGCGCTGATCAACAAACCATTCATTTTTGCGGAATAAATGTAGGGAAAACCTCATTACCTTCAGCACCCTTGCTTTGAGAACAAAGAACCTAGCGAATATAATCTCCGGTAAGGTCCCTCGGTAGGAGTTCAAAGTAATTTATGAGAGATGCAGATCTAGGCATTTGATGTGATTTTTATATTGTATCACATTATCCACCACTAGGCCTAATCTTATCTGCAAAAGAAGAAAACGTGTTAGTGCCTACATGCAGTTTTGAACACTACTACATGCCTATTTGGTTTGCAGGATTTGTAAAATGCACTAACATGCCATCTTCGATCTGACATGATTAACATGGGCATTTGATTACATTCTAGAAAAATTTAGCCTTCTTCACAAGAGGTTGGAGTGGATGAAAAGTTCCCTAAGAAAACTAGGACAGATGAATGCTACCTCTTGAGCACTTGCGTTGGTTTTCCCTTGAAGAGGAAAGGGTGATGCAGCAAAGTAGCGTAAGTATTTCCAGTAGGATGCCATGCACGAGTCCCTCGCACCTACACAAACAAATAAATCCTCACAACCAACGCGATAAGGGGTTGTGAATCCCTACACGGTCACTTACGAGAGTGAGATCTGATAGATATGATAAGATAATATTTTTGGTATTTTATGATAAAGATGCAAAGTAAAATAAAAGGCAAAGGAAATAACTAAGTATTGGAAGATAACCAATCATATATAAAAGAATTCAGAGAAGATTCAAATATTGTTCATAGATAAACTTGATCATAAACCCACAATTCATCGGTCTCGACAAACACACCACAAAAAGAAGATTACATCGAATAGATCTCCACAACAGAGGGAGAGAACTTTGTATTGAGATCCAAAAAGAGAGAAGAAGCCATTTAGCTAATAACTATGGACCCGTAGGTCTGAGGTAAACTACTCACACTTCATTGGAGAGGCTATGGTGTTGATGTAGAAGCCTTCCATGATCGATGCCCCCTCCGGCGGAGCTCCGGAAAAGGCCCCAAGATGGGATCTCGTGGATACAGAAAGTTACGGTGGTGGAATTAGGGTTTTGGCTCCATATCTGGTAGTTTGGGGGTACGTAGGTATATATAGGAGGAAGGAGTACGTCGGTGGAGCAACAGGGGGCCATGAGGGTGGAGGGCGCGCCTTGGGGGGTAGGCGCGCCCCCTACCTCGTGGCCTCCTGGTTGATGTCTTGACATAGGGTCCAAGTCCTCTAGATCATGTTCGTTCCGAAAATCACGTTCCCGAAGGTTTCATTCCGTTTGGATTCCGTTTGATATTCTTTTTCCGTGAAATCCTAAAATAGGCAAAAAACAACAATTCTGGGCTGGGCCTCCGGTTAATAGGTTAGTCCCGAAAATAATATAAAAGTGTATAATAAAGCCCAATAATGTCCAAAACAGAATATAATATAGCATGGAACAATAAAAAATTATAGATATGTTGGAGACGTATCAAGCATCCCCAAGCTTAATTCCTGCTCATCCTCAAGTAGGTAAATGATAAAAATAGAATTTTTGATGTGGAATGCTACTTGGCATAATTTCAATGTAATTCTTCTTAATTGTGGTATGAATATTCAGATCCGAAAGATTAAAGACAAAAGTTCAATATTGACATAGAAATAATAATACTTCAAGCATACTAACTAAGCAATTATGTCTCTTCAAAATAACATGGCCAAAGAAAGTTATCCCTACAAAATCATATAGTCTGGCTATGCTCTATCTTCACCACACAAAGTATTTAAATCATGCACAACCCCGATGACAAGCCAAGAAATTGTTTCATACTTTTGGTGTTCTCAAACTTTTTCAATCTTCATGCAATACATGAGCATGAGCCATGGACATAGCACTTTAGGTGGAATAGAATGGTGGTTGTGGAGGAGACAAAAAGGGGGAAGATAGTCTCACATCAACTAGGCGTATCAACGGGCTATGGAGATGCCCATCAATAGATATCAATGTGAGTGAGTAGGGATTGCCATGCAACGGATGCACTAGAGCTATAAGTATATGAAAGCTCAACAAAAGGAACTAAGTGGGTGTGCATCTAACTCGCTTGCTCATGAAGACCTAGGGCATTTTGAGGAAGCCCATCATTGGAATATACAAGCCAAGTTCTATAATGAAAAATTCCCACTAGTATATGAAAGTGATAACATAGGAGACTCTCTATTATGAAGATCATGGTGCTACTTTGAAGCACAAGTGCGGTAAAAGGATAGTAGCATTGTCCCTTCTCTCTTTTTCTCTCATATTTTTTTTATTCGGGCCTTTTTATGGCCTCTTTTTTGGGCTTCTTTGGCCTCTTTTTCTTCTTCCGGAGTCTCATCCCGACTTGTGTGGGAATCATAGTCTCCATCATCCTTTCCTCACTCGGGACAATGCTCTAAAAATGATGATCATCACACTTTTATTTACTTACAACTCAACAATTACAACTCAATACTAGAACAAAATATAACTCTATGTGAAAGACTGTGGCGGTGTACCGGGATATGCAATGAATCAAGAGTGACATGTATGAAAGAATTATGAACGGTGGCTTTGCCACAAATACAATGTCAACTACTTGATCATGCAAAGCAATATGACAATGATGGAGCGTGTCATAGTAAACGGAACAACGGAAAGTTGCATGGCAATATATCTCAGAATGGCTATGGAAATGCCATGATAGGTAGGTATGGTGGCTGTTTTGAGGAAGGTATATGGTGGGTGTATGATACCGACGAAAGGTGTGCGGTATTAGAGAGGCTAGCAATGGTGGAAGGAAGAAAAGTGCGTATGATCCATGGACTCAACCTTAGTCATAAAGAACTCATATATTGATTGCAAAAATCTACAAGTTATCAAAGCAAAGTATTACGCGCATGATCCTAGGGGGATAGATTGGTAGGAAAAGACCATCGCTCGTCCCCGACCACCACTCATAAGGAAGACAATCAATAAATAAATCATGCTCCGACTTCATCACATAATGGTTCACCATACGTGCATGCTACGAGAATCACAAACTTTAACACAAGTATTTATCAAATTCACAACTAATCAACTAGCATGACTCTAATATCACCATCTCCATATCTCAAAACAATTATCAAGTATCAAACTTCTCATAGTATTCAACACACTCATAAGAAAAAATATATTATTAATCTTGAATGCCTAACATAATTAAAGCAAATTACCATGCTGTTTTGTAGGACTCTCAAAATAATATAAGTGAACCATGAGAGAACAATAGTTTCTATAAAACAAATCCACCGACATGCTCTTAAAGATATAAGTGAAGCACTAGAGCAAAAACTATATAACTCAAAAGATATAAGTGAAGCACATAGAGTATTCTAACAATTTCCGAATCATGTGTGTCTCTCTCAAAAGGTGTGTACAACAAGGATGATTGTGGAAAACTAACAAATAAAGACTCAAATAATACAAGACGCTCCAAGCAAAACACATATCATGTGGTAAATAAAAATATAGTTCCAAGTAAAGTTGCCGATGGAAGTAGACGAAAGAGGGGATGCCTTCTGTGGCATACCCAAGCTTTGGCTTTTAGGTGTCCTTAGATTATCTTGGGGTGCCATTGGAATCCCCAATCTTAGGCTCTTGCCACTCCTTGTTCCATAATCCATCAAATCTTTCACCCAAAACTTGAAAACTTGACAACACAAACTTAAAGTAGAAAATCTCATGAGCTCCATTAGCAAAGAAATCAAAACACCAATTCAATGTACTGTAATGAACTCATTCTTTATTTATATTGGTGTTAAACCTACTGTATTTCAACTTCTCTATGGTTTATAAACTATTTTACTAGCCATAGATTCATCAAAATAAGCAAACAACACACGAAAAACAGAATTTGTCAAAAACAGAACAGTCTGTAGTAATCTGTAGCTAAATCAAGATCTGGAACCCCAAAAATTCTAAAATAAATTTCTGGACGTGAGTAATTTATCTATTAATCATCTGCAAAAATAATTAACTAAATAGAACTTTCCAAATAAAAATGGCAGCAGTTCTCACGAGGGCTAAAGTTTCTGTTTTTTACAGCAAGATTAAAAAGACTTCCCCCAAGTCTTCCCAACGGCTCTACTTGGCACAAACACTAATTAAACACAAAAAACACAACCAAAACAGAGGCTAGATAAATTATTTATTACTAAACAGGAGAGAAAGCAAGGAATAAAAATAAAATTGGGTTGCCTCCCAACAAGCGCTATCGTTTAACACCCCTAGCTAGGCATAAAAAACAAGGGTAGATCTAGGTATTGCCATCTTTAGTTGGTAATTCTTTAATGAGACATCTATCACCTTTAGGAGTTTCTTTCCTTTCAATAATCAAACTTCTAGGTACAAGATCGAAAAAATCATTAGTAGAAAATGGTTCCTTAATGATAGCAAGAAGATTAGGATGAATACTTATAGATTTGAGATCCGCAGTTTCTTTACTAGAGGATTCACCCTTATTTTTAGGAACATACATAAGATTGGAAATTTTACTTGGAGGAGTTGGAGTATTCTTTACGGAAGAAAAAGCAGTTCCCAAGTTGGTAATGATACCCTCAAGTTTATCGATTCTAGTGGAATCATGATTTATTCTTTCATTAACTATGGGTTCCTTCTCTTTAATATTTTTCAAAGTTACTCCTACTTTAGATATATATTGGGTAATTTGGTTGTGGATCTTTTTATTGAAATTTTCAATTAACTCAATGGTAGCAAATTTATTTTCAATAATTTCAAGTTTTTCCATTACATGCTCCAAAGTTAACATAGTTCCATTAACCAAAAGAGGAGGTGAGTAAAATAAATCTATCATAGCATTATAGGAATCAAAAGTGTGGCTACCCAAGAAGTTCCCTCCGGTAATGGTATCAAGGACATGTCTGTGCCAAGGAATAGCACCTACATAAAAATTGCAAAGAAGAATAGAAGTAGATTGCTTCCTGGTAGATCTATTTTGAGCATTGCAAATTCTATACCAAGCGTCTTTTAGGTTTTCTCCTTCCCTTTGCTTAAAATTAAGAACTTCATTTTCGGGAGACAACGGAGAAGATAGGGGACTAGGCATAATGAAAAGCAAGCAATCCAACACACAAGAAAACAAGAAATGGGCAAAAAGGGGGCAAATAGAGAAAGAGAGGGAGGATAGAGAGAGAGGGCGAATAAAACGGCAAGGGTGAAGTGGGGGAGAGGAAAACGAGAGGCAAATGGCAAATAATGTAATGCGGGAGATAAGGGTTTGTGATGGGTACTTGGTGTGTTGACTTTTGTGCGAACCTCCCCGGCAACGGCGCCAGAAATCCTTCTTTCTACCGCTTGAGCACTTGCGTTGGTTTTCCCTTGAAGAGGAAAGGGTGATGCAGCAAAGTAGCGTAAGTATTTCCCTCAGTTTTTGAGAACCAAGGTATCAATCCAGTAGGAGGCCACGCACGAGTCCCTCGCACCTACACAAACAAATAAATCCTCGCAACCAACGCGATAAGGGGTTGTGAATCCCTACACGGTCACTTACGAGAGTGAGATCTGATAGATATGATAAGATAATATTTTTGGTATTTTTATGATATAGATGCAAAGTAAAATAAAAGGAAAAGGAAATAAATAAGTATTGGAAGATTAATATGATGGAAGATAGACCCGGGGGCCATAGATTTCACTAGTGGCTTCGCTCAAGAGCACAAGTATTCACGGTGGGTAAACAAATTACTGTTGAGCAATTGACATAATTGAGCATAGTTATGAGAATATATAGGTATGATCATGTATATAGGCATCACCTCCGAGACAATTAGACCGACTCCTGCCTGCATCTACTACTATTACTCCACACATCGACCGCTATCCAGCATGCATCTAGAGTATTAAGTTCATAAGAACAGAGTAACGCTTTAAGCAAGATGACATGATGTAGAGGGATAAACTCATGCAATATGATGAAAAACCCATGTTGTTATCCTCGATGGCAACAATACAATACGTGCCTTGCTGCCCCTACTGTCACTGGGAAAGGACACCACAAGATTGAACCCAAAGCTAAGCACTTCTCCCATTGCAAGAAAGATCAATCTAGTAAGCCAAACCAAACTGATAATTCAAAGAGACTTGCAAAGATAAACAATCATACATAAAAGAATTCAGAGAAGATTCAAATATTGTTCATAGATAAACTTGATCATAAACCCACAATTCATCGGTCTCAACAAACACACCGCAAAAGAAGATTACATCGAATAGATCTCCACAAGAGAGGGGGAGAACTTTGTATTGAGATCCAAAAAGAGGGAAGAAGCCATCTAGCTAATAACTATGGACCCGTAGGTCTGAGGTAAACTACTCACACTTCATCGAAGAGGCTATGGTGTTGATGTAAAAGCCCTCCGTGATCGATGCCCCCTCCGGCGGAGCTCCAGAAAAGGCCCCAAGATGGGATCTCGTGGATACAGAAAGTTACGGTGGTGGAATTAGGGTTTTGGCTCCGTATCTGGTAGTTTGGGGGTACATGGGTATATATAGGAGGAAGGAGTACGTTGGTGTCGCAACAAGGGGCCCACGAGGGTGGAGGGCGCGCCCCCTACCTCGTGGCCTCCTGGTTGATGTCTTGACGTAGGGTCCAAGTCCTCTGGATCATGTTCGTTCCAAAAATCACGTTCTCGAAGGTTTCATTCCGTTTGGACTCCGTTTGATATTCTTTTTCTATGAAACCCTAAAATAGGCAAAAAAACCAGCAATTCTGGGCTGGGCCTCCGGTTAATAGGTTAGTCCCAAAAATAATATAAAAGTGTATAATAAAGCCCAATAATGTCCAAAACAGAATATAATATTTCATGGAACACTCAAAAATTATAGATACGTTGGAGACGTATCAATGAATACAAAGGAGAAATGCTTATTGATTGTAACCATATGGATCAAGCAACCAATATGGGGGGGCATGTATGTACTGATATCCTCCAAAAGAATCCTTCAGTAATCATAGTACATTGTCATTGTAAACTTGGAAAAAGGTGTCACAAATTGAAATCCCTTATGCTTAACATTTAACAGGAAAGGAATATCACCTCGATATTTAGCTTCTCCAGGCACGGAAAGCACCTCAGGAAACTGACAACTTGCTCCAGGTTGGCACCGATAGATTCTAGTGCCAAGACCTTCACTATGCGCAGTTTCGGGGTCAAGCTTGTCAGAATCATTTTCTGAATGACAGACGAACAAACATCTTCAAAATTAGAAATAATGTTAGTTTGTAGAAGGAGAGGTAGAAGGCGGATGTTGTACCTGAACGGGTGTGGATCCAATAACAAGTTCAGAGTATTTGTCAAACGAGTAGCTCACCACTATCAATTTTCAGTGCAGAAATGACATTGATTCTTGTTGGACCTTCTTGATCAACTACAAGTAATCTCTCAAGTGCAGGTGTGTCCTCAATGACCATACTGTGGTACACATCTTGTGATGTCTTCCCGCCGCACCAGCAACACACATAATGTAACACTCCGGATGTAACTTTCCCAATTTGTACTCCAACTCTTGTCGTTTCCGGCGTTAAGTTATTTATTTTCTCGGGTTCGGGTCTTTGTCTCCGTGTGTTATTGTCGTTGTCATGCATCTCATATCATGTCATCATGTGCATTGCATTTGCATATGTGTTCGTCTCATGCATTCGAGCATTTTCCCCGTTGTCCGTTTTGCATTCCGCCGCTTCGTTCTCCTCCGGTGGTCAATTCTAGCTTTCTTTCGTGTGTGGGGATTAAAAATTTCCGGATTGGACCGAGACTTGCCAAGAGGCCTTGGTTTACTACCGGTAGACTGCCTG
Organism: Triticum urartu; assembly: GCF_056163025.1. Classification (NCBI taxonomy): domain Eukaryota; kingdom Viridiplantae; phylum Streptophyta; class Magnoliopsida; order Poales; family Poaceae; genus Triticum; species Triticum urartu. The sequence continues at coordinate 231,616,692 of NC_141873.1, forward strand.
TCAAGTTTCGTATCATTTGGACTTCGTTTGATACTCCAACGGTTAACCGAGGGATCGAAAAGGCCTCGTGTGTGTTGCAGACCAACACCCCTCCATTTTGGCCCAAAACCCACCTAACTCTGCTCCATCATCTAGAGCGTTCGATCACGATCGCGTGGCCGAAAACCGCACCTCATTTGGACTCTCCTAGCTCCCTCTACCCCTATATATAGATCCCCACATTCCAAATCCCGGGTGAAACCCTAGAAATCGTCCCCGCGCCACGCTGGACAAAAATCCTACCGACAGACATGTCCGGACGCTCCGCCGCCGCCGCCCCGGGCCAATAGGCGCCCGCCACGTGGCACTCCGCCGCCAGCCGCCGCCGCGGCCCGCGAGGCCCGCTCGGGCCCCCGCGAGCCCATCGCCGCCGCCTGCCTCCTCCTCAGCCCGAGCCGGCCGCCCGCCTCACCTTCTCGTCGCCGGCCGCGCCGCCGCCGCCACCGAAACCTCGCCACCGCCACGGGAAGCTCGCCGCCCCGCCTCGCCACGCTCGCCGTCCGGCACCGCTCCTCGGCGTCCGCGCCCGGATCGGGCGAGATCCGGCCGGATCCGCCCCGGGTCTGCCTCGCTGGCGCCGCCCCATGCCGTCTCTGGTGAGCTCCGTCAACGCCGGTGAACAGTGCATGCCGCCGCCTCGATCTGCGTGCTGGGTCAAACCCTAGATCCGATGGTAAATTTCGTCTAAGTCCCTAAGATTCTAGATCCAAGTGCCCCTGGTCACGGCTCCGTAACTTTGCATACATAGCTCCGATTCATGCATATAGCATATCAAAATGTTCATCTTAGAGAGTACATCATTTCATTCCATTGCATCATTTCCATTTGAGCTCATCTTGATGCTCGAAATGCTGTTAGAAGAGGGATACTTGAGTTAATTGTCAGATCTGCTACTCCATTTAGGTTTTTGTCATTTTTTCCATGATTAATGTGTGCATGTTATGCCCTGATGCTCTACATGTGTTTTGTTAAGGGTTTTTCATCTTTCCAGAGGTGCAACCCATGTATTTTTAGGATGTGTATGGTGACTTGTGCAAGCTTGCAAAGTGGTGCACTTGCTAATTCTGTTTTCGGGGATTTAGCAATTCCACTAAGTCCTTGATCTGTTTAGCTCATGTTGCCATATGTTCATGTTGTTTCCTAGTGATCCGTGCCTCTTTTGAGGATGATCAGTAAGGATGTTTTGTTAATACTGTAGTACTCTATCCATCCATGTCTTTGTTTGCAATTATGGAGCACCCTAGGTTTGCAATTGTTCTTGCCATGCATAGCTTGCATTTTGTGCCTTCTTGATGAGTGTTTGCTTGTCTTGCCATGAATTGCACCGTAGTGAGTGCATCGAGCTCGTAAACATGCCTACTTGAGTTATGTTTCAGCATGTGCCAGTTTTCACTAAGTCTGAAAACTGATTATGCTTTTGCTATGTTCGCATGCTTGCAATTGTATTTTAGGATCCCTTTTGGCTCAAGGTCACTAATGGACTTTTGTTAAGCTCTTTGAGTAGCTCCATGACATGCTTTACTTTGCCATGTTCAGTTCCTGTAGCATGTAGTTTTGTTGCTCCGAAGAGTGCTACCTGATCTGTAATTCCAGACAAGTGTTAATTTCACTAAGTCTGAGATCTGTTTGTCATATGCATTTTTGCCATGCTTGTTTGAACCTGTTAATGGGTGAATTGGCCATAGCTCAGTGCTAGATTTTTGTTATTATCTTGTATGCATCCCTGCCATGTATTTTTTTGTCATGTTTGGTTGCGGTAGCATGTTCATCTCATTGCATTTAGTTGGCTACTTGCTGTAAATCGCAGACCGGTGTCATTTTTAAATCGCTTGCCATTTCCAAACCGTAACTCCGATTCCGGCGTTCTTTATACCATTTTCAAGCGATTTCATCTCATCTTTCCAGTGGCACACTTGGATCTCCATGTTGAGGCCAGGTTCATGCATTTCCTGTCATATCTTGCATTTTGCATCCCGCATCGCATCCCGCATAGCATATCATCTTTGCATCATCTTGTTTGGTCCTTGCACGTGGTTGATTGTATCCTTGTTGCTTGTTTGTCTTGTTTGGGTAGAGCCGGGAGACGAGTTCGCTAATGACGAGCCCGTTGAGTTTGCTTTCGAGGATCCAATCAACTCTGACAACTGTGCAGGCAAGATGATCATACCCTCGAAATCACTACTATCTTTGCTATGCTAGTTTGCTCGCTCTTTTGCTATGCCATTGCTACGATGCCTACCACTTACTTGAAAGCCTCCCAAATTGCCATGTCAAACCTCTAACCCACCTTGTCCTAGCAAAGCGTTGATTGGCCATGTTACCGCTTTGCTCAGCCCCTCTTATAGCGTTGTTAGTTGCAGGTGAAGATTGGAGGCTGTTCCTCGTTGGAACATTTATTTACTTGTTGGGATATCATTATATTATCTTGTTATCTTAATGCATCTATATACTTGGTAAAGGGTGGAAGGCTCGGCCTCCCGCCTAGTGTTTTGTTCCACTCTTGCCACCCTAGTTTCTGTCATATCGGTGTTATGTTCCCGGATTTTGCGCTCCTTACGCGGTTGGGTTATAATGGGAACCCCTTGATAGTTCGCCTTGATTAAAGCTTTTCCAGCAATTCCCAACCTTGGTTTTACCATTTGCCACCAATCCTTTTCTTTCCCTTGGGTTCTGCAGACTCAAGGGTCATCATTATTTTACCCCCCGGGCCAGTGCTCCTTTGAGTGTTGGTCCAAACAGTCAGCCGCCGGTGGCTACCAGGGGCATCTCTGGGCTGGCCTACCAGAAGTTTGGACGATCTGAGTGTGCCCTGAGAAAGAGATATGTGCAGATCCTATCGGGATTTGTCGGCACATTCGGGCGGTGTTGCTGGTCTTGTTTTAACCCGTCGAAGTGTCTTGAATTACCGAGATACCGAGTCTGATCGGAACGTCTTGGGAGGAGGTCTATTCCTTCGTTGACCGTGAGAGCTTGTCATGGGCTAAGTTGGGACTCCCCTGCAGGGATTTGAACTTTCGAAAGCCGTGCCCGCGGTAATGGGCAGATGGGAATTTGTTAATGTCCGGTCGTAGATAACTTGAACCTTATTTAATTACAATGAATCAACTGAGTGTGTTACCGTGATGGCCTCTTCTCGGCGGAGTCCGAGAAGCGGACACGGTGTTGGAGTTATGTTTGCGCAGGTTGCTCTCTAGCTTCTCGCTCGCGCTTTGCCTCCTCTTCCCGCTCTGTTTTGCGAATAAGTTAGCCACCATACTTGCTAGCCGCTTGCTGCAGCTCCACATATTTCTACCTTGCCATACCTATAAGCTTAAATAGTCTTGATCGCGAGGGTGCGAGATTGCTGAGTCCCTGTGGCTCATAGATTACTATTAAACCAGATGCAGGGCCTGATTATTCCGCTCCAGGAGACGCGTTTGAGCTCAAGTGGGAGTTCGATGAGGACTCTCAACGTTACTATGTTTCCTTTCCCGATGATTACTAGTGGTGTCCAGTTGGGGGTGAAAGGGACCGTTGTCGCATGTTGGGTTCTCTTTTATTTTGGCGCCGTAGTCGGGCCATGAGTGTTTGGATGATGTAATGTTATTTATGTACTTGATTGACGTGGCGAGTGTAAGCAAACTATGTTATCTCCCCTTTATTATTCATATTACATGGGATGTTGTGAAGATTGCCTAACTTGCGACATATGCCTTCAATGCGATTATGCCTCTAAGTCGTGCCTCGACACGTGGGAGATATAGTCGCATCGAGGGTGTTACAAGTTGGTAATCAGAGCCTTCCCCGACCTTAGAAGCCCCATTGCTTGATCGCTTTTAGCGGCCGAGTTGTGTCTAGAAAAATGTTTTGAGTCATCTAGGAATTATATATCGGAGAGTTTAGGAATTCTGTTTACTTCCCAGTCTCCTCATCGCTCTGGTAAGGCATCCTGACGTAGAGTTTTGACTCTTCTCTTCTCAAATTTCACTAATTTTTTTTTAGGATCACGCGGGTATCTTGGAATCGTTCTGATGGTTTTATGATGAGAACATTGTCTTGGTGCCTCCTGTCAGGGGTTTAGTGGAAGTGTCCCGGGGAGTTGAGCTCTGAGGTGTTGTCATCATAATTTTATCGTTGCAGTTCTGGAATACCTGAGTTTAGTATGCCGACATCGAAAATCTCTTTTATGCAGTTCGTTGGTGAGATAACCTCGACGCCAACCAGTACTGGGGCAGGAGTTCGGGAGTATCGCCATAACTTGTATAACGGATGCTTTTCGAAGGTTGAGGTAGATGGTTTCCGAAGGTTTCTTGGTTATGTGTTGAAGGATGGATACAGCTGGATGTGGGATTTGCTAGTTTGGGTGAGATATTATGTTTCCCCTGTATCCCCAACACCTGATTGCATAACCGGAAAGGTTCGGGAGTTTCATAGGTGGGAATTCTAGTAGCTCTAGTTCTTCTTCCACGGATATTGGTTTGAGATTGGGATTTCTTACTGATTATTCGTTCTTGATCCGTACCTTGTTGAATTATTTCTCTACCTTAATTCTACGTGGCTTCTCAATTTATGGATATGTGACCATTTCAGAGGAATGCATTCGTTCATTTTGTTCGGATGTGAAGACTATATGTTGCAATTTTCATTCTGTTGGATTCAGCTTCAATATTTATTTCTCAATGTGCTAATGGTGGTCAACCTCTTCAGGATGGCTCCTCCAACGCGCACGACTCCGAATCCTGATCCGCCACCACCTCCACCTCCTCCGGAGGCATGGCAAGCTGTGATGGCCGCAACCAATGCAAACACACAGTTGATCATCCAAATTCTTCAAGAGCGCAATCAAGGCAACCAAGGGAATCAAGGCAGCAATCAGAATCACTTTGCTACACTCAACCAGTTCCTTGCTAACGGGCCAAAGACTTTCAGCAATTGTGTTGAGGCAACCGATGCTGACGATTGGCTTGTGGATCTGTGCAAGCATTTCGAGTGCAGTAACGTCAGGCCTGAGGACTTTGTTAAGTTCGCTTCCTTCCAACTCAAAGATCAAGCTGCAGAATGGTTCCAGCAGTACAAGGATTCCAGAGATGGACGTGTTATCACTTGGGATGATTTCCGTCAAGACTTCCGAGCTCATCATATTCCTCAGAGCGTGGTTGAAAGCAAGCGTGAGGAATTCCACAATCTGAAGCAAGGCTCTTTGTCTGTCTATGACTACAACAAGTTGTTCCAGAATCTCGCCCGCTTTGCCAAGCAGAACGTCCGTGATGAGAAGAGCATGATATATCAGTTCAGGGGTGGTCTCAGAGAAGAAATTCAGCTAGCTCTTGTTCTCTTCGAGCCCTTGAGATACGATGAGTTTTACAACATGGCACTGAAGCAAGAGGCTGCTCAGTTGAGGTGTGATGCTTCCAAGAAGCGAGTCAGAGATGTTACTCCTTCTTCCTCTACTCAAGTGGCCAAGCAGCAGAAGTTTTGGCTTCCTCCTCCTCCGTTCCGTCAGCCGTATCAGCAGAAGAGCAAAGGTGGCAGTGGTTCTTCCCACCCACCCAACCCTGGCTTTCAGAACAAGACTTCGTATCAAGCTCCAAGATCGAGTGCTCCGTATCACCGTCCGCTTTCAGAGGTCATGTGCAACAAGTGCCAACAGAAGGGTCACTATGCCAACAAGTGTTTCAACCGGAGGCGTCTTCCTCCTCCTCCTCCTGTCAGATTGGCAAGTACAGCTGTGGTCAAGCATAACCCCAAGCACGCCAAGGTCAACTTGATGAACGCAGCCCAGGCAGAGGACTCGTCAGATGTGATTATGGGTAACCTTCCTGTTAACGATGTTCCTGCTAAAGTTCTTTTTGACACTGGTGCATCACATTGCTTCATCTCGAAACCTTTTGCATCTAAGCATGAGTTGACTTCCCAAGTTATGCATAAACCGTTAGAAGTTGTCTCTCCGGGTAAATGTTTGCTCGCTAATCACGAGATTCCGGATGTTTCTATCATGATGGGTGATTTCAAGTTTCTGGCTTCTCCAATGGTTCTTGGTAACTCAGATATTGATCTTATTCTCGGGATGGATTGGCTTTCTAAGCACAAGGTTCGGCTTGATTGTGCAGCCAGGCAGATTCAATTGACTCATTCGTCTGAGGATGTAATTGTCTTTGCCGCTCGGGATAATACCATCCGGCTGTTTTCTCTCAATGAGAAGGGTGAATTGGATGCTATATCTCAAATTCCAGTCGTTTGCGAATATCAAGACATCTTTCCAGAAGAGCTTCCAGGAATGCCTCCGCACCGGCCAGTTGAATTCATTATTGATCTTGCTTGGCACGGAACTTTTGTGCAAGCGTCCCTACAAGCTCGGACCAGAAGAGTTGAAGGAGCTGAAGAAGCAACTCGATATTCAAGAGAAAATGGGTCTCATCCGGCCTAGTTCTTCTCCGTGGGGTTGTGGTGTTCTTTTTGTGAAGAAGAAGGATGGAAGGGACCGACTTTGTGTTGATTACTGTCCAGTGAACAAGAAGACCATCAAGAACAAATATCCACTTCCCAACATCAATGATCTGTTCGAACAACTCAAAGGTGCCCAAGTATTCTCCAAGGTTGATCTCCGTATGGGTTATCATCAGATTTGAATCCGTGAGCAAGATATTCCCAAGGCGGCTTTCAGGACAAGCTTTGGTTCATATGAATACACTGTCATGTCTTTTGGCCTCGTCAATGCTCCTCCGACGTTCTCCCGCATGATGAACTTCATCTTCAACGCCTACACCAATGACTTCGTTTTGGTCTATCTCGATGACATTCTGATTTTCTCGAAGAACAAGGAAGATCATGCCAAGCACTTGCGTTTGGTGCTTGATAAGCTCAGGGAACATCAGTTCTACGCCAAGTTCTCCAAGTGTGAATTTTGGCTCGATGAGGTTCTTTATCTTGGGCATATCATCTCTGCCAAGGGCATTGCCGTGAATCCTGAGAAGGTGTCTGCAATTGTGAATTGGGAACCTCCTCAGAACGTGAAGCAACTCCGTAGCTTCCTCGGTCTCGCAAGCTATTGCCGAAGATTCGTCGAAAACTTTTCTAAGATCGCGAAACCTCTCTCTAATCTTCTCCAGAAGCACGTCAAGTACGTTTGGTCTCCGGAGTGTGACATTGCTTTCAACACTTTGAAAGAGAAATTGATCACTGCTCCAGTTCTGACTCCGCCTGATGAATCCAAGCCCTACGAGGTCTTTTGTGATGCCTCTCTCCTAGGTCTTGGTGCAGTTTTGATGCAAGAGAAGAAAGTTGTTGCTTATACCTCTCGCCAATTGAAGCCTAATGAGAAGAACTACCCCACTCATGATCTCGAGTTGGCGGCAGTTGTGCATGCTCTTTTGACTTGGAGACATCTTCTATTGGGAAGAAAAGTGGACATTTTCACTGATCACAAGAGTCTCAAGTACATCTTCACTCAGCCTAATCTCAACCTCAGGTAAACTCGATGGGTCGAAATGATTCAAGAGTATAATCCGAGTATTGAGTACACTCCAGGCAAGGCTAATGTGATTGCTAACGCATTGAGCGGGAAAGCTTACCGCAACAGTCTGATTCTTAAGCCTTATCAACCCGAGCTTTGTGAAGCTTTCCGCAAACTTAATCTGCAAGTTGTTCCTCAAGGTTTTCTCGCCAACCTTCTAGTCTCTCCTACCTTGGAAGACCAGATTCGCCAAGCCCAGCTTCTTGATGCTATGGTGAAAAAGGTGAAGATTGGGATTGCTAAGAGCCAGTCCAAGTACAAGTGCTACCACCTTGATGACGAGGACACTCTCTTCTTCCAGGATCGTATTGTGGTACCCAAAGGTAACCTCCGTAAAGTGATCTTGAACGAGGCTCACAATTCTCTCCTCTCCATCCACCCTGGGAGCATGAAGATGTATCAGGACCTCAAGCAAGCTTATTGGTGGACTCGAATGAAGCGAGAAATTGCTCAATTCGTGAACGAATGTGATGTCTGCAGAAGAGTGAAGGCAGAACACCAAAGGCCAGCAGGTCTCCTCCAACCTCTTGCCATTCCAGAATGGAAGTTTGACCACATTGAAATGGACTTCGTGACTGGGTTTCCAAAGTCCAAGTGTGGCAATGATGCTATATTCGTTGTCATCGACAAACTCACCAAAGTGACTCATTTTCTGCCTATCAAAGAGTCGATCACTGCAGCTCAATTGGCAGAACCCTACACCTCTCGAATTGTCTCTCTGCACGTTATTCCTCAAGTGATCTCTTCAGACCGTGGCAGCATTTTCACCTCGAAGTTTTGGGATTCGTTTCAGAAGGCCATGGGCACCAACATCCGCTTCAGCACAACTTTCCATCCTCAAACTAGCGGTCAAGTCGAGCGTGTCAACCAGATTCTTGAAGACATGCTCAGGGCTTGTGTGATCTCCTTCGGCATGAAGTGGGAGGATTGTCTTCCTTATGCTGAATTCTCCTATGACAACAGTTTTCAAGCAAGTTCGGGCAAGGCCCCATTTGAAATTCTGTATGGCAGGAAGTGCCGTACCCCTCTCAACTGGTCTGAAACCGGTGAACGTCAGCTTTTGGGTAATGACTTAATCACAGAGGCTGAGGAAATGTGCAAAGTCATTCGTGATAACCTCAAAGCAGCCCAACCCCGTCAGAAGAGCTACTATGATAGTAAGCACCGTGATTTGGCTTTCGAGATCGGAGATCATGTTTACCTCCGCGTCTCTCCTATGAAAGGTACTCGTCGCTTCGGTATCAAAGGGAAGCTTGCCCCTAGATACGTGGGACCTTTCAAGATTGTCAGCAAGAGAGGCGACCTCGCCTATCAACTCGAGCTTCCTTCAAACATTGCAAATGTTCATGACGTGTTCCATGTCTCTCAGCTTCGAAAGTGCTTCAAGACTCCTGACCGCACCGTCAACTTCGAGGACATTGAGCTCCAAGAAGATCTCTCTTATCGTGAGCACCCAGTTGCTATTCTTGAAGAGACTGAACGCAAGACTCGCAACAAGTCAATCAAATTTCTCAAAGTCAAGTGGTCACACCATTCCGACCGTGAAGCAACATGGGAACGCGAGGATCACCTCCGTTCTGAGTACCCGGCGTTCTTTCAGTGCTAGATCTCGGGACGAGATCTTTTCGTAGTGGTGGAGTGTTGTAACACCCGGATGTAACTTTCCCAATTTGTACTCCAACTCTTGCCGTTTCCGGCGTTAAGTTATTTATTTTCTCGGGTTCGGGTCTTTGTCTCCGTGTGTTGTTGTCGTTGTCATGCATCTCATATCATGTCATCATGTGCATTGCATTTGCATACGTGTTCGTCTCATGCATTCAAGCATTTTCCCCGTTGTCCGTTTTGCATTCCGGCGCTTCGTTCTCCTCCGGTGGTCAATTCTAGCTTTCTTTCATGTGTGGGGATTAAACATTTCCGGATTGGACCGAGACTTGCCAAGCGGCCTTGGTTTACTACCAATAGACCGCCTGTCAAGTTTCGTATAATTTGGACTTCGTTTGATACTCCAACGGTTAACCGAGGGACCGAAAAGGCCTCGTGTGTGTTGCAGCCCAACACCCCTCCATTTTGGCCCAAAACCCACCTAACTCTGCTCCATCATCTAGAGCGTTCGATCACGATCGCGTGGCCAAAAACCGCACCTCATTTGGACTCTCCTAGCTCCCTCTACCCCTATATATAGATCCCCACATTCCAAATCCCGGGCGAAACCCTAGAAATCGTCCCCGCGCCACGCCGGACAAAAATCCTGCCGACGGACATGTCCGGACGCTCCGCCGCCACCGCCCCGGGCCAATAGGCGCCCGCCACGTGGCACTCCGCCGCCCGCCGCCGCCGCGGCCCGCGAGGCCCGCTCGGGGCCCCCGCGAGCCCATCGCCGCCACCTGCCTCCTCCTCAGCCCGAGCCGGCCGCCCGCCTCACCTCCTCGTTGCCAGCCGCACCGCCGCCGCCACCGGAACCTCTCCGCCATCGGAACCTCGCCGCCGCCATGGGAAGCTCGCCGCCCCGCCTCGCTACGCTCGCCGTCCGGCACTGCTCCTCGGCGTCCGTGCCCGGATCGGGCGAGATCCGGCCGGATCCGCCCCGGGTCTGCCTCGCCGGCGCCGCCCCCTGCCGTCTCCGGCGAGCTCCGTCAACGCTGGTGAACAGTGCGCGCCGCCGCCTCGATCTGCGTGCCGGGTCAAACCCTAGATCCGGTGGTAAATTTCGTCTAAGTCCCTAAGATTCCAGATCCAAGTGCCCCTGTTCACGGCTCCGTAACTTTGCATCCGTAGCTCCGCTTCATGCATATAGCATATCAAAATGTTCATCTCAGAGAGTACATCATTTCATTCCACTGCATCATTTCCATTTGAGCTCATCTTGATGCCCGAAATGCTGTTAGAAGAGGGCTACTTGAGTTAATTGTCAGATCTGCTATTCCATTTAGGTTTTTGTCATTTTTGCCATGATTAATGTGTGCATGTTATGCCCTGATGCTCTACATGTGTTTTGTTAAGGGTTTTGTCATCTTTCCAGAGGTGCAACCCATGTATTTTTAGGATGTGTATGGTGACTTGTGCAAGCTTGCAAAGTGGTGCACTTGCTAATTCTGTTTTCAGGGACTTAGCAATTCCACTAAGTCCTTGATCTGTTTAGCTCATGTTGCCATATGTTCATGTTGTTTCCTAGTGATCCGTGCCTCTTTTGAGGATGATTAGTAAGGATGTTTTGTTAATACTGTAGTACTCTATCCATCCATGTCTTTGTTTTCAATTATGGAGCAACCTAGCTTGAGTCAATCGAGCTCTACTTTTGCTACTTTGCGAATCTGGGCAGATTGTCAACTTGTTTGCAATTTTGCCGGTGATGTTGTAGTTGATCCGTGAATGTTATGCTATTGTTCTTGCCATGTCTAGCTTGCATTTTGCGCCTTCTTGATGTGTGTTTGGTTGTCTTGACATGAATTGCACCGTAGTGAGTGCATCGAGCTCGTAAACATGCCTACTTGAGTTATGTTTCAGCATGTGCCAGTTTTCACTAAGTCTGAAAACTGATTATGCTTTTGCTATGTTCGCATGCTTGCAATTGTATTTTAGGATCCCTTTTGGCTCAAGGTCACTAATGGACTTTTGTTAAGCTCTTTGAGTAGCTCCATGCCATGCTTTACTTTGCCATGTTCCGTTCCTGTAGCATGTAGTTTTGTTGCTCCGAAGAGTGCTACCTGATCTGTAATTCCAGACAAGTGTTAATTTCACTAAGTCTGAGATCTGTTTGTCATATGCATTTTTGCCATGCTTGTTTGAACCTGTTAATTGGTGAATTGGCCATAGCTCAGTGCTAGATTTTTGTTAAGCATCTTGTATGCATCCCTGCCATATATTTTGTTGTCATGTTTGGTTGCTGTAGCATGTTCATCTCATTGCATTTAGTTGGCTACTTGCTGTAAATCGCAGACCGGTGTCATTTTTAAATCGCTTGCCATTTCCAAACCGTAACTCCGATTCCGGTGTTCTTTACATCGTTTTCAAGTGATTTCATCTCATCTATCCAGTGGCACACTTGGATTTCCAAGTTGAGGCCAGGTTCATGCATTTCCTGTCATATCTTGCATTTTGCATCCCACATCGCATCCCGCATAGCATATCATCTTTGCATCATCTTGTTTGGTCCTTGCACGTGGTTGATTGTATCCTTGTTCCTTGTTTGTCTTGTTTGGGTAGAGCCGGGAGAAGAGTTCGCTAACGACGAGCCCGTTGAGTTTGCTTTCAAGGATCTAGTCAACTCTGACAACTGTGCAGGCAAGATGATCATACCCTCGAAATCACTACTATCTTTGCTATGCTAGTTTGCTCGCTCTTTTGCTATGCCATTGCTACGATGCCTACCACTGCTTGCAAGCCTCCCAAATTGCCATGTCAAACCTCTAACCCACCTTGTCCCAGCAAACCGTTGATTGGCCATGTTACCGCTTTGCTCAGCCCCTCTTATAGCGTTGTTAGTTGCAGGTGAAGATTGGAGACCGTTCCTCGTTGGAACATTTATTTACTTGTTGGGATATCATTATATTATCTTGTTATCTTAATGCATCTATATACTTGGTAAAGGGTGGAAGGCTCGGCCTCCTGCCTAGTGTTTTGTTCCACTCTTGCCACCCTAGTTTCCGTCATATCGGTGTTATGTTCCCGGATTTTGCGTTCCTTACGCGGTTGGGTTATAATGGGAACCCCTTGATAGTTCGCCTTGATTAAAGCTTTTCCAGCAATGCCCAACCTTGGTTTTACCATTTTCCACCTAGCCTTTTCTTTCCCTTGGGTTCTGCAGACTCAAGGGTCATCATTATTTTAACCCCCCCGGGCCAGTGCTCCTCTGAGTGTTGGTCCAAACCGTCAGCCGCCGGTGGCTACCAGGGGCAACTCTGGGCTGGCCTACCAGAAGTTTGGACGATCTGAGTGTGCCCTGAGAAAGAGATATGTGCAGCTCCTATCGGGATTTGTCGGCACATTCGGGCGGTGTTGCTGGTCTTGTTTTAACCTGTCGAAGTGTCTTGAATTACCGAGATACCGAGTCTGATCTGAACGTCTTGGGAGGAGGTCTATTCCTTCGTTGACCGTGAGAGCTTGTCATGGGCTAAGTTGGGACTCCCCTGCAGGGATTTGAACTTTCGAAAGCCGTGCCCGCGGTTATGGGCAGATGGGAATTTGTTAATGTCCGGTTGTAGATAACTTGAACCTTATTTAATTACAATGAATCAACTGAGTGTGTTACCATGATGGCCTCTTCTCGGAGGAGTCCGGGAAGCGGACACGGTGTTGGTGTTATGTTTGCGCAGGTTGCTCTCTAGCTTCTCGCTCGCGCTTTGCCTCCTCTTCCCGCTCTGTTTTGCGAATAAGTTAGCCACCATACTTGCTAGCCGCTTGCTGCAGCTCCACATATTTCTACCTTGCCATACCTATAAGCTTAAATAGTCTTGATCGCGAGGGTGCGAGATTGCTGAGTCCCTGTGGCTCATAGATTACTATTACACCAGATGCAGGGCCTGATTATTCCGCTCCAGGAGACGCGTTTGAGCTCAAGTGGGAGTTCGATGAGGACTCTCAACGTTACTATGTTTCCTTTCCCGATGATTACTAGTGGTGCCCAGTTGGGGGTGAAAGGGACCGTTGTCGCATGTTGGGTTCTCTTTTATTTTGGCGCCGTAGTCGGGCCATGAGTGTTTGGATGATGTAATGTTATTTATGTACTTGATTGACGTGGCGAGTGTAAGCCAACTATGTTATCTCCCCTTTATTATTCATATTACATGGGATGTTGTGAAGATTGCCTAACTTGCGACATATGCCTTCAATGCGATTATGCCTCTAAGTCGTGCCTCAACACGTGGGAGATATAGTCGCATCGAGGGTGTTACAAGTTGGTAATCAGAGCCTTCCCCGACCTTAGAAGCCCCATTGCTTGATCGCTTTTAGCGGCCGAGTTGTGTCTAGAAAAATGTTTTGAGTCATCTAGGAATTATATATCGGAGAGTTTAGGAATTCTGTTTACTTCCCAGTCTCCTCATCGCTCTGGTAAGGCATCCTGACGTAGAGTTTTGACTCTTCTCTTCTCAAATTTCACTAAAAATTTTTTAGGATCACGCGGGTATCTTGGAATCGTTCTGATGGTTTTATGATGAGAACATTGTCTTGGTGCCTCCTGTCAGGGGTTTAGTGGAAGTGTCCCGGGGAGTTGAGCTCTGAGGTGTTGTCATCATAATTTTATCGTTGCAGTTCTGGAATACCTGAGTTTAGTATGCCGACATCGAAAATCTCTTTTATGCAGTTCGTTGGTGAGATAACCTCGACGCCAACCAGTACTGGGGCAGGAGTTCGGGAGTATCGCCATAACTTGTATAACGGATGCTTTTCGAAGGTTGAGGTAGATGGTTTCCGAAGGTTTCTTGGTTATGTGTTGAAGGATGGATACAGCTGGATGTGGGATTTGCTAGTTTGGGTGAGATATTATGCTTCCCCTGTATCCCCAACACCTGATTGCATAACCGGAAAGGTTCGGGAGTTTCATAGGTGGGAATTCTAGTAGCTCTAGTTCTTCTTCCATGGATATTGGTTTGAGATTGGGATTTCTTACTGATTATTCGTTCTTGATCCGTACCTTGTTGAATTATTTCTCTACCTTAATTCTACGTGGCTTCTCAATTTATGTATATGTGACCATTTCAGAGGAATGCATTCGTTCATTTTGTTCGGATGTGAAGACTATATGTTGCAATTTTCATTCCGTTGGATTCAGCTTCAATATTTATTTCTCAATGTGCTAATGGTGGTCAACCTCTTCAGGATGGCTCCTCCAACGCGCACGACTCCGAATCCTGATCCGCCACCACCTCCACCTCCTCCGGAGGCATGGCAAGCTGTGATGGCCGCAACCAATGCAAACACACAGTTGATCATCCAAATTCTTCAAGAGCGCAATCAAGGCAACCAAGGGAATCAAGGCAGCAATCAGAATCACTTTGCTACACTCAACCAGTTCCTTGCTAACGGGCCAAAGACTTTCAGCAATTGTGTTGAGGCAACCGATGCTGACGATTGACTTGTGGATCTGTGCAAGCATTTCGAGTGCAGTAACGTCAGGCCTGAGGACTTTGTTAAGTTCGCTTCCTTCCAACTCAAAGATCAAGCTGCAGAATGGTTCCAGCAGTACAAGGATTCCAGAGATGGACGTGTTATCACTTGGGATGATTTCCGTCGAGACTTCTGAGCTCATCATATTCCTCAGAGCGTGGTTGAAAGCAAGCGTGAGGAATTCCACAATCTGAAGCAAGGCTCTTTGTCTGTCTATGACTACAACAAGTTGTTCCAGAAGCTCGCCTGCTTTGCCAAGCAGGACGTCCCTGATGAGAAGAGCATGATATATCAGTTCAGGGGTGGTCTTAGAGAAGAAATTCAGCTAGCTCTTGTTCTCTTCGAGCCCTTGAGATACGATGAGTTTTACAACATGGCACTGAAGCAAGAGGCTGCTCAGTTGAGGTGTGATGCTTCCAAGAAGCGAGTCAGAGATGTTACTCCTTATTCCTCTACTCAAGTGGCCAAGCAGCAGAAGTTTTGGCTTCCTCCTCCTCCGTTCCGTCAGCCGTATCAGCAGAAGAGCAAAGGTGGCAGTGGTTCTTCCCACCCACCCAACCCTGGCTTTCAGAACAAGACTTCGTATCAAGCTCCAAGATCGAGTGCTCCGTATCACCGTCCGCTTTCAGAGGTCATGTGCAACAAGTGCCAACAGAAGGGTCACTATGCCAACAAGTGTTTCAACCGGAGGCGTCTTCCTCCTCCTCCTCCTGTCAGATCGGCAAGTATAGCTGTGGTCAAGCATAACCCCAAGCACGCCAAGGTCAACTTGATGAACGCAGCCCAGGCAGAGGACTCGTCAGATGTGATTATGGGTAACCTTCCTGTTAACGATGTTCCTGCTAAAGTTCTTTTTGACACTGGTGCATCAGATTGCTTCATCTCAAAACCTTTTGCATCTAAGCATGAGTTGACTTCCCAAGTTATGCATAAACCGTTAGCAGTTGTCTCTCCGGGTAAATGTTTGCTCGCTAATCACGAGATTCTGGATGTTTCTATCATGATGGGTGATTTCAAGTTCCTGGCTTCTCCAATGGTTCTTGGTAACTCAGATATTGATCTTATTCTCGGGATGGATTGGCTTTCTAAGCACAAGGCTCGGCTTGATTGTGCAGCCAGGCAGATTCAATTGACTCATTCGTCTGAGGATGTAATTGTCTTTGCCGCTCGGGATAATACCATCCGGCTGTTTTCTCTCAATGAGAAGGGTGAATTGGATGCTATATCTCAAATTCCAGTCGTTTGCGAATATCAAGACATCTTTCCAGAAGAGCTTCCAGGAATGCCTCCGCACCGGCCAGTTGAATTCGTTATTGATCTTGCTTGGCACGGAACTTGTGTGCAAGCGTCCCTACAAGCTCGGACCAGAAGAGTTGAAGGAGCTGAAGAAGCAACTCGATATTCATGAGAAAATGGGTCTCATCCGGCCTAGTTCTTCTCCGTGGGGTTGTGGTGTTCTTTTTGTGAAGAAGAAGGATGGAACGGACCGACTTTGTGTTGACTACTGTCCAGTGAACAAGAAGACCATCAAGAACAAATATCCACTTCCCAACATCGATGAGCTGTTCGAACAACTCAAAGGTGCCCAAGTATTCTCCAAGCTTGATCTCCGTATGGGTTATCATCAGATTCGAATCCGTGAGCAAGATATTCCCAAGGCGGCTTTCAGGACAAGCTTTGGTTCATATGAATACACTGTCATGTCTTTTGGCCTCATCAACGCTCCTCCGACGTTATCCCGCATGATGAACTTCACCTTCAACGCCTACACCAATGACTTCGTTTTGGTCTATCTCGATGACATTCTGGTTTTCTCGAAGAACAAGGAAGATCATGCCAAGCACTTGCGTTTGGTGCTTGATAAGCTCAGGGAACATCAGTTCTACGCCAAGTTCTCCAAGTGTGAATTTTGGCTCGATGAGGTTCTTTATCTTGGGCATATCATCTCTGCCAAGGGCATTGCCGTGAATCCTGAGAAGGTGTCTGCAATTGTGAATTGGGAACCTCCTCAGAACGTGAAGCAACTCCGTAGCTTCCTCGGTCTCGCAAGCTATTGCCGAAGATTCATTGAAAACTTTTCTAAGATCGCAAAACCTCTCTCTAATCTTCTCCAGAAGCACGTCAAGTACGTTTGGTCTCCGGAGTGTGACATTGCTTTCAACACTTTGAAAGAGAAATTGATCACTGCTCCAGTTCTGACTCCGCCTGATGAATCCAAGCCCTACGAGGTCTTTTGTGATGCCTCTCTCCTAGGTCTTGGCGCAGTTTTGATGCAAGAGAAGAAAGTTGTTGCTTATACCTCTCGCCAATTGAAGCCTAATGAGAAGAACTACCCCACTCATGATCTCGAGTTGGCGACAGTTGTGCATGCTCTTTTGACTTGGAGACATCTTCTATTGGGAAGAAAAGTGGACATTTTCACTGATCACAAGAGTCTCAAGTACATCTTCACTCAGCCTAATCTCAACCTCAGGCAAACTCGATGGGTCGAAATGATTCAAGAGTATAATCCAAGTATTGAGTACACTCCAGGCAAGGCTAATGTGATTGCTAACGCATTGAGCGGGAAAGCTTACCGCAACAGTCTGATTCTTAAGCCTTATCAACCCGAGCTTTGTGAAGCTTTCCGCAAACTTAATCTGCAAGTTGTTCCTCAAGGTTTTCTCGCCAACCTTCTAGTCTCTCCTACCTTGGAAGACCAGATTCGCCAAGCCCAGCTTCTTGATGCTATGGTGAAAAAGGTGAAGATTGGGATTGCTAAGAGCCAGTCCAAGTACAAGTGCTACCGCCTTGATGACAAGGACACTCTCTTCTTCGAGGATCGTATTGTGGTACCCAAAGGTAACCTCCGTAAAGTGATCTTGAACGAGGCTCACAATTCTCTCCTCTCCATCCACCCTGGGAGCACGAAGATGTATCAGGACCTCAAGCAAGCTTATTGGTGGACTCGAATGAAGCGAGAAATTGCTCAATTCGTGAATGAATGTGATGTCTGCAGAAGAGTGAAGGCAGAACACCAAAGGCCAGTAGGTCTCCTCCAACCTCTTGCCATTCCAGAATGGAAGTTTAACCACATTGAAATGGACTTCGTGACTGGGTTTCCAAAGTCCAAGCGTGGCAATGATGCTATATTCGTTGTCATCGACAAACTCACCAAAGTGGCTCATTTTCTGCCTATCAAAGAGTCGATCACTGCAGCTCAATTGGCAGAACTCTACACCTCTCGAATTGTCTCTCTGCACGGTATTCCTCAAGTGATCTCTTCAGACCGTGGCAGCATTTTCACCTCGAAGTTTTGGGATTTGTTTCAGAAGGCCATGGGCACCAACATCCGCTTCAGCACAGCTTTCCATCCTCAAACTAGCGGTCAAGTCGAGCGTGTCAACCAGATTCTTGAAGACATGCTCAGGGCTTGTGTGATCTCCTTCGGCATGAAGTGGGAGGATTGTCTTCCTTATGCTGAATTCTCCTACAACAACAGTTTTCAAGCAAGTTCGGGCAAGGCCCCATTTGAAATTCTGTATGGCAGGAAGTGCCGTACCCCTCTCAACTGGTCTGAAACCGGTGAACGTCAGCTTTTGGGTAATGACTTAATCACAGAGGCTGAGGAAATGTGCAAAGTCATTCGTGATAACCTTAAAGCAGCCCAATCCCGTCAGAAGAGCTACTATGATAGTAAGCATCGTGATTTGGCTTTCGAGATCGGAGATCATGTTTACCTCCGCATCTCTCCTATGAAAGGTACTCGTCGCTTCGGTATCAAAGGGAAGCTTGCCCCTAGATACGTGGGACCTTTCAAGATTGTCAGCAAGAGAGGCGACCTCGCCTATCAACTCGAGCTTCCTTCAAACATTGCAAATGTTCATGACGTGTTCCATGTCTCTCAGCTTCGAAAGTGCTTCAAGACTCCTGACCGCACCGTCAACTTCGAGGACATTGAGCTCCAAGAAGATCTCTCTTATCGTGAGCACCCAGTTGCTATTCTTGAAGAGATTGAACGCAAGACTCGCTACAAGTCAATCAAATTTCTCAAAGTCAAGTGGTCACACCATTCCGACCGTGAAGCAACATGGGAACGCGAGGATCACCTCCGTTCTGAGTACCCGGCGTTCTTTCAGTCCTAGATCTCGGGACGAGATCTTTTCGCAGTGGTGGAGTGTTGTAATACCCCGGATGTAACTTTCCCAATTTGTACTCCAACTCTTGCCGTTTCCGGCGTTAAGTTATTTATTTTCTCGGGTTCGGGTCTTTGTCTCCGTGTGTTGTTGTCGTTGTCATGCATCTCATATCATGTCATCATGTGCATTGCATTTGCATCCACGTTTGTCTCATGCATTCGAGCATTTTCCCCGTTGTCCGTTTTGCATTCCGGCGCTTCGTTCTCCTCCGGTGGTCAATTCTAGCTTTCTTTCGTGTGTGGGGATTAAACATTTCCGGATTGGACCGAGACTTGCCAAGCGGCCTTGGTTTACTACCGATAGACCGCCTGTCAAGTTTCGTCTCATTTGGACTTCGTTTGATACTCCAACGGTTAACCGAGGGACCAAAAAGGCCTCGTGTGTGTTGCATCCCAACACCCCTCCATTTTGGCCCAAAACCCACCTAACTCTGCTCCATCATCTAGAGCGTTCGATCACGATCGCGTGGTCGAAAACCGCACCTCATTTGGACTCTCCTAGCTCCCTCTACCCCTATATATAGATCCCCACATTCCAAATCCCGGGCGAAACCCTAGAAATCGTCCCCGCGCCACGCCGGACAAAAATCCTGCCGACAGACATGTCCGGACGCTCCGCCGCCGCCGCCCCGGGCCAATAGGCACCCGCCATGTGGCACTCCGCCACCAGCCGCCGCCGCGGCCCGCGAGGCCCGCTCGGGGCCCCTGCGAGCCCATCGCCGCCGCCTGCCTCCTCCTCGGCCTGAGCCGGCCGCCCGCCTCACCTTCTCGTCGCTGGCCGCACCGCCGCCGCCACCGGAACGGGAAGCTCGCCGCCCCGCCTCGCCACGCTTGCCGTCCGGCACCGCTCCTCGGCGTCCGCGCCCGGATCGGGCGAGATCCGGCCAGATCCGCCCCGGGTCTGCCTCGCCGGTGCCGCCCCATGCCGTCTCTGGTGAGCTCCGTCAACGCCGGTGAACAGTGCACGCTGTCGCCTCGATCTGCATGCCGGGTCAAACCCTAGATCCGATGGTAAATTTCGTCTAAGTCCCTAAGATTCCAGATCCAAGTGCCCCTGGTCACGGCTCCGTAACTTTGCATCCGTAGCTCCGATTCATGCATATAGCATATCAAAATGTTCATCTCAGAGAGTACATCATTTCATTCCATTCCATCATTTCCATTTGAGCTCATCTTGATGCCCGAAATGCTGTTAGAAGAGGGATACTTGAGTTAATTGTCAGATCTGCTACTCCATTTAGGTTTTTGTCATTTTTTCCATGATTAATGTGTGCATGTTATGCCCTGATGCTCTACATGTGTTTTGTTAAGGGTTTGTCATCTTCCAGAGGTGCAACCCATGTATTTTTAGGATGTGTATGGTGACTTGTGCAAGCTTGCAAAGTGGTGCACTTGCTAATTCTGTTTTCGGGGACTTAGCAATTCCACTAAGTCCTTGATCTGTTTAGCTCATGTTGCCATATGTTCATGTTGTTTCCTAGTGATCCATGCCTCTTTTGAGGATGATCAGTAAGGATGTTTTGTTAATACTGTAGTACTCTATCCATCCATGTCTTTGTTTGCAATTATGGAGCACCCTAGGTTTGCAATTGTTCTTGCCATGCATATCTTGCATTTTGTGCCTTCTTGATGAGTGTTTGCTTGTCTTGCCATGAATTGCACCGTAGTGAGTGCATCGAGCTCGTAAACATGCCTACTTGAGTTATGTTTCAGCATGTGCCAGTTTTCACTAAGTCTGAAAACTGATTATGCTTTTGCTATGTTCGCATGCTTGCAATTGTATTTTAGGATCCCTTTTGGCTCAAGGTCACTAAGGGACTTTTGTTAAGCTCTTTGAGTAGCTCCATGCCATGCTTTACTTTGCCATGTTCAGTTCCTGTAGCATGTAGTTTTGTTGCTCCGAAGAGTGCTACCTGATCTGTAATTCCAGACAAGTGTTAATTTCACTAAGTCTGAGATCTGTTTGTCATATGCATTTTTGCCATGCTTGTTTGAACCTGTTAATGGGTGAATTGGCCATAGCTCAGTGCTAGATTTTTGTTAAGAATCTTGTATGCATCCCTGCCATGTATTTTGTTGTCATGTTTGGTTGCTGTAGCATGTTCATCTCATTGCATTTAGTTGGCTACTTGCTGTAAATTGCAGACCGGTGTCATTTTTAAATCGCCTGCCATTTCCAAACCGTAACTCCGATTCCGGCATTCTTTATATCGTTTTCAAGCGATTTCATCTCATATTTCCAGTGGCACACTTGGATTTCCAAGTTGAGGCCAGCTTCATGCATTTCCTGTCATATCTTGCATTTTGCATCCCGCATCGCATCCCGCATAGCATATCATCTTTGCATCATCTTGTATGGTCCTTGCACATGGTTGATTGTATCCTTGTTGCTTGTTTGTCTTGTTTGCGTAGAGCCGGGAGACGAGTTCGCTAACGACGAGCCCGTTGAGTTTGCTTTCGAGGATCCAGTCAACTCTGACAACTGTGCAGGCAAGATGATCATACCCTCGAAATCACTACTCTCTTTGCTATGCTAGTTTGCTCGCTCTTTTGCTATGCCATTGCTACGATGCCTACCACTTGCTTGCAAGCCTCCCAAATTGCCATGTCAAACCTCTAACCCACCTTGTCCTAGCAAACCGTTGATTGGCCATGTTACCGCTTTGCTCAGCCCCTCTTATAGCGTTGTTAGTTGCAGGTGAAGATTGGAGGCCGCTTCTCGTTGGAACATTTATTTACTTGTTGGGATATCATTATATTATCTTGTTATCTTAATGCATCTATATACTTGGTAAAGGGTGGAAGGCTCGGCCTCTCGCCTAGTGTTTTGTTCCACTCTTGCCAGCCTAGTTTCCGTCATATCGGTGTTATGTAACCGGATTTTGCGTTCCTTACGCGGTTGGGTTATAATGGGAACCCCTTGATAGTTCGCCTTGATTAAAGATTTTCCAACAATGCCCAACCTTGGTTTTACCATTTGCCACCTAGCCTTTTCTTTCCCTTGGGTTCTGTAGACTCAAGGGTCATCATTATTTTAACCCCCCCGGGCCAGTGCTCCTCTGAGTGTTGGTCCAAACCGTCAGCCGCCGGTGGCTACCAGGGGCAACTCTGAGCTGGCCTACCAGAAGTTTGGACGATCTGAGTGTGCCCTGAGAAAGAGATATGTGAAGCTCCTATCGGGATTTGTCGGCACATTCGGGCAGTGTTGCTGGTCTTGTTTTAACTTGTCGAAGTGTCTTGAATTACCGAGATACCGAGTCTGATCTGAACGTCTTGGGAGGAGGTCTATTCCTTCGTTGACCGTGAGAGCTTGTCATGGGCTAAGTTGGGACTCCCCTGCAGGGATTTGAACTTTCGAAAGCCGTGCCCGCGCTTATGGGCAGATGGGAATTTTTTAATGTTCGGTTGTAGATAACTTGAACCTTATTTAATTACAATGAATCAACTGAGTGTGTTACCGTGATGGCCTCTTCTCGGCGGAGTCCGGGAAGCGGACACGGTGTTGGAGTTATGTTTGCGCAGGTTGCTCTCTAGTTTCTCGCTCGCGCTTTGCCTCCTCTTCCCGCTCTGTTTTGCGAATAAGTTAGCCACCATACTTGCTAGTCACTTGTTGTAGCTCCACATATTTCTACCTTACCATACCTATAAGCTTAAATAGTCTTGATTGCGAGGGTGCGAGATTGCTGAGTCCCTGTGGCTCACAGATTACTATTACACCTGATGCAGGGCCTGATGATTCTGCTCCAGGAGACGTGTTTGAGCTCAAGTGGGAGTTCGACGAGGACTCTCAACGTTACTATGTTTCCTTTCCCGATGATCAGTAGTGGTGCCCAGTTGGGGGTGAAAGGGACCATTGTCGCATGTTGGGTTCTCTTTTATTTTGGCGCCGTAGTCGGGCCATCAGTGTTTGGATGATGTAATGTTATTTATGTACTTGATTGACATGGCGAGTGTAAGCCAACTATGTTATCTCCCCTTTATTATTCATATTACATGGGATGTTGTGAAGATTGCCTAACTTGCGACATATGCCTTCAATGCGATTATGCCTCTAAGTCGTGCCTCGACACATGGGAGATATAGTCGCATCGAGGGTGTTACACATGAATAGTCCGGAGATTCATGGAGGTGCTGTGGAAGGTACTCAACCCCTTGATCGCCTGAAGACAAAGGTACTCGAGTGCAGTACAGCCATGGAGCAGGCGCTCCGTGTCACCATTTGAGAGGTAGACGACGACGAGTTCGAGGTGCTTCAGTCGTGGTAGAATAAGAGCGGGCGTGTCATTAAGGGGGGGAATGGCAGTCCCTGAACTTGGCGACACGCAACATGGGTGCGAGGCGGAGCGCGGATATTGGCAACAAGCGCATATGCCCATCATCAAAAGTGAGCTCCTCGAGCTGATATAGGGCGGGGGATCGCAACCAGTCGTCAAGCTTGGCTTGGTCCTTGCCATTGGAACAAAACTTGCCCATTCTAAGGCCTCTGGTTTGGCCAAGGTGACTGCAGAGGATCTTGGAGAATGCATCCAAGATTTTGCGATAGCCATGGCAGAGCTTGTGGGTGTCGATGAGGTTGAGAGGGATGGAGTTCCATAGGGGGCGCTACCGCCGGGAAAGGACGGTTGTTCGCGCCCCATATTTGATTGGGAGGAGGGAGATGATGACTGTTAACATATCATCGGGGAAGCTGCTGATGAAATCTAGGCCTGCTGGAGTTGCTTGCGGTTCTAGCTTGCCCTACCTCCGCTTGTTGGTAGCCCCATTTTCCACCTCCGGAGTCTCCTTGTCAGCGGCGCTTTCTGATAGAAATGGGAGTGCAGGGAATATTTAGTTAAAACAGGGAAATAGAAAAGTGTATTGGTAACTAGAAGTTATTAGGTAGGAATATAGTAAGAAAAGGGAATAACAGTTGGTTGCTTAAATACTACACAGTTCATGTGATATTGCTAGGTAAGTCAACATGTAGATAGTTGAAAAGAAAACTTACTTTGAACAAAGTCTGCACGGATGATGGGGAAGTTAGCATATATCTCATGACCAGGCCCTTTTATGTGCAGTGCAATTCTAGTGCCAGCTTTCAGTTCATAAAACTTAGAAATTTCTTTCCAAAAGCCAGTGCCAAAATAGGAGTCACAACGTTCATCAAGTCTTACAGTAGCAACGATTGTAAATCAATGGTTTGTGTGCAGTATGACATCCCTGCAGTCTTGATTTATGTAAAGGGAAAGATTGTGCACTACAGATTTTGTTGCATAGCAAGGGTCTGCTGCAGAAAATGGTAGGATTGTTAAAGAAAATATGGTAACATGCAAATATGGGCCCAAGTTGAAAGAGTTGTACAGGAGTCAAAATTGAAGGAAAAAAAATCTATAATTAAACAAATAGGGTAAACATCATGTCATGAAATATGAGAGTAATCGAAAGAACAATACATCATTAATTTGCCTAATATAGAAAGAAGAGGGGAAAAATCCCCTTTGACGTATATGGTGCATGTGGCACCTTTTATCCAAATACAGTAATATTTAGAATATGTTTAGGAAAGTAGGACATGCCACCCGATTTAGGGTGAGGTTGAACATACCGCGCGTCTCCTCAAGTCATCTGGTATGGTGAGATGGAATGTTGGGCGGAGGCTTCAAGGTCTTGATGTTTCCGCGCACTGTACACCCTATGAACAGAAGAAAACCCTCAATTCAGCTCGAATAAAAATGAATTCACGACGATTTCGGCCGGGTGATTAAAGGAGGCAGATGAACTGGGATAAGAGATGAGATAATATCTCATTAAATTAGTTACCTTGTTGTCCATGAGAAATAACCCTCAGTATGGTATATTCCCCAACCGAGCGGAGCTAGGTCGACCGCGAGCAGCATCGAGAAAGTCGATGGCGATAGGCGGAAGCAAGAAGAAGTGGCGAAATGCGGTGGGCTTTGCCGGAAGCCTGGCGGCGGCGGCAGGCGTCGAGCTAAGTGGTTACCGCCGCGATAGGCGGTGCCATGTATAGACGCGGAGGAGCTTGTGCAGGTGTGAATGAGGAACGGAGGGTGTGGCGGGTGGGGTGAGGGTTTCTATGATGTGGGGATGGTGAGGGTTTTATTTTTTTTGTTTTTTGAATTGGGTGGTGAGGGTTTTCTATCCCACAAAGAATTTTGGAGGCGACGGTTTCCTAGAGCCAACCGTGTGTGATTGACACAACAAGCAAAATGAAAGTCATTGCACACGGTTCCAATTCTGGGAACCGTGTGTGATTGACGTATTACCTCCGTCCTGGTTTATTGGTCCCCTTTGTATTTTTTACCAAATTTTGACCAAATATTTAACTAAGAAATGTTTATGCATGTCACCAAAAATTATATCATTGAACACTATGCTCAAATACCCATCCAATGATATAATTTTTGCTGACCTGCCTAACATTTGGTTAGTTATACCTTTGGTCAAAATTTAACACAAATTACAAAGGGGACCAATAAACCAAGACGGAGGTAGATTCCATCAACCAAACTGATTGCATCCATATCCCACGGTTAGACAAAAGTAAACACAGATTAAACATACTCAGACATAGATAATAAGCGTACATGTACACAAGCATAGTTCAACCATAAGTACATCGTTCAACCGTCATTAAGCATACTCAAGCGTACATAGTTTGATCTCACATCTCATCTCACATGCCAACATGATCCTGAAGCTTATGCAGGTACTCGGCGTACGCGTCGTGCGCCACCCTGCGAGAATACTTCTGCTTGAAGGAGCCAACGGCCCATCCTCTTGCATGCGCCAGAACACGTAGATACCCGGCATGAAGCTTGTGGTTGCAAAATGGGCATCGATGCAAGCCGTTCCAGGTCCTAATACGCCTGTTATGCTTTCCCGCATAAAGCTCCCTCGGGATTTGCCTCTCGTACCTCCTCTTGCCATCTTCATCCTCACTGTCCACATCGTCAGACAACACCTATACAAATAGTAAAAAAAATTGGCATCAAATCAATGTTTACATGCCATGAAGTAGGATTAGGAATTTATGGCTATTTATTTATACATATCCAGATATTATGGTTCGATTTTTAAGCACAGTCGTCTATGTACAGACAAATCTTGAAGAAAATAATGGCACAAACATATGTAGGTCATTCAAAATCAATTGTCAAGTCCTGGCTAGGAATTATTAGCACGAACACTAACCCTAGTCGGATTACTAGCAGAAATCATTTGCACATATGAAACAACTAATCACTTATCACTTGTACCATTCAAACAATCAATACACTACACGGATCTAATGAAACTTACTCAGATTTCATGGATTGGGAGAACATAACCATAGGATTTCTATTACAAAAAGGGGGAGGCAGGAGTAACCAGAGAAACCCTATGATCTATTTGACACATAAATGGGTATAGATGTCTAACCAGCTGTCCGTCATTGTCGGAGTCATCGCCAGAGTTAGTGTGGAACTCCGCCTCTGGATGTGGAAGCTCGACGCCGTTGACAATGTCAGGGTGCAGCGATAACTCACCGGCGGTGACGGCAACCTCTATCTCCATCTCCACGCTATGCTCCGGTGCTTTAGCAGCCCTGGCGTTTACACTCTCTTTGATGGGGCGCTTCGGCGGCATCCTCATACATTGACGGCTTTGAGTACTGAGAGTGGCGTCGAGGATGCAAGTGGAGAGAGAGGATTGTGTATGTGGCGAGGATGGGGGTGAGGCCGCTCGGGCGCACCATTAATATGGAGTAGTGGGAGTTGTGGGAGAGAGGCGGGCAGCGGTCAAACCGATGGCTCGCCTCCTGGTGTAACATCCAAAATTCTAAATTTTGGAATGTTATACTAAACAAATTATTATGATTGTTTGTTTGATTGTTGTGTGAAATTGAGTGGAATTTTAAATTTATTTTTGAAATTTGCATGAGAGGGAATGAAAGGACTTTCCCAGACTTTCACCTTTGCATTTTGATCTCCCTGAATTCAAATTCATTTCATCACCAAAACCCTAGAGTGAAGAAAACATGACTTCTTCCATTTAAAGAAAACAAAAGGGGTTTGAAAATGATTTGAATTCCATTTGAAACATTTCTAATTTAGAAACTTTAAGCAACTCAATGAGTTCATAAAATGACTTCTTCAAATTTGAAGAAAGAGAGTGGGAGTTTCAAAGAAATAATTTGGAAGTCACGTTGAGGTTATTTGAAACTCATTTTTTCCATTTGAAGTTGTTTGAAATTCCAAATTCAAATCCAATTGGGAGTTATTTGGGTTTATATTCAAATTATTCTTTTCCCTTCAATAAGGGTAAAATGATTCCCTTCAATAGAAAATTAGGAGAAGATAAATTTGAAATCATTTTGCTATTTTAAAAATGATTCTTATTGATTTTAAATGCAACAGTAGCACTATTTGACTTTTATGAATTTTTTTGGAATTTAGTTGAACTTGAAAAATAGTTCATCTTATGCAGGGTATTTTTCTGAACATTTTGGTATATAATATGTCTATGTAATTTTTTTTACTTATTCTCCTCTGTTGAAGTTTTTCTTTGTGTAAAAAAACCAAACACGCGCTGCTTGGACCGAAACCGCGTTCAGCCCAGGAGCGCAGCACACCAGCCAACCGATGGCCGAATTCAACCCAAGGCCGAGGCCGCCCACACCCGAGCGCCTCGCTCGCCCGCCCTCGTCTTCCTCCCGCTCGCACGCTGCTTCCACTGCCAGGAGGGGCCCGCTCCCCACGCCTTCGTCCCCAACCTCCCACATGGGTAAGCTCGTAGCTCGAGCTCCCGAACCCGCTGACCAGCTTCTTTGCTCGGATAGACATTATCCCTCGCTCTCGAGCCCTCTCTTCGCGCCTATAAGAAGCCCTCGACCCCCTCTCTCCGTCCTGCCAATCCGTTCGTCCCCACGCCCCTCGCATCACTCGCCATAGCCACTTGGATCTCGCCGGAGCCGCGCTATTTCACCGGAGGAGTTCGTCACCCGTGAGCCACCCCGGCCTCCACCGCCTACTTCTTTTGTTGCCCGAGTCCACGCGCATCAAATTGACACCTCCTTCGGCCCTTTAGGTCGCCGGAGCCGCCGCTCTGCCGCTCCAGCGTCCCGTGCCCCGTCGGAGCACCGGACGCTGCCGCCTCCCTCCGCTCATCGTCGCCCCCCGTCGACCCCACCAGCACGCCGCCCATGCCTCGCCCGACCTACCCGACACCTCCGCCGCCGCGAAAACCCACCGTATCCGCCGCCCCTCCTCCGGCGACGCCGCATCGTCATCGTCATGGTAAGCGAGCTGCTCTCCTTGTTCGTTTAGTTTTTATTTTATTTATAGTATTAGATCGGTTAACCTGGTTTTAGTTAAACCCTAGGGTTTTGATTAAAACCGATTGTTGTTTTTTTAGTTAGCCACCGCACAATGTTTTTCTTAGTTAGCGGCCGTTCACCGTATAAGTCCCGCAGTGGACAATTCCAGCCTATAGAAGTCTGCCACGTGGCCAGGGGCCTGCTTGTAGTTATTTCATTTTCTGTTTAGTCCCTGAGTTTTACAAATTAGTCCCTGAACTTCGGATAGCCGTATCTTTTCAACCGTAGATCCAAACTTGATGAAACCGGCGGCAAATTGTTCATCATGATTAGATCTATCCAGTGGTATCATATTTGTAAAACTTTTGTCAGATTCAAATTTGAAATTTATTCAGATTTGAATTTGAACTTCAATTGGCCATATCTTCTAAACCGTAGCTCTGATTAAGTTGATTATTTTTGCACTTTGTCACCATAGCCAAACTCTATCACCTAGACCTTTCTCAAAATATTTTCACACACTGAGGATCTGTCCATAGTACTTTTACTCGTTTTCCTTGTATGCACTATGCTTCACATCACAAATTCTAAACCCCATGCCTATGTTGTGTAGCACCTAGAATATTTTGTGATAGTTAAGTGTGTTGTATGTTCATTTGGTTTTTTGTGACTTTTTGCTTTGCATGTTCTTCGTCGTTCTCTGAAATGATTGCTTATGTGAGTGCAATGTTTGAATTTATAGTTTTTCATCGGAGAGTGACGAATAGTTCTATTAAGTAAAATTCTGAGAGCGATATAATCTTCACTATTACCAGGCAAGTTCACATTTGACCATTCTTCCAATTACCTATGTTTTATTTATGCACTTAGTCCTTCGCGGTAGGATTGCATGGTAGCAATCTTATGCCGGATGGCTATGATTTTACCTAGTAGTTCATTTGAGCTACGTCTGAACTATACAACCTTGTCACCACAGTGTAAGTTTATTTCTGCCTCGCTAATGTAGACGTGGATTGGGAAGTGTTCATGGCGCGCCTTGTGTGACAAAGTAGTAATCAGGACCAAAACTTAAATGAACTACCTGGTCAGAAACTTGGTTTGAATGGTGGCGAAGTACAGTGGGGCAAGCATGGGAAATCCATGGTGGTGCACCACTCGTAGTCCGTCTGCCCAAGCTCAAAGGGATCAAACGTATTTTCAAGTCTAGAAGCTTACGTGTGCAGCCACAAGCCAATATGGGCTCTGGCTTAGTTGAGTAGATAGTATGACCTCTTCCGCGATAGGCTATCAGATGTAGAATGAGTAGGTGTACCGGCCTATCCGTGGGTTAAGGGGGAATACTTTCAAAAGACTATGTCTCGGTCACGCTGTTCTCAAACGCCAAGTAGTGCGAGAACTTCAAGGGAGGCGATCGAGTCTTGGGGGAAAAGTGGGCAAACCTCTGTTGAGTGTTAAAACCTAATCGATTAGCCATGTCCCCGGTTACGGACAACTTGAGCATCTAGTAGTGGAAATGTCGGGAGATCTCATTGTCGGTGTCAAAACCGGCGGTTCTTGGGTAGGGGGTCCCGAACTATGCGTCTAAGGTCGATGGTAACAGGAGACAGGGGACACGATGTTTTACCTAGGTTCGGGCCCTCTCTATGGAGGTAATGCCCTACGTCCTGCTTGATTGATCTTGATAAATATGAGTATTACAAGAGTTGATCTACCATGAGATCGTAATGGCTAAACCCTAGAGGTCTAGCTTGTATGGCTATCATAATGTGCCTCCTCCGGACTAAGTCCTCCGGTTTATATAGACACTGGGAGGATCTAGGGTTAGACAAGGTCGGTTACAAAGAAAGGAATCCACATATTTGGTCGCCAAGCTTGCCTTCCACGCCAAGGAGAATCCTATCCAGATACGGGGGCAATCTTCGGTCTTTGTATCTTCACAGCCCATCAGTCCGGCCCATGGCTAACATGCCGGACGCCCGAGGACGCCTTAGTCCGGGACTCCCTCAATAGATGTAGCGACCCGACCTCAGACGGTCAAGTCTCTCTGCTTAAGTGTCATCCCTAGATCGGTATGCTGACACACACAGTACTCGAGGATTTATAACATTGGTAAATCACATGTATAAAGTAACGTAAATACTATTACCTCAATCCAAATAGCCGAAGTAACAACATGGTTGTGGATTCCCATCAACACCAATGGCAAAGTTGAGTGTAGAAATCGTAACCATAACGTATCACTTACTCGTCGTAAGAAGTCCTGCAACATGAGACGTTGCAGCCACAAAGGGTCAGTACATTGAATGTACTGGCAAATTCACACCATAGGATAATGATGAATAATAGCTATCACTACATGCATATATGGCTGGTGGAAAAGCTCTATGGTTATCATGTTTTTGCGAAAAGCCAATTTTTCCCTACTGCAAAGGAATATATTTTATTGAACTACAAAGTTTGTTAAAATAATATTTAGAAGGTTCCTCCAACTCATTAACCCCATCAAATTAATTAAATAAAGTGTTGAGATCAACATGATAATTCAAAAACCAAAGACTCAAGGCGTCCATAACCGGGGACACGGCAAACCATGATTAGTTTGTACACTCTATAGAGATTTGGATACTTTTCCCCACAAGACTCGATCTCCTCCATTGGATTTCTTGCACCACATGATGTTTGAGAAACGGATGACTGAGACACAGTCTTTCAGAAGCATTAACTCTTTACTCTGGGCAGACCGGTACATCTGCTAGTCCACCTCTTCAAGAGCTCACACAACTTACTCAACTATGCGAGAGCCCATAAAGGCTTGTGGCTGCACACGGAAGTTTCTAGCATGAATAATCTTCTGATCGCTTTGAGCCTGGGTGGCATTCCATAGGGTGATCACACGGGTCCTCCAGGATCCCCTTGGGCAAGCACTGGGTTCTCCAGGTGCCCGGGCAAACCACTGGGTGCTCTAGGGTGCCCCTACCATTCCACCCAGATGTGTATTAAAGTAGCCACCTTAAGTTAACCCTTAATGATAACTCTCACATCTATCATGAATACACTCAACCAATCCACGTCTACGAGCATAGCATAGCAGTAAGCATAACATAGTAACTCCCAGGGTTAAATGCAAGACAATAGGTTCCTACCTCATCAACTACTTCCCAATACCCACATGTTATCAAGTTCTAACCATGTAGTATTCGAGGGTTGAAACTAATGCAAAAAATTGGGTAATGAAAAGTATGATCAAAGTGTGAACTTGCCTTGTACTGTTGATGAAGATGATTCACACTCATAACTCCTGATAGTTCTACTCGTCACACTACGTTCAATTTATCGTGAGCAAGCAATAGTAACCACACATAAGCAATCACTCAAAAGATCGGGAAGAACGAAGAAGACAGTTCGGAAAACATCAAAACCAAGCAAATAACTCTTGAAACATAAAACAATTTCTAACATACCAAAATTATGTGAATTTGGCCTTATCAGAAAGTTTCGGCCAAGAGCTTCGATTTGTAAAAAGAATCAATTAAATCGGAGTTATAAAACTCAAGTTATGATCAAAAGAAGTTTGAATATGAACCTAAACAAATTTCGAAATTTGAAATTTTCAAAAAGTTGATGTGACAGGTTCACTGGATAGGTGAAAACAAAACAAAACTATAGGCGCTGGTTTCATCTAATTTGGATGAATGAGTAAAAAGTTATGGCTATTTGAAAAATCAGGGCCAAGTTGTTTTACGGAAGAAAAAGAGCTACGGCTAAAAGAATTTTAGGTCTAATGTATAAATACATAGACAAATGGGTAATCTAATTATCCTACCGTACTAGAAGTAATAAGCTATGGGAGTATAAAAAATATGAAGAAAGATACCTTTATAAGATAGAGAAAAAGTCGACTTCGGAGAGAGGAGACAATTTCCAGAAGTCCCGCCGAAGAAGAGAAAGATATTTTTCTTTAATGAATCTAGTTAAACCAAAATATTGATTTAACCCGAATCGGATGATTTTTGGAGGCTCCATTGGTCTATATTTATAGGTGGAAAATAGGTTTAGGGATCAAAGGCTGGCAATGTGGGGCTAAATATAGACAAAAATAAAGAAATAGAGAAGAAAAAGGCTAAACGCCTCGCACGGGCCTAAAGGCCTCGGCCGACCGCGCGCCGTAGTTTAAAAAAAACAAAATTCAGCCTAAGTAAATAAATGAAAAGGCTGGCTGGGCCTGGCCCATTTATTGAAAAAAAAGATGAGGAGCCCGCTGCCACTATGCTACGCGTGTGGGCGATAAATAATTATGGGCTGCACGTACAGTTTTTTTAAAATAGAACAGAAGGAAAACCGAATAACGAAAATAAAATAAAATTTTATATAGGCATATTATATATCAAAATTTTCAGAAAAAGATTTTCTACAACGTGGAATTTTTTTCAAGTCATATAAAGTCGAGAAAAATTCAAATAATTCAAAGAGTGCTACTGCCCTACTAAAATCCAATAAAAATCATTTTAAAAATATGAAAATGATTTCAAATTTATTTGTCTCCAATTTTCTATTGTAGGGAATAATGTTACCCTATTTTCCATATATTTTTATTTTGGAGAATTTTTTTTGAATAAAACCCAAATAACTACAAATTGAAAATAATTTCAAAAGGACTTTGAAATTGATCCTTTTTAAACATCCAACTCATATTTCATATGTTTTAAAGAAGTCATTTTATCTTCACTCATGATAATCATTGAGTTGCTTAAAGTTTCTGAATTGGAAAATATTTCCAAGTAAAATTGAAATCTTTTCAAAACCCTTTTCATTTAAATAAATGGAAGAAATCATGTCATCTTCTCTCAAGGGTTCTGTATTTGAAAAGTATTTGAATTCACGGAGATCATAAAAGAAAATGAAAGTTTGGGAAAGTCCTTTTATTCCCTCTCATTTAACTTTCAAAAAGTTTTGAATTGCACTCACTTTCAGTCAATCAATCACACAACAATCAAACAATCAATCAAATCTATTTATTTAATATAACATTCCAAAATTTAGAATTTTGGGACATTACAGTAGCCCCTGAACCTGGCTTCAATGATAAGGTATCCGTCGCGCAGATCTGTCTTCGGCATTGCAAGGCGGGTTCCTCCTTCCGAACTCCAAGATAATCTTTGGACGTATTGAATGTGTCCGGACTTGTAACACACACACCACACACAACTGCAAAGAGAATATAATATTCCATGAGTCTAATCTGCTAACATCTTTTTAAACGTGACATCATGCTCGCCCGTTTTTCGGACCGTTCCCTGTCCTGTCGTTCCATGTTTCGAGGCGCGATTTCTATTGGCACATTCTGTCGAAGCAGATATCGTGTCCCCTTATTGCGGGATTCTCATTAATACGAGCGCGGGTAACCCAACCATTCCGTTGGAAAGATTCCTTAGGAATAGGTAGGCTTTCAGGCTTAGGAGGAGGCATTTAATCCCCGCTGCCTTTATAAAGGAACCAAGGGCCGTCTTTTTTACGCCAAACTTCTCCTCAGCCTCTACATCCTCGAGTTCTAGCACCCAAGGTTCGACTTCATTGCTTCAGGCTTCCCCATTATGTCCGGACCCAACCCTAAGGCCAATGGGCGGCTTCCTCCGTTATAGAGGAGGATATTGCGAAGCTTTGAGCGGCCAGATACCTGACCGCGAAGATCCACCACAGGCTTCCTGCTCAAGGGCAGGTTATCCCGACTCCTAGATCTAGCAAGAGGGTCGTATTCATCTCACACTTCCTTCGAGGGCTAGGGCTCGCTCTTCACCCCTTCGTTTGGGGGCTAATATTCTATTATGAACTAGATTTTCATGATCTAGCCCCAGAGTCTTTCCTCCATGTCTTGGCGTTCATCATTACGTGCGAGGACTTCCTCTGAATCCCCCCACACTTCGGCTTATGGCTCAAGACCTTCAGTGTGAAACCAAAGGTAGTCGACGGGGAATAGGTGGAGTGCGACGGTGCTGTAGTCAACCAGCTCACCAACACTCCTTGGCCGAAAGGCTCTTTTCCCGAAACTTCCAATCAATGGCAGCGAGAGTGGTTTTACGTTACGGAGTCCCGCAGCACCAAGTGGGTAGCTGCACCCACGTTTCGCCTTGACCCACCTTTACAACTTGCATCGTGGGCCAACAAGGGGTTGGATTGGGGATCAGTTGATGAAGTGCGGACTTTAAAAGCCGCATCTGAACCCTCCTCGAGAGGGACATCGATCTTGTCAGCGTGATTCAAGTAATGCTGATTCGCCGAATCCTACCATGCCATTGTAGGCCTCTCTGTATGTGGGAGTTCAATCTAGAAGGACCACGAACCCTCCAACACTTCTTCGGCATTATGCACAAAGGGATGTGGAAGTTGTTTTTCGGAAAACGAAAACATTGGCCGGACACTACTGAGGAGACAGGCCTCAATTGCAACCGTCCGGATTCCCCGGTAAGCACTTGACTTTCGAACACCCTTTTTTTAAGTATGCCGTAATACATTACTGAGCAAACTATCTCCTTCCAGGGCTGGATAAAGAAAGTGAAGCTGATTAGGTGTCCGGCCCCCGTTCCCGAAGGTTCAGCGGATCCTGTATTAACAAGGATGCTAGCCCCGACAAGATGGCCCCCATCCCGAAGGTGTTTCAGACATTGTGTCCGAAGGAATCAAGATTCCATCATCCGAAGACAGAAATGAAGGGGGAGTCAACATCTCTTCCCCCCATGGAAGAAAAGGGTCGCCTCCGAAGATTGGGAAGAAAAGGCTCCTAAGTGAGGCAAGATGCCTTCGTCGGGTGGCTCGGGCTTGGAGAACAACGTCATCGCGAAGTCCCCTGACGATGACAAGCCTCAGGCCAAATCGTAAGTGAACAAGGGTGTTTTAAACACGTCCCGTCCCTTTCTTGTAATGTCTAGAATATATGTTTTTTGCAGTTCGGCACGCAGTCTTCTTCAACAATCCTCTTCCTCGGGGAATCTTCTCCCGGAGATGATGGAAAGCGAGACGCCTCCACCAATCTCCTCGCCCAACAGGGCGAACGACTTCGAGGTGTCATCGCGGAGGGTCTCTCCCGATCAACAAGTGGTGTGAGGGATGATGAAGACACAACCCGAAGGTGATACTTCGGTGGCCCAGGGTCCGTGGACCAACAATAAAGGCCCCGACCATTCCAGTCTACAGCCGGATATGAATAAACGGATCCCTTCAAAGGGAGGCCATACTCCTACAGCAGCCTACGAAGACCCAGAGGCGCCGGATATATTGACGAACATGCTGTGACAGGCGTCCGTCTCAGAGGAACATCGTACCTTGATGGGCACGGTGGTCGAAAAGGTCCTGTCCATGAAAAGCAGATTGAATGAGGCCTTCATGGGCCTACTAAGAGGCTTCGAGGTTTGTATCGTAATATGTTCGATTTTGTTTTATTCAAGAATACACCTGTCTATAGATAGTAGCCCCTGAGACTCTAATTGGCTTCCCAAGGGAAGCGATCAGAGGATCAAAAGATATGCCGAGGAAGTAGTATGATTAATTGGAACACAGGCTGTGACCTCCCCGGAAACTGTCTGGACTGTAGAGGTTGCGGATTTTCAACACAAGATTGATGGGGCAGATACTGATATCGCGCTTATCAACATGCGTCTTGACGAGTCGCAAGGTACGTATTCAGAGCAATCCTTACATATACGTGTTTGTAATATAAGCGTGACACTGAAAGTTGCATACTAGAATATGCATGGCTGCAGATGGTGCCACCACCATTGAGATTCTTCGGGCGGAGCTGGCCTGGGCCAAGGAGCAGGCCCGGTTTAGTAATGCGGCTGCCGAAAAGGCATCGACCGAGTTAAAGGCCGAACAAGCTGCTCGGCACCAAGACGAGGAGAAATATCCTTGATGGCCCTTGAACTGAAAAATGCTACCAGCCGCTATGAATTCCTAGAGAAGGAGAATAAAGCCAAAGCGGCTGAGCTTGACAAGGCCTTGTGAGAGGCGAAAGAAGCGCGGTCCGAATCTAGAGCGGCTTGTGAGGAGATCCGGCAAGCTGGGGAGATTGCAGCTGGTAAGCCATTTTTATTACA
This sequence comes from Triticum urartu, assembly GCF_056163025.1. Taxonomy (NCBI): domain Eukaryota; kingdom Viridiplantae; phylum Streptophyta; class Magnoliopsida; order Poales; family Poaceae; genus Triticum; species Triticum urartu. Next base: position 231,652,886 of record NC_141873.1, read on the forward strand.
GACTAAGTTCGGAGATCCGAATTATGCTCAGCTTAACCAAGTGTGGAGTTCTCCAGACGTGTTTTTGGACCTGCCAAAGAGTTCATCCGATGTGGCACAGTTTTACCAAGCGCAAGAGGGATATGCAATGGAGAAGCTTTTCTAGTCACAGTTTGGCGAATCAAAACACCCTCTTTTGCTGAATGAATAGATGTCCCAATGGGCCGAGCGTCACAGGATGTCCGGCGCTGCCATGAAGAACGTCATACTTCAGTTGTGGCCGACTGGGCCGATTCCAAATAGCTACTTCGGCTTGATGCGGCGGCTTGCTGATGCGGTGCCACGTATCGACGCTGTGAAGCGGTCGGCGTGCATTGAAGGTGCACGGATGGCCTTTGCCTGAGTCAAGACATACTGGGGGAAGATGAAGGCCATCGATGTTGCAGCGCAGGGTCCACCCAAGGGCAAGGACCATCACAAACCAGAACATTACTTTGAGGACGTCTTAGAGGCTGCCCGCTTGATAGAGGGTCAATGTTCGAAAGGCATAATATTCGAGTGAACTCTTTACGAATTATAAAAGACAATTGTTATAATCAGTCTATATTTTGATTTTTCCTAAAGGCTTTTGTTCCTCCTGTGTGGCCGTTTGTATATGAACTGAAAGTTTTCCAGTCGTCGGCTCCAGCCCCCTCGTAGGAAGTACGGGGGTGTTCGAAAAAGCATCTGATCACTCTTGACCCAACGTCTTGGTCCGTGAAGGAGGTGTCAATGCGGCGAACTAGGCAACCAGACTATAGGGCGTTAACACTTTCACTTAGCCATAGGAATTTTGTGGTGGGTCTATGACATAGCTCCTGGTATGTATGCGGCTTGTTCATACGACGCGTTTACATATTTGACCGGAAAGAGGTCCTTCGTGTGACACGGAGGGAATCGCGAAAGATTTCGATAAGTCATCGAGTGGTTGACCAGCTCTCGCTGCATCATGACAGTCAGTTTTCGGCTTTCTCTATTGAGGTGCTTAACCAGGTAAACCGGAAGCACAATCGCAGTAGTTCTCCCTTTACTACCCTCGCTGATAGAGCGGAACGTAGGATAGCAATCACAGGATCCGGGCAACCCAACTATTGACCCAAGACATGATTCGGAGCTGATTCATATAAGGCCAAACTCGGTCCTTTTAGAAAAGAATGGATTATTTTAGAAAAGTACGCTATAGAGCTGTTTGGACTTGTCGACAACTCGGTTGTTCCCATACCGAGCCCCTGGCAAGTTATGCCGAGGTGTACGTTTGAGACAACCATAGGGACCAAACTCGGTCCTTTTAGAAAAGAATGGATTATTTTTACTAGGATCTGAGTGATGTGCCAATCGTGTATATAGATAACAAAGCCTCAACCCCGGCTATTTGATATGCCAGGGGTCGAAGGCGGAGGAAAAAGGCACTTTACAGGCTCAAAATAGAGAGTGCGGTCTACAAAAAGTTATTTTGGACCTCCTATCGCACGTTTGCGCCGCCTGTCCTCGGAGAAGGGACTCCTTGATGGAAATAGCCCTTGGGTGATTGTACGAACCCGAACTTCAAAGAGTCCAAGGCCAGCCATTGAGCCACCTGTGGAGGGAAACAAGAAAAAGGAAGAAGAAATAAAAAATAGTTAGAAAAAAGAGAAGGTTATGGGAGTGCTTTCAGGTCCGTCCGTATTGTGCTTTTGCCAGTGCCCAGGGTATTTTAAGTGCGTAGTTATGTATGCCCATTACAGATTGTCCGGGTATATGCTGTGGATGGCAGAAGCCGAACTGCTATTCCTGTATGGGATTTGAACGGTCATGTTGAATGGAGACCGGTGGCTTAATGGCCGACGAGGTATGCAATTTAATGCCCCCGCTGTGTAGTTCGGCCGAGATAGCCGTACCGTGATCCTCTGCATGGAGAGAGCACTCCATGCGTTCCCCTGTAGGGGACTGTGTCATGTGTACCATGTTCATTGTCTTTACTTTGGGGGGAAACTGCTTCCGACCCCCGGTGTTTGGTTGGCGAGTTTCGTTGTCGTCGCCGTCGCCGGGCGGCTTCTTCCCCTTGTATTCGGTGTTTAACTTGCTGGCCTGTTTGAAGACCCAGCAACTTCTATTGGTGTGGTTAGCTGCTTTATTGGGGTGGCCATGAATCTGGTAGGGCCTATCCAATATCTTATCCAAATTGGATAGTCCGTCTCTGTTTGCCTGGAATGGCTTCTTCCGTTGACCGGGTTTGGGGCCGCTGAATCCGGCGTTGACCGTCCCATTACTATTGCCACGTTTGTGCTTATTGCGTCGTGGTTTCCCGTTGCCGTCTCGAACTTCAGAAGTGCCCGGGTCACTGGCGTTATTGCTTCTATGAGCGAGCCAACTGTCTTCTCCCGTGCAAAAGCGGGTCATCAGAGCGGTAAGGGATGACATGGATTTTGGTTTTTCCTAACTGAGGTGGCGGGCGAGCCACTCGTCCCGAGCACTGTGTTTAAAGGCCGCTAGGGCTTCCGCGTCCGGACAGTCTATGATTTGGTTCTTTTTAACTAAGAAACTAGTCCAGAGCTTCCTGGCTGACTCTCCTGGCTGCTGGATGATGTGACTTAAGTCATCAGCGTCTGGTGGCCGGATATATGTACCTTGGAAGTTGTCGCGGAAGGCGTCTTCCAGATCTTCCCAGCTGCCAATAGAGTTTTCAGGCAGACTGTTTAACCAGTACCTTGCTGGTCCTTTGAGTTTTAGTGGGAGGTATTTGATGGCATGAAGGTCGTCTCCTCGAGCCATATGAATATGGAGAAGAAAATCCTCGATCCATACCGTGGGATCAGTTGTTCCATCATATGATTCGATATTCATGGGTTTAAACCCTGCTGGGAATTCATGCTCCATTACTTCGTCAGTGAAGCAGAGTGGGTGTGCAGCGCCTCTATATTGGGCCACGTCGCAACGTAGCTTAGATGGAGTCCGTCTGCGGTTTTTGACCGAGGCGTGACTAGACTTGTCCCGTCCGAATAGGTAGCCGACGTTGCGTGTCAAGGAACGTCCTCGCGATCCGTAGATCGATCTGGTATGTCTTGCTCTATTGTCCAGGTCCTGCCGAGGGTCGTATGTATCACCCCGAGCTGTTTTATCTCTATTTTTTCTTTGGGGTGAGGCGGACTGCTGTTCGGCTTGAGCTGTCGCTTTATCCCGACTTCATGGTGGTCGGTTAGTTGGATTGTCCCGACCGCGTGGTACAGGCTCCGGCGCTTCCTTATCGAACTGAGGTAGCAACCTGTGTTGCGGGTAGCCATTGGTTGTGCGCCTGGGGCCGTATTCTTCGGCCACTAGGATATCTGTCCATCTATCATTGAGCAAGTCTTGGTTAGATTGAAGCTGGTGCTGTTTCTTTTTCAGGCTCCTTGCTGTGGCTAATAGCCGGCGTTTAAAGCGCTCCTGCTTGAGAGGTTCCTCAGGAACAATGAAATCCTCGCCGCCGAGGCTCTCCTCATCCTCGGAGAGCGGAAGATAATTACTGTCCTCTGAGTCTTCGTGTATGGCCTGTTTGTCAAGGCTATCATGTCCGTCCTCCTGTTCATCTTGTTCGGATGTTGCCCCAACAGGGGCTTCATTGTCTTCGGCATCGTCCGGGGTGTTGTTTTCTCTGGTGCCGGTATTGCTGTCTTTTGCGCGATGTGACTTAGTGTGGCGCCGCTAACGCCG